>NC_037329.1:95851727-96154758 GCF_002263795.3 Bos taurus
ACATATTTGAAACACATTTGTTTCTCTTCTGACTCAGTATGCTCCCTTAGTATATACAAACTCTTTGTCTTGTGTTTTGCTTTGCATTTTTCTCTTTGCTTAGCTCTGCCAGTCCTGATCCTGTACAGATGTGTTTCATTATTTTACCTAGTTTTGCTTACCTGTCTCCTCTGTTACCAGTAAGAAGATGGGGCAAAGATTTCTGGTGTTAATTACAGCAGATAAGTAGATGACAGTATTTTACATAACCAGTGATGAAAAATTACCTTTATGTATTTAATCAATTACATGAATCACAGTTTAAGAATAGTACCCCTCGTTAAACTTTTAAATACCTGAGTTGCTTTTCCTCAGGGTTGAGGTAAGATGAGTAAAGTTTAGTTTACCATAAGTGAAATGGGCTGTCTGAACAAATTCTTCCTGGTTGGATTTATCTAGAATCTCTGGATATTCTATCACTCATCAAGGTTTAGAGAGTAAGAAGTCTGAGGCATTGATGCTAACTTTTTTTACTCCTTTTGAGAAAAGTAAATACATTTGTTTGGAGAAGAGAGAATTAAGTGAGAAGTTAAAATAACTAAGTAATGACCTTGGTGTCTGAGTGGAGGATGGGCCTGAGAGTTTATACCAGTGGTATTAGAAAATGTCTACCAAAGATTACTAAATCTTGGAAACTAAGATTTCTTTCTTTAATTTTAAGTCTTTCTCTAATGAAGTGGTTATCTGTGTTTGAATTTCTGGTTGTTATTATATGACAGTATCTGTGTTAAGTTGCTTCAGTCGTGTCCAACTCTTTGTGACCCTATAGACTGTAGCCCCCAGGCTCCTCTGTCCATGGGATTCTTCAGGCAAGAATATGACAGTATAGATGTAACTAAAAATGTTTGTAATCTAAACGGAGCTGAGTAACAATTTTGAGGGGGGTTATCCCTTTTTGTGTAAGCAATTCGCAATAGGAGATTCATAAATACCTTGTCATCGTTGAATTGAAATTTATTGCTTTTTCTGAACTCTCTACTCTTAAAAGGGCATCACATTCTTAAAATATTTATTGTTTGCTGTTACTGCCATTTATCCATCTAGTCATTCTGTGAACATTTATTGAACATCATCTTTTTCATAGTTGGTGAAATAGTCATAAGAAAATTTAATCAAGTATTTTTAGAGATATTAAATAAACCATTGTTCTAGTTGCTATAGAAGCCTGAGTATGTGGCTTTACTGCCCTTAAGGTACTTACAGTATAATGGAGATGACAGAAACAAGTATAATAAAAAACGGTTTATATGTGGCAGAATGTCAGTTCTCACTGTCTTGAAGGACTACTGAGTTTAGAAGAAAAGGTGTTCAGTGAGGAAACTTATGAGAAGATAGTACTCAAATTGCATACGGAAGAACTTGGAAGGTGAGAACGAAGGCGAGTGTATTGTGGGCAGTGGCATGGACAACAAAAGTGAAGACATGGAAGCAGAATGAACTTGATACATTCACCTTTCTTGAGGTGAAGAAAGTGTCGTATTAAATGTAAATCCACAGTATCTAGGAGCCCTAAGTGTGAAGCAGGAAGCTTTAAATTCCATTTAAGAGGAGGAACAACATAAACAGAGGAATGGTGTGATATGACAAGCTAAAGTGTAGGTAACCGGGCTGCATACCCCCAGTTCTAGGCAACTACTAAAGTTCCCTAGGCACTTTTTGTCTCCAGTGCTGAGTTCTTTTAGTGCTTAGTCGTGTCTGACTCCTTGTGGCCCCATGGACTAGCCTGCCAGGGTGCTCTGTCCATGGGATTTGGATTTCCCAGGCAAACATACCAGAGTGGGTTGCCATTTCCTTTTCCAGGGGAATCTTCCCAACCCAGGGATCGAACTCACCTTTCCTGTGTCTCTTGCATTGCAGGTGGATTCTTTACCTGCTAAGCCACTGGGGAAGCCTATTCTGAACATTGCATATAAATGGATTGCATTGTGATGAGCTTCTTTTACTTAACACAGTAAAACTGTTAGGGTTTATCCATGTTTATCAGGACTTCATTCCTTTCTGTTGCTAAATAATATTGTTTTATAGACATGCAATATTTTATTCATGAATTCATGGACATTTGAACCTTTGGGCCATTGTGAATAATGCTGCCACGAACATTCATTTATTACACATGTTGTCATTTCTCTTGGGTTTATACCTAGGAGTGGAATTGCTGGCTTATATGGTAACTATGTTAACCATTTTGAGGAACTGCCAGGCTTAGAGTGGTACCCTTTTACATTCCCACTGGTAGTGTATAAGAGTAATTTCTCTGTATCCTCAACACTTGTTTTTATTTTTCATTGTAGCCATTGTAGTGGGTGAGACGTAGTATCTCATTGTGGTTTAGATCTGCATTTCCCTAATGACTAATGCTGTCAAGCATCTTTTTGTGTACTTATTGGCCATTTGTATATCTTGGAAGAAGTGTCTGTTCAGATCCTTTGCCCATTTTTAAATTGGGTTATTTGTCTTATTATTGAGTTGTAATAGTTGTTATTCTAGATACAAGTTTATTACCAGATATATATGATTTATGAAACTTTCTTCTATGGATTGTCTTCACTTCCTTGGCACAAAAGTTTTTAATTTTGACAATTTCCAACTTATCTTTTTTTTTTCTCTCCCTTTCATTGCTTGTGCTTTTTGTTGTCATATCTTGGACATTATAAATTCTTAATTATTATAGACATTTTCTAAATATCTCTGAAAGCCACGACTATTTAATGAAAAATATAGTACATATTTGGAATTACACCCCACTTGCTCTGATCTTCTCTTTTATCCTATGTCCAGATTCCTTAGTTTTGAGTACTGACCAAAAGAAGCAAAGGTAAATATCAAGAAATAGCAACTTTGAAACGAAGTTTAATTCAAATTTTTGTGAATTATTTGTTACTAGAGAATTTATTATGTTTGTGTGAATGTAGTGTATTACTCGTGAATGTAAAAATTCTCCTGTATTAGGGGAATTCACACTTAGCAGACTTTTACCATGGAGGCATCCCTGGTATCTTGGGCATAAGCAGTCTGCCTACAGTGTAGGAGACATGGGTTCCATTCCTAGGTCTGGAAGATCTCCTGGAGAAGAGAATGACTACCCACTCCAGTACTGTTGCCTGGATCATCCCATGGACAGAGGAGCCTGGCAGTCTACAATCCATGGGGTCGCAGAGAATTGGACACGACTGAGTGACTAACACACACACACCATGGAGGTGGTACTAACTCCTTCATTTTTTGCAGTTGACTAAACTGACCTCTGGAGAATTTAAATTTACAAACTAGTAGAACATTTTCCCTGGGCAAGAAATAACAGTAAAGCATAGTCTTCGTCACTCTGAATATTAATAGCATAATCTCTTTGTGAAGAAAGTTTTGAAGGTTTAGCTTTATTGACAATTGTTAAAATTTGTTGTTCCTCATCAATAGTTTTGGTTTATAAAAGTTCATTTACTTGAAGGAAGTATTGTAGCCAAAGTCTTGTAAAAATATTGATTTCGTTATCTTATTAATTAAGTCTGCATCAACAGAAAGGTTACCATAAATAGCCAGCTCTTGCTTTCCTTTTTTCCATAATTCATTGTTTTTCTGTCATTTCAAAAAAGTTTATGGTTTGAAATAATTATTAACTAAATACTTGTTTGGAGGGAATTTATATGTAAACTGATGGTAGGGATTAGTTTATACTTGCCTAGCTCTTTGGTAAGTTTGTGAGCCCTTTGAGAGAAAGGGTTCTTGGCTGCTTTACTCTATAGTCCCCATAGTTTTTGGCAGAACACTTATTATGTAATATGCATGAAAACTTACAATGAATGAATTCCTCTTGGAGGGTCACAGATTTGAAAAGCAGGATTAAAACCAATCCCCCTTAAGGTTTTGCACGAAAGGGACTAAAACCAATCCCCCTGAGGTTAGAGGAAGCTGACGTATATGCATATGCTTAGACAATTAGGGGCTTCCCTGGGGCTCAGATGGTAAAGAATCTGCCTGCAATGCCAGAGAACCTGGGTTCCATCCCTGGGTAGAGAAGATCCCCTGGAGAAGGAAGGGAATGGCAACCCACTCCAGTATTCTTGCCTGGAGAATTCCATGGACAAGAAGCTTGGCGGGCCACGGTCCATGGGATCGCAAATAGTCGGACACTTGTAATTGCTTAGACAGATTACAGGTTTATTTTTTAAAAGCCAAGGAAATTAGATTTGTTTTTTCGTAGCTTAAAAATAAACTTTTTTCACTGGAGTCTAAATTAATTCCGATGGTTTACTAACGCTTTTCACCTCTGAAACAGGAAAAATAGCATGAGACTATTAATCAAAGTGATTACCAGAAGTCACTATCAGGTTGATAATAAAGTACATTTACATGAAATGCTGGACTTGATTTTTCAGGATTAGAGATAAAAGATATCTAAATATGAAGTGAGTCCTTATCAAAACTTTACATAAAGTCGACTGTGGTCTACATGTCATTTTTCATCTTTGTAGATTAACTATGGCTATTTTTTAAGATATAGTTCAATATATCCTTGGTGCTTTGAGTGCTCGAGATTCTTCTAGTAAGCCAAATATAATTAAAATGATTAGCATGTTGCTTAATAGTTTATGCAGTTCTGCTGCCGTATATTTCTTCACTTTTTATAATATCAGAAACTAGATGTGCATAGCCCTAAACAGTCTTATAAAGTTCTTAGAAATCTCTTAACATCTTTAGTTCTCCATCTGTGAAGTCAGAGCTAAAGCCAGAATTCCTGTCTTATGACTCCTGCCATGTAACGTGTACTGTGTTACTTCGGGAAAACTGATTTTCACTCTTTGTTGTCTAGTATGTAAATAATTCACCAAGACTAGCATTTAAAATTTAGTTCAAAACAAACTGTTATAATAATAAATGTTAACTTTATACACTTTTTTTTTAAAACACTTGGACATTCATTTTTCATTTCAATATAGTGATTTTCACATAGTCACTCAGGTTGAGTAAATGGAATAATGGGCTATAAATATTTAATCTCCAGGTATAACTTCTGTAAGTCCTTAACAGTTTTAGCCTTGAGCTAGTTTATGAAGCAGAACTTGAAATTTGAAGACAGCTTCACTCTTTACTCAACATGGAAATTGCTCTTCTAAAAGTAATTACATGTAGGAGGTGCATAATGCTTTTTTCCCTTTAAAAAAAAAAAAGCAGCTTCAAAAATCTAGTAGAATTTCATATATAGAACCTTATATAAGGTCACTTCTTTGTAAGGCTAAAGGTGGAAAAAGTTGTGAAAATGGTATCAGATGGGTGTTTGGATAGAAAGAATGGGAAGAGTTCAGTAAAATGTTATTATGTAAAATAATGCATAGTCATAGCTGCTGCTTTGCTAAGCAACATTGTTTGTCTCTTGGTGACCAGATATGTGAAGGCTTGTTTTAGAGCCACAAGTAGTCTTACCTGAAGGAAAACAAGACAGATACATTTTGCCAGTACTTAAAAAAATAACAGTAACTGATGTGAGAAAGTACTAAAGCTTTCTTATTAAAAGATAGTATAGAATTAGTCACACTAGAATATGAGGATGGTTTATGTAGATCAAATAATAACTTTCCTAATTCATTTCAGTTAAGTACTGCCTTTGAGGACAGTTTCTTACAGAGCATACTACATATTTTAAAATAACTTATTAAAAATAGCATTCAAATACTGTAGTAATCCGAAAACTGCAATAAATCATAACATGTAAATCTTGAACTTAAGGTGGTTTTCTCTAAGTTCAGCCCAATAAACAAAAAAATTAGAGAATTAGTTTTAATAAATAACATTGAAAAGATTCCCTTTTGTTGTATGTGTTTTTGTTTTGTTTTGTTTTTAGGTAATGGTAGTTGAGTACTGGCAATTACTATTAATAATTTATTAAAACATATAAACACATTTTCAAGCTTTTACTTTTGTCTCATGAGTGATTAAATTTCATCAGATTCAGATCATATAGAATTAATTTCAGATACAGCTTTTCTTCCCTTCCTCTAATACTAGACTATAGGCTAAATAAAGTATGGATTTGTATTCCAGTTAAGGGAGAAGGATCTTGGTAGGATCATAGAGAAAACTTTCTGAAAATTATGTCAGAATTTACGTAGCTTGGTAAAGTTACCAAGTTATTTTAGTTTTTCACATTGCCTATTCTGGTTCTTTCCCTAAAAACATATATATATATATAACATTAATTTGATGGCATCACCGACTCAATGGACGTGAGTTTGAGTGAACTCCGGGAGTTGGTGATGGACAGGGAGGCCTGGCGTGCTGCGATTCATGGGGTCTCAAAGAGTCGGACACGACTGAGCGACTGAACTGAACTAAATCAGTCTCTAATCTAATAAGGTTCTTACAGCTGGAGTTGGTACGTGTGTTGAGCGTGGAGTATACTTGTGTACGTGTGTACATACCTACACACGTGTATACATATACATTACAACATTCAAATATGCTATTTTCCTATCTGGTTTCAGTGAAAGTATGCTGTATTTAATACCAAATGACTGTTATTAGCATCAGAAACCTGAAGCATTAAATTTCCAGTATTGATTGCATACATCTCAGTTCTGCTTAATAGGGCATAGAGTGAAGATAAATGAAGTATCTCAAGGTTAACAACCAAAAAGCATACAGGAGGTAAAAAGAGGAAGCAGTGCACCATAATCGTTGACTCCTGGAAAGCGAGTCCTTTATATAGCAGCTGAACATTTAGTTTTAATTTGCTTTATTAAATTAATCATGTGGTGGTGGTTTAGTTGCTAAGTCGTGTCCAGCTCTTGGGACCGCATGGACTGTAGCCCACCAGGCTCCTTTGTCCATGGGATTCTCAAGGCAAGAATACTGGAGTGGGTTTCCATTTCTTTCTCCGGGGGATCTTCCCAAACCAGGAGTCGAGCCTGGGTCTCCTGAATTGTAGGCAGATTCTTTACCAACTGAGCTACAAGGGAAGCTCAAATTAATCATAACACTCAGAATATTACTCTTAATCAAGACATATTAAATGTGTACAAGTAATGCTAGCAAGGCTTTCAAACAGCTGTAGTATACTAAAAAATTAACAAGTACAAAATAACTATGTAAAAAGTATTGTACATGAGCCTTAGATGTTTTTAGGTTTTCTGCAAAATATTTTTAGTAATACATTTGACTATGACAACAAACTGGTCATTTAGTTTTAAAATCATGTGCCCAAATGTGACTTTTTTCTGTGATTACTCTGGAGACTTTAAAGTCTGCTTTTGTGATTTCCTTAAATCTCTAGACTTGGTGAAAGAGTTCAGGAGTCACCCACTTGCTAGATACAAGAGCAGGTTTTTTTTTTTTTCCCCCCTCGTTTATAATAAAGGTCATTTGCATTTTAAAAACCATGGCCTATATTCATATGTTCTCTTAGTTATGAATGTATTATTTATTCAGAGTCAAAATTCGTAGTTATTTCTATGAATACTGAACCTTTCATTCTAAACTGGATTACATTTGTCATAGATTTAAGGGATTAAAAAGTAAACTTGTGAGGGAGATGGATTTATTTTTCATAAACTTGAGCTAGAATGTTTAGGATCTTAAGGACCTGGGCACTTCTTAGAGTTCAAAGTATTTTAGGATAAAGAACAAGGTGAAGATTTACAGCATTCTTTGCTTTCACTTAATGGTTGTTAGTGAAAGTGATGATACAGGCTTGCTTTCTTGTTCAGTGACCTTTATTACAGAATTTGGTACTGCCAGATATTTCTCCCTGATTTGGTATAGTTCTGTATAGGTGCTGGGTAGGTGAATTTGAATGCTACCTTATCCATGAGGTATCCACTTTTATAGTATTGAAAATCCCTCAGCATCCTTCCCACCCTTATATTTTACCCAACACTTAACTGTGTTCTGATTTGTTACATGTTTTACTTGTTATACTTTCTCTCTTCTATTTCCACACACTAGAATATAAATTCCACAAAGTTTTAAAAAAAATTTATTTCTTCATCTCCAGTAACTTGAACAAGTGCCCAACATGTAAGTACTTGGATATAATGCTATAATACAAGTATACTGTATATAATGTAAGTTGTTAAAATTGAAGATCCTGTTAGTTTAAGAACAGTGAATTATTGACTTCTGGTGAGTTACCTCGGGATATATTGCTTTACAGAGTAAAATACATTGCAACATAAAAATTCTAAACCCATTAACTTAACTTTGAGACATCATTCTCATATTCTCATTTTGCCCTAGTAGCTGCAGATTGATTAGAAATGACCATCCTTTATCTTTTATCCTTTATACACCAGCCACTGACTCACTCATTTCTCTAAAGGCCTACTGTTATTAAAGTCTTTGCTTACACCGTTTTTCTTATCAGAAAATAAATGCCCAAATTTATTAATACTGTATTTATCCTCAGTGTTTGGCATTCCACCACTCTTGACTATTGCAGCATACTGTCTTCTCAAATAGACACTTTACTGGAATGTTTATCCTAACTATATTGAAATTTTTGAATATCGTCTTGACTATGTAAAGGTACAAAAGTAATACAATCCTAGTCAGATAAATTTCTTGATACTTTCTAAGATGGAAAGAAAAAAGCTGCTCTATCCTCTTTGAAAATTAAGAAAAGGACTGTTAAACTGATAAATTTTATGTATCATATCTGAATGGTAATATTTTTATATTTGCCCAAGATTAAGAGGCTAGGCGACGTATTTTTAGTCCATCTTTGCTATGAACCGTATAGTAAAAGGAGGTAATAAATATTAAGTGGCCTGCATAATTGTGTGTGTGTGCATGCATCTTGTGTTGTCACTTCCTAAGACCAAAGCATTTAAAATTGAGATAGATCTTTTTATCCATCTCTTGTTTTCAGATGAGGAAACTAGAACACAAAAAACTTAATTTTGTCCTGTGACCACTTGATGACAGCTCCAGCTTTCCATCAAATGCTAGGCTCTTTTTTCAGAACAGCATTCTTTGTTTCGCTCAAGGTGAGGTGCGTAATACTGCAGAATCATTCCCTTTTTGTTTTTCATGTTAAGAGATAGAACTCTGAAGACCCTTAGAGCAAAATGGCATGTCTTTGTGAATGAATTTTTAAAAAAAATTTTTTAGGCATAACACTATTTTGAAATTCACTTTTAAGTTCATAGTTTTCAAAGAATTACATTCTATTTTTAGGGTTAAATCATGAAAATACCTAAATCTTAAATATCATTCCCAAATAAATTTTGGAATTCAGAATTATTAGAAGAACTCAAGAATTCTTGATAAATTGTCAAGCTAATACTAGATTTTCCATGATTTCTAAAGATTTATTGTTTCTAATGTTCCAGATCCAGTATTGTTACAACATTCTATCAGACTTCATATGTACCTTATCTATGCTTATTCAGTCTTTTGCTTGTTTTTGCACTCCCAAAATGCATTTCATTTGTATAATCAATTAGGAATCTACTTTCTTCAAGTAATTTTGGAAACCCAGATATTGGCTCTGTTAAATGATCCTGTGTCTGAATACTGCTCTGCTGACTAAAATTGCTCCTGGGTTAATAGAAAAATTGAAGACTGTATACATCATACCTTATTATTTCTTCTCTCTCCACCTGAAGATACAAACACAAAGGAGTAAAAGCTTTCAAAGTCATAATTAATGTGCTCACATTAAATGCTAATTTAGTTTAGTTGGAGACTGCTGTTTCAGTACCTTCAAGGTGAAAACCAGAAGAATAGTTTCTGTTTTAGTTGACTCTTCTGAATTTCTTACCTGAAACAAATTGTTTTTCCTTAAATGATTCTCACTTGTGCTTTGAGAAAGGCCTGAATTAACTGATAAAAGACAATTGTACTGTTGCTCAAATGGTTGATATCTGCTGAAGCTAATTAATATGGCTGTCCCCCACTTTGAAAAAGGTTTGGTTGTCTTCCAGAATGAAATGGTAATGAAACACTGGCAGTTTATTTACATGGGGGATCCTAACCATTGGAAATACCACACTTTGTCTTTAGAAGAAAAGTAATTTAACATCATCTAGTTGGGGAAGGAAGAAGATGCAAATCAATCACATTCTTTCTTTGAATGTGACCTTGTAACTATAATTACTTATGTTAACTGATGGTTTTATTCTTTTATTATAGAATCATAAATATCTTATTTTCTGAAGCAAGTTGCAATGATACCCTTCCCAGGTGGCACTAGTGGTAAAGAACCAGCCTGCCAATGCAGGAGATACAGGAGACGTGGAGTCCCTGGGTCAGGAAGATCCCCTGGGGAAGGGCAAAGCAACCCATTCCAGTATCCTTGCCTGGAGAATCCCATGGACAGAGGAGCCTGGTGGGTTACAGTCCACAGGGTTGCAAAAAGTTGGACATGACTGAAGTAATTTAGCAAGCACACACCTTAAATGTTAAAAGAAAATTAAGTGGCTCTAACATATTGAAAAGTAAACAGAAGAAGTATGATCTGTGCTTTGAGTTACTTTTTATCAGATGGTAGGGTGAAACTGTTTGGATGACAGCGTAGGTTAAAAAAAAATGCGGCGGACGTCCCTGGTTGCCCAATGGTTAGAACTCCGTGTTTCCAGTGCTGGGGAGGGTGTGTGATCCTTGGTGGGAGATTCCACATGTGGCGTGGTGCAGCCAGAAGATTTAAAAACAAAATGTGGCTTGGACTGAAGTCTTTTCAAAATGGTTGTGTATTCTCTATGAAAAGGTATTATGATGGTAAATTTTTGTTTATCTTTGTTCTCATTAAGTTGATTATGTGGGGCAGAAGATAGAGAAAAGTTTGTGGGTTTCTGCTGTTATTTACCTTGACTCAGTGCTGTCCTCAGATGGATCATTTACTTACTTTATTGTTATTATTAAGATTAGATTGTTTTGCTTTCATGTTTTCTTCCAGAGCAACAGTATGAACCGTATTTAGTATTCACAAACTATTTTTTGATGTTGCTTTCTGTTACTTTTAAGTCTGTGTGAAATTTTTTAGTTTAAAAGAACATCGATTTTAAGTGTACAACTCAAATGAATTATCACAGGGGGTAGTAAAGTTATTTTACAATTCTTTTAAAAAATTAGTTATTTTTACTCTTTGGAAATTGGGATAAACAGTTTAGGTAAATTTTGAACAAATACTAATTTCATATTATAGGTATCAGATTAAAAACTTTTTATCCGTGGATATCTCAAAATCATGACTAAAGTAAAGCTTTTGATTCGTATTTTGAAAATGTTACCCATCGTTTCTGGTATTAAAATGTCTTTACTTGAACACGTAATCCTGAATCCATGCTCACAGAAAAGTACTGAAATATATAAAAGGTGCAAATCATCATTTACAGTTCTACCAAATCTTTCTCTCTTCAGAGCCAGCACTTAACTATGGTTCAGTTAAAATTTCTACACCTTTTCCATGCATATACCTTTATAACAATTTGTTATACATTTTTTTTTTAATGTAAATGGGGTTCTACATTATAAAAAGTTCTATAACTTGCCATTTCACTGTCTTGGAAAGCTTTATTTGTCATTCCATTATAGTTAGACTTCATTGTTTTTCATTGCTTTAATATTTTAATGGTCCTTCTAATGATGGATACTTGTTTCTAGTTTTTTACTATTCCAAAAAAAATTCTATCTTTGTA
This sequence comes from Bos taurus, assembly GCF_002263795.3. Lineage (NCBI taxonomy): Eukaryota > Metazoa > Chordata > Mammalia > Artiodactyla > Bovidae > Bos > Bos taurus. Next base: position 95,863,394 of record NC_037329.1, read on the forward strand.
AACTAGTCAATAAATAATAAGAGTTTCTTACTGAGTAGTAGTTTCTCTGTATTCTAGATGTTATTGTGTTGATTGTATGTATGAGATATTTTCTCGTTGTGTACTTGTCTTGGTGGCTTTTGTCTTGTTAATATTTTAAATAATTATGTAGTCAAATCTGTTGATCTTTTCCTTTGTCATTTGTTTTGTGGCTTCTTTATTTCTAAATTATTCATTTCCACAGAGATATTTTCATTTTTAACTGTCACTTGTAAAAACATTCTATAGACTCCTGTGAATGGTGGCAGAATGTTAGTATGTGATACGTTTTGATGGCATGTAATAATCACATAAGGATTAATGACTATTTTGATTATCAGTTTCAGAGTTATAAAATAAATGTAATAAATTCTGGAAAAGCATTGGAGTTTTTGTGTTGTTTATCAAATCGCCATAGGTAGTCCTTACTATTAAATTTATTTTTGACAGGTAATATGTTAGGAACTGAGTGATAACAGTAGTACACAAGTAAGAAATAATCCCTTTTATTGTGACTCCTTGAGACACAGTTCCTCCCCCAGTTTATCTGCTATATATATATAATCAGTTTTTCTAATCTCAAAGTAGTGTCCGCTGCTGGGAATTGCCCTCCACTTTTGCAGTCACCCAGTGCCAGATCTAACAAACACTCTAAACTCTTAGCAAAGCAGGATCTAAAAGGATCAGCCTTGATTAATGTATCCAGAATCTAGTTAAAATTTTTAAGTGTTTTATTGTGTGTGTGTTGTTTGTGGGTATACATGCACGTGTGGAGTGTTGCACATTATATAGGGTAATGAGTCAGAATGCAAAAGAACCTTTTACGTGTTTGAGGTCTCTAATTTGACTCTGTGTCAAGAGCCATAAGTTGAGCTCCTGAAACTTGGGCTATTTTGTCTTAACCACCAGCAATTTCCTGAAGAAGTAGGTTATAATTTTTCTGTTTCTTCCCTATCATAGAGGGAATACCTTTATAGGAGGTACCTTGAAGCCTGTATCTCATAGACCCTGTCATCAACTCACTTCTGCTCTCTGCCCTCCCTCCTTACCTGATTGATACATTTTGAAAACATTAAAACTTTGCTGCTGCCCTTCCTCTCCTTTTTAGGACAGATTCATGGAAGAGGGGAATCCCATCTTCCATAACAGATGGAGTAATATTGGGAAGTAAAAGGAAAAAGCTTTTTTCTTTTTTGAAAAAACTAGAACTTTTACAGCTCAGCATATTTGGACAAGTCTTGACAGTAATCCAACTACATTGTAGCTTAACTAGATTTCTGAGTGCATCTGCTAACCTAACCACCACATATACCTTTTTATAACTTGAAAATTGCCTTTAAAACCACAAAAGCACAAAGCACTGTAGTGCTTGTAACACTCTTCCATATTATTGTAGGTAACTAAATGACCATGGAATCTGGAGCAGAGAACCAGCAGAGTGGAGATGCAGCTGTAACAGAAGCTGAAAGCCAGCAAATGACAGTTCAAGCCCAGCCACAGATTGCCACATTAGCCCAGGTATAAAAACATGGAGAGATTCCAAGTTGTCTCTTCTAAGAGGAATATGTTTCAAATACAAGAGAACTTAGTTTTTATTAGAGATATACATAGAATGAGTGGTGACATTCTTAGAATATCAAAATTCCTATTTATTTAGTATCAGCCTAATTTTAGAAATGACAGTATTCAGTAACAGAAAAATGTATTGCTAAATACTAACACACTATTTGTAGTAGTGACATGATTCAGGATAATTACATTTAAACTGATGGGTAGATGGTCTCTTAAAGGAATAAAACTATGATAACTGGGGTTTTTTTTTTTTCATATCATAGATTTATTTGGGGGCATGGGGACACATAATCTGAAAGGCTAATTTTACATGTGCTTAAACGAAAAAGATAGAATAAACAAATAAATTGACACACAAGTAAATATCAAGGATGATAGTTTTTGTCCCTGTATTTCTTAAAGTATGATTCATAGTTCTTTCATTTTGTCTTTGTCTTAAACATTCTAAGGTTATATTCTCATCTTTATTTTTTGTTCTTATGTATTTTTCCTCAAATGTTTTATTAACATTTATTGGCATTATGTTATATATGAGTGAGAAAAGTGGTTAATATAAAAACCAAATAGCAAACAAATAACCTGCTAGGTAAGAAGAGTGGGATGTGGAGCTTCCGCTTCCCAGAGAGTTTAAAAGCTCTCCTACAGGAGAGTCTGGAGCAAGAATGGATCTTGGGAAATGGAGGACTAATCACATATGGTCACCACACTGAGCTAAAATACGGGTCAAATACTAGGTCTCTAGCAGGAATACTAGGGCCGAATACTAGGTCTTCTGGTAGTCAGAAGCAGTGGGATGTTCTGTGTTTTCTCCCAAGATCACTGGGGCCCACCTCCAGCCCTGAGGAGTAAGGCAAAGCAGATTATATTTAGGGATGAAGTAAACGTACACTCACGATGAAGCAGGTGCAGGAACAAAGGTGAGAGCATCAGGGCCTCTTAAGTACATGTCAAGGCAAATGTGTACAGGTCCTAATCGGGACTCATCCAGGCACTCAGCCCTCTAGTAAAAAGAAGATACAGTACCAGCAGGGATTTTGGTGATGACAGTCCTCAACATACCTATCTCTCGGGACACCATTCTTCTGGTCTGGATGTCCTCCACGTCTGCTGTGTAACGTCATTCTGGAGGTTGCCTTCCTACTGTCTTGTGGAGTTTTGTTTCCAGTGGTTCCTTGAGCAAGTTTGACTGGGTAAAGAATTCCTGGTAAAGAAAATGTTTTTCAAATTTTTAAGGCACAGTCATTTTCTAGTATTGATGTTTTAAAAGACTAAACCCATTTCTTACTTTGTATCTCTTGTTATCTTGTAAAAATCTCTGTTCACAGTGCTTCACCATTTCATTATCAAGGTCTTGAATTGTTACCATCCATTGTGCAGTAGTCTTCAGTGCCCCCCCCCTTTTTTTTAAGTGGAAACTTGGGTCTTCATTTCTGGGCAATTTTCTTAAGTTATTTCGTTGATGATTTTTTTCTCTCCCTCTTCTTTCTCTTTTATCTCTTGGATTCTTGTGATCCAGATGTTAATACCTCTAGGACTGTTTCTCTAGTTTTCTCTCCTGTTTCAGTCTGTCTTTGCTCTGCCCTCAGAGATTTCTTCAACTTCACACTTCACCCCATCTGTTGGATTTGTTTTATTTCTGCTATCATGTTTCCAAGAGTTCCTTTTGTTTCTGAACAGTCCTTTTGTATTTTAATAGTATCCTGTTTGTTTCAGGTTTCCCTGGTGGCTCAGACAGTAAAGAATCTGCCTGCCATGCAGGAGACCAGGTTCAATCCTTGGGTCAGGAAGATACCCAGGAGAAGGAAATGGCTACCCACTCCAGTATTCTTGCCTGGAGAATTCCATGGACAGAGGAGCCTGGTGGGCTACAGTCCGTGGGATCGCAGAGTCAGACATGACAGAGCAACTAACACTTACACTTTTTTTTTTTTTTAATGTTTCATGCAGGCAGTATTTTCCCTTTATAATATTAAGTTTTAAGTTTTCTTCTCTCTACATAGATTTTCTTCTGTATACAGTTTTCCTCTTCTATCTTTTTGGTCACCATCTTTCATATTAGAAGCTTTCTTCATATTTGATAACTTGTGGTTGTTGGCCTACATTTAAAAGTAAGGTGACCAAAAACCTATGTTTGATGTTGTGTGTATACGTTCGGGGCCTGACGTCTGTGAGTTGTGAGGTTCGTGGTAGGGTGGCATCCCAGTGTCATTATGTTAAGTCTTCTTAACTTGGTGTTTGTTGGTCAGGTTCCCCAGAGAAAAGCTTTACTATCTCCTGCATGTAAGTAAAGACCTGTGAGCCAACCAACGGAAGGAGATTGGAGTTCAGTACCTCACCTCAGCAATGCCTGGTGTCAAGCAGTCAAGAAACCCTCCATCAGAAAATAAACCAACGTTTTTCTGTCCTCATAGGGGAGATTAGTGTCCGTTCACAGAGGCTGAGGAGGGGATCTGCTTGCTTTTCAAAGAGCCTTCAGTCAGCCTTCCTTATCTTCAGCCCCTCCTTTCACTCTACCTTCTAGGGGGCCCTAGATTCTGAGCCTCTTAAGGACCTTGTAGCACAAATCAAGCTGTCCCTGCCTCCACCTCATGAGTTGGTCATCTGAGGTCTTCCAAGTTCGTTACCATTCACCCACCTGTTTCTAGCCTCCAAAACTCATTATTGTTACTTCCTTTCCCATTCTTCTCTGCTGGTGTGATTATGCCTGTAAAAACAAAATCAGTTTTATGAAGCTTAATTGGAAATTCGGGAAGGAACAAAATTATATGCACATGTTCAATTAGCATATAATCACGGATAAGTGGAATGACATGATACTAGAGTTTTAGGAGAAGTAGTGTCTGTTCACTTTTGTAAGTTTTGTTGTTGTTCTTTTTAATACCTGATTACAGAGGGTTTTTTTTCATTTGCTCATCCAAGTCCTTAACATATATTTTGACGTAATTTCTCAGAATTCTGATACCTATTTTTGTTGTCTCGTAGTAAACTGTAAATTTGTAATAAAATTGTCAAGACCATTGTGATTTGACCATTGGATGTAAAAAAACAAATTCAGCCTAACTAGTGAAGGAGGAAAATCAATCTAAAATAATAATGAAATGTCTTCTGTTACTTTTGAAATTTACAAGTATTTCTTTTAAAGTGGAAAAAACATTGGTTTTGACTATAAGAATGTTAATTTTTATGGAGGGCTTTAAGTAAAGAGTTGGGTGAAAGGATGATTGCTGCAATACTGTTGTCGCCTTTCTTATAACAGGCACATTTGAAAACCTAAATGGACAGTAATAAGGAATTTATTAAATTATGTAATTTTACCATTACACAGTCATTAAAACCGTTAAAGAATACTATTAATGGTATGAAGAGATATTTGAAATGGATTTGAAAGATTCTGTGATAGTGCCAAAAAAATTGAGTGTGTGTGTGTATATATATATATATATATATATATGCATCTTTATAAACACATGTATCTACAGCAAAAATATTAAATGATGAGCTCTGAGTGGTAGGAATATAAGTGATTTTTTTCTATATTGGTGTATCTGAATTTTCTAAATTCACAATGAGAGAAACCATTATGTGGAATGATTAGCATAGAAAGAGGATTATTTGTTAAGTTAGCTTGTTACATTTACCTTATAGAATACTCAGAGGACATACTAATTGCTTCAAATATTAGAAGAGCTTTCCATTGATATGAGATATTCTGAATAATTTACAGTTTTGGTTCTCCAACCTTGATGTCGGGGAACATGTCCTTGGGTCCATCAGAGGTTGTGACTAATTTATAAACAGGTACCCTATGTAACTCTAGTGGAGGTAATCCGTGGATCACATTTTGAGAACCAAGTAAAACTTAAGTAAGATTTGTAGTGGCCAGAAAAAAAGTGATTGATAAGGAAGGACTTCCTCACTGTCCAAAGGGGAAGCTCAGGACTTAAGCCTCTGCCTTTAGTAGGTGTCTTTCCCCCCAAGCTTTATAGTCAGATATTTAACTGCCTTGTAAACATCTCTGCAAATTCAGATGTCGTATCAATTCCATTGTTTTCCACCATTACCCCAGCCACCCATAAGCAGCTTCTTGTGTTCTCTGTTTGGCATAGTTTACCCGTTTTCACCCACACGTGAACTATGTGGGTCGTCTTTGATTTCTCTCTCACTTCCTTCCATCAGTCATTCATAAATCCCTTTCTGGTCTGCCTCCTGAATTTTCATTAAATTACTTATATTATTTCCATCCCTAATACACCTAGTGCCTAATTGCTGGCCTTCACTTTTACTACTATATATAGGCTTTCTCAGTTGGTCTCACCTCTACTTTCTTCTTCCTCTGAAATAAGTATCTTTTACCCTACCACTAAAGTAAAGTGATCTATCTAAAATGGAAACCACACTATGGTATTCAGGAGTTCAAAAGCCCTTCAGTGCATAAAATGCAGATTCTTTAATGTAACTTATATAAGATTTCATGACTAGCCCATCTGGCCCCTATTATTCCATCTCTCCATACTTCCTACTGCCTATAGTAACACACTTATATGTTCCAGTAGTAGTAACTGCTGGTCATCCCTCTCTGCCATGTACAGACATTGCTGTTCTCTTTGCTTTTGCCAGTGTCACCGTCTTCGTGAAGTTCTGTGCCTCCCCTCTGCAACTCATAAGAACATGCCTTACTCGTTCTTTCTTTTTTTTTTTTAACTAGTATGCTTTGTTTCAAATTAACATACTTTCCTGGTAGCCTCTCCTCCTCTTGCTTTGGGTGGGATCACTCTCCTCACTGTGTCCATTTTTCTCTTTGCAGACTACATTACTTCATTGAATTATATTTATTTGTGGCCTTTTCCCCATTCCTTCATACACATGCCTCAATAATTTCTTTAAGGGCAAAAACCTATGTCTTTCTCATTTCTGTAGTTTCAATTCTAGCATTGTTCTGGCACACATATCCCCAGTAGGTGAGTTCAGTCACTCAGTTGAATGACTCCTGGACTGAGTCGACCTCATGGACTTGAGTCGACCTCATGGACTGTAGCACACCAGGCCTCCCTGTCCATCACCAACTCCCGGAGCTTGCTCAAGACATGTCCATCAAGTCAGTGATGCCATCCGACCATCTCATCCTCTGTTGTCCCCTTCTCCTCCTACCTTCAATCTTTCCCAGCATCAGGGTCTTTTCCAATGAATCGGTTCTTCACATCAGGTGGCCAAAGTACTAGGGCTTCAGCTTCAGCATCAGTCCTTCCAATGAATATTCAGGACTGATTTCCTTTAGGACTGACTAGTTGGATCTCCTTGCAGTCTAAGGAAAGAGTATGATCACACGACCTTCATTAAATTCCCAAATTTATTACCAAATGGACAAATAAAATTGCTACCCTCAAACACATTCAAGCGCAGGAACCATAAATACTGTACAATCTGATAGATACATATGACTTAAGAGCCCTTTTAACCTGGGTATTGACTTATTAAGATTGCCTTCTTTGTGCCTCAGGAGAAAACTGGTTTCTCAAATTCTCTCAATTCTGCCCCTTTATCTCTTCAAGAGGAAGATAAATCCTTAAAATATCAACTATTACCAGTTCAGTGCTGGGAGGAGATAGACATTTTCAGTTTGTACTTCCTCATGAATGAAAGGCATACTTGTAATAAGTTTATAAGAGAAAAATATGCTTTATACTGTAAGATATGTATTTGTTTTAGACTTAGTAGCTAAGCTTCACCCAAGTTTGGGAACAATTATACTTTAGAACATGGCTTAATTTAACACATGATATTCTGAAGAATTTTACATTCCTTCAAAGCTAGCTTATCTCTTGACCTTGGGTAAGTTGCTTAATCTCTTGGAGCACTTAATGTTTCTGTCTCTCAGTGGGGAGAGAATATGGGGATAACTCTTATTCTAACCCAGTCTGATTTCTTCAAAGAGCAAATGAGAAATTGAATATGAAAGCAGGTGGGAAACTTTAAAGCACCGTACAAATAAAGTGGTATTTAGTGTTCAAAAAAGTCTGTGTTACATATTTTGATACTATATTAGAACAGTTTTTTGATTTTTGTCATTTGGGAGGAGTTTAAAAGTGGGGGGCATGGGAAGTATTTGCAGTGTTTGTTTCTTTTTGTTTTTCTTTTCCAAAAAGAATATTAAACTTAATGTTAGTTCCTTTCACACCATTGGAATACTTAAACCTAGCAGAAGGGTCATCCTTTTGCTGCTAAAAAGTTGCTTCATATTAAACATGAGTACTCCCAAGGAGGTATCTGTGATGGTAATTTTTTTCCATGTTCAACACCATAGGTATCTATGCCAGCAGCTCACGCAACATCATCTGCTCCCACCGTAACTTTAGTACAGCTGCCCAATGGGCAGACAGTTCAAGTCCATGGAGTTATTCAGGCGGCCCAGCCATCAGTTATTCAGTCTCCACAAGTCCAGACAGTTCAGGTATGTGTATAAAAAGTTCTGCATCTACTTTCATAACTGTCGTTGATAGCCATATTTCTCTTCCTCTCATTATGAAAATAGGAACATGTCTAGTTTAGAGTTTTATTTTATAGTAATTATGGAATATGCTGCATCTGTATAGTCACCCTAAGTATAGGAACATATATACACAAGAACAGACATAATAAAAAACTGTTTCTTAAACTGGAGGAAAAAAAGAATTGATTGGGAAAAATCATAAAGTATACGGGATAAAGTGGAAATGTTGGGAGAGACTATAAGGGTACCTCAGGGAAATAAGATGCAAAATAATAACTTTGTAATTATTTTCTAAGCATGCAATTGGAAAAAACAGCCCTTGTCAAAAATTAATAACCTTACCTAAGTATTATTTGAATTTTAGAGAAAAACAACTATGTTTACAAGTCTTAAGTTAGAGTATATACAACTTCGAAATGATACCTTCAGAAATTGTACCTTAAGAATCAGGTGTTTTTCCATGCATGTTATCTTATTCTTTGGAGAGATTGTTCCTTTAATTTGGATCCAAGGGGAATAAAGGCATGTAAACCTCTACTTAACTGTAGGGAACCTAGGGCAGTATACATCTTTGCAATGAGCTTATTGGGGAAGGAAAAAAAAAAGACTTGAACGTTCATTCAAGTAGGCCATAACCCCAGCCTCCCATTTCATATTTTTTGCTTCACAGTCTTCCTGTAAGGACTTAAAAAGACTTTTCTCCGGAACTCAGGTGAGTCCTAGGTCCTATTTTTAGAAAGGAAGGTGAGAAATTATTCTTTATATCTTTGTCCCTTCTCTCTAAACATGGAACTCAAGGTTTAAATAAAAATCTTAGGTATCTTCTAGGTGTAGGCCAAACTTGTTACCTATCCAGCCCTTAATCTGTTACTTAGTTTCCCTATTTACATCCTTCTCCCCTCCTCCAAACGGTAGTCTGGCATTACTTCGACTCTTTCAGAGAAAGGAGGCAATCTCCAGAGGTAACCAGTTTATAATCGGGTGATTGCTAAAATATTCTTCCCTGAGGTGAACCAGAATACCTTTCTAAAAGTATTACCTAGTGGTCCCAATTCTATCCTCAGAAACAAGCAAATTTAACTCCTTTTTCTATTGGACTGCTTCCTTTTCCCTATCTCCCACATCCTTCCCATTAAAAATATGTCCAGACCAAGTAAATGCCTGTTTTTCTTCAGCCATTTATAATCGACATTGCTTTGTTTCCTCTTTACCATCCATGTCGTCATCTTGTGGGTGAGAGCTGTTTTCTTTCTTTTCCCCTTGAGTACAGTAGCCAGATTGATTGATACTTGTAGAGGGGAGAAGTCCCTTCTTTGTCTTCTATTAGTGTCATCAAAGGATATAATAGATGTTAACTCACCTCTACTTCATTTGATCTCTGTGCTTTGGTTTGCTTGGACATTTAGGGCAGGGGTAAAAGGAGAAAGAAGAATGAATGTTTTTATATAAGTAAAATCATCAAGTTGTAATATTGAAAAGGAATTTGTTGTTACTAAATAGATGGTATAGTCCAGGTAAAGACTGAAGAATTTGTTATTTCTATAGAACCACACTGACTGAACAATAGTCTCCTATCTTTTGTCTCAGTTTTTATTTCATTGAATGCTGCCTAACTGTTGTTCATATGATGTATGCCATTACTAATTCCCTGCTTGTATCTTCCTCTTGATAATAGTGGAAAGAACCTGACCTTCTAGTCAGGAGACCTAGATTCCAGATCTCACATTAACCTTTACTTTTTCTTTTTCACTTACGATAGGAGGTCTTTCTATAAAGAACACACAAAAATTAACACAAAATTTGCTAACATTATAAATATTGGTTTTAATAAATGATGTTTAATTGTTGATTATATTCTTAATTTTAATCTTTACTCTGTGGTAAGAATAATAATAATGACCATTAACTTGTAGAAATGTGTGAGCTGTGCTTATAATTAGAAACCTGAATTCCAGAAACAGAAACACAAACAGTATTTTTAATTTAAAGGCCCTAAACCATAGAGAAGCTATTAAACTTCAGTGGTATTTCAGCTGGTTCACAGTGATTAGAATTAATCATTAGAGAATGGTTTATAACAGAAGAGGTGATCAAACAAGGAGAGAACTGATTCCTCAAACTTCTTGATGGAAGAATATTAGTATTCTAGAACAGCATTTCTGAAATATATAAGGTACATTTCTCTTGATGTGAGAATAAGATATTAAGATTTCTGTTTATCTTTTTTCATCTCAGAGGATTAGAAACTAAGCTTTACTAATATTTCATATTCATCAGTGCCCTAACTTATCCCTTAGGTATACGTGTAAGTCAGATCTCACAGATTATGTAAAAATTCCCACAAAAATAATGGGAGTTACACAAATGTATAGAAGTTAACAGTATCATCCTCACTTTTCATTTGTTACTTTTGGATGCATTTTTAATACAATGCAGTTAAAACATTGCATAGGATTTATGGATTATGTTACCTTAAATTATTACATTCATTCCTTCAACGAATTTTTATTGATCACATGCTATGTGCCAGTCACTGTTCTAGGTGCTGTGAAAGCAGCAGTGAGCAAATAATACTTCTCTATTCTCATGAAGATCACATTTGAGCGAAGAGAGACAATGAAAAAATAAATTATGTCAGGTGAGGATAAGTGCTGGGAAGATAATTAAAGCAGGGGAAAGGGATAGAGAATAATGTGGAGGGAAGGGTATTTTATTTTATGTAGAGTGGTCAGGGAACACAAAGAGCAGAAAACTAGAAAGCAGTGAAGGAGGCTAAGCCATACAAATAATAAAAGCAAGTCCAGAGGCCCAAAAGTGAAAGTATAGCAAGATGACATGGCCTGAATAGAGTGAGCAAGAGGGATTGTGGTTGGCACTGAAGTTTTTGATACAGCCTTTGCAATACTTCATAATGTGGTGGAGACACACATTATGTCTTTTGTGATGGACGCACACACAAGTCTTCTGTGCAAGGTATCCAGTGGTTATCATATAGCAAATATTTGAGTTGCTGAACAAACAAAAGGATGTTACTTGTTTATTTTTACATGACAAGTGTTCCAAAGTTGCTGATCTTTATAATGGCAAGCAAGAGATAACCTATAAAGGATATGTTAACTAACAGATATTTTTGAAAAAAAGAAATTCTTTTCAACTATCCTTTCTGAGAGAAGGTGACATTTTAACAATGTATGAGAGAATACCTCCATTTTGAAAAGAAATCATGCTTTGGACAGAATATTTTGAATATAGAAGTTTGGAAATGTTCCCATACTTTTTTTTAACTGAAAACAGTATAGATTTGTCACCTAGAAACTCAAATGTATATACTTTTAAAACTCTGGAAATAGAGTTTTCCAAACTATTCAGAAGTGTTCTTGAGTTTCAGGAGGTGTTGAACTTATTTGTTAAAATGTAAAAGCTTTTATTAGCATGTAATAACTGACCAAGAGTCAGGGAGATGAAAGTATACTAGTAAATTTCATCAAAAGTTTGTGCAATTGATAGATGAAAGTGAAAAAAAAAAATGATTGTTTTATTTAGTAGGCCCAATCACAAAGCACTTATTCCTATATCCACATGTCATGAACTCCTTTTTTCAGCAGTTGCAGATGTCAGATCACATTTCAGAAAGTCCAGGCTTAGAATCATATTTTTGCGTCACTGTTATAAAATATTAAATGGTTTCTTAATGAACCATATTAAAGCACATCACTCTTGTTGCTATGAAATATTAAGAAATTTACAAGTGTATTTTAATACTTACATTGACTCTTTAAAAATTAATTTGTTTTATGATATAGATAATACTTAAAACTTGAAAATAAATGTATGTGCTTATATCAGATTTTCTTATTTATAAGGGAGATCTGCAGATCAAAACAGTCTGGAGATTACTGCTCTAGACTTCTATTAAACTCCTTGATCCAGTGAATAAACTTTGGCCCTAAACCTGAGCCTGAACTGTACTCCAGGAAAGTGCTTAAGTTGTCAGGGGACCATGTATAGTTTGAGAAAACATTTAATACAACCATTTTTAAAATTTCGTGCTAGTCACTGTATATTTTATTTTGACATTTCAAATAACATCGAAATAGGGATTTTTTTTTTCCTTCTTATATAAATAGGAGGTATGGTTTTTTAACAAACTTTGTCTTAACAAATAAAGAAAATATTGAGAAATACAGATCTAAAAGGTTCAGTGATGGGTTTGGCTTTTTTTAAATTTCTTGACCTATAAGTGGCCATGATTAAAGTCCTATTTAAGGAACTCAGGAAGGGATTAATAATAGAGGCAGGAGGAGGTGAAGACCAGAGGAAGGGGCTCTGTCATTGGAATGTGATGATAGTCTTTGATACTTACAAGTGGGATAGAGTTTTTCATGTTATTTTTTTAATAACCTATTAAACGTGTTGAACTGTTATTATTTAAAAGGATTTTAATGGTGCTTAATGGTCTTAGCAATGAGGATTTAGTGGTTTAGGGGGCAGGTTTGGTTTTTTTGTTTGGTTTTGGTTTGAGGTGGGGTATGGTGTTGGGGGTGGGGGGAGTTTTGTTTGTTTTTTGGTAGATAGTCCATAGGAATTGGCTTCATATTCATAATTCTAAGTTCTCTCTGGATAGTATTCCACCAAAGAGGAAATACTACATTCATTAAGTAGTATTGAATAGTTCTGAATTCCCTTTACATTTAAAAAATTGCAGTACGTATCACTTATATGTGGAATTTTAAAAATACGACAAACTAGTCAATATATTAAAAAAGAAACAGACTCACAGATACAGAGAACAAACTAGTGGTTACCTGTGGGGATAGGGATGAGGAAAGTGGCAATATAGGAGTAGGGGCTAAGAGGTACAAACTATTATGTATAAAATAAGCTATAAGAACTTATTGTGCAACACAGGGAATATAGCCAATATTTTATAACTGTAAATGGGACATCGCCTTTAAAGATTGTGACTCACTATACTGTATACTTATAAATTACATTGTACAGCAGTCATACTTCAATTTTTTTTTTTTGAATTGCAATCGTAGAGTATAAGTTAGTTCCTTTTGTGTGAATTGACAGGTTATTTCAGGTAAGAGGAATAGGAGACTTTGTTCTACTGGGAGCAATAGATGCATTGAGTTTGGGGGAAAAAATTAAAGGCCATATATTTAAAAAGCAGTGTTAATTTGTTTCATTTCAAAATTGTCCTATGTGTGGTTTATGTAGCATATTTTAAAGTTGTTATTTTAATGACTTTCAACTTGGAAGAGTGTGCTTTAGTTCAGTTCAGTCGCTCAATCGTGTCCAACTCTTTGCGACCCCATGAATCGCAGCATGCCAGGCCTCCCTGTCCATCACCAACTCCTGGAGCTCACTCAAACTCACGCCTATCGAATCAGTGATGCCATCCAGCCATCTCATCCTCTGTCGTCCCCTTCTTCTGCCCCCAATCCCTCCCAGCATCAGAGTCTTTTCCAATGAGTCAACTCTTCACATGAGTGTGCTTACATCATTATATATCCTTGAAAGAAGGTTGTAAGAATGAGAGTTAAGCAAAAAAAGACAGAATGTAGAGAAACTAAGGTTCTAAAAAACATTAATGAGGATAAACATTTGTCAGGTTATTCACTTTGAGTTCGATCTTGTTATCCATTGAAATTCTGATTCTCTGCTAAGGCCTTTTTACAACTCCTCATCAGCTCTACATCTTTGAGAAAGTCTGTGTAGAGACTCTGCTGAGTGAGCTAGTTAACAGCAGCTACAGATTAGTGGGAAAGTGTTCTGTGTGTTCGTTTGGCAGTAACTATAGTGTTGTTCGGAGAAGGCAATGGCACCCCACTCCAGTACTCTTGCCTGGAAAATCCCATGGACGGAGGTGCCTGGTAGGCTGCAGTCCGTGGGGTCCCAAAGAGTCGGAAACAACTGAGCGACTTCACTTTCACTTTTCACTTTCATGCATTGGAGAAGGACATGGCAACCCACTCCAGTGTTCTTGCCTGGAGAATCCCAGGGATGGGGGAGCCTGGTAGGTTGCCATCTATGGGGTCGCACAGAGTCGGACACGACTGAAGCGACTTAGCAGCAGCAGCATAGTGTTGTTACTCTACCATGAATCACAGGTCTATAGGACTATACTTGGTTTACTTTAAAAATGTTTTAAGGGGCACATACATTACTTTAACATAGATCTATTTTGTGAAAAATTACTAGATTTAACAAACTTCATTTTAAAGTGAGTGTGTATCACAAAGCCCTCCGAATACAACTGCCTGCTGTCCAGAACCCTTAGGCTCGGACCACATACTTGATTTCTCAAGTTTCTCTTAACTGTGTTTGTTCTTACTGCCTTTGCCATAAATTTTGATAAGGCGCTATCCCACATAGACCCTTTTGCCTTGGTTAAATTTAATTCTCACTCCGACAGCAGCATGCTCACCTAGGTTAGGAGAGAGCAAGAGGCTCCTGCTGTTTAGCCTAGGGAAACTTGGTAGTGTAAATTTGACAGACTAGCTTACCTAAATGACTGACGTTCTAGTCTAAAAATGGTCTGAAAATGCTCTGGGTTGCTGCTTCTGACAAAATTGGTTTGAGATTGGAACCAGCAGGATACTGATGCTAGTATCAAATTTAGTTGACATCTAAATTTGAGATGTCAGGTGTTGACAGTGGCTTCACTACTTCATAGCTTTGTGACTTGGGTGATTTACTTAAACGCTTTGTGCCTCAGTTATTCCATCTATAAACTGGACATACTAATGGTACTTATCTAGTACCTAAAGTGAGTAATGTAATATATGTATATGCTTTAACATATCATCTGCCACATAGTAAGTTCTCAGTAAATGCTAGTTGCTGCTATTATTATTATCCCACATAAAATCTGTATTCATTTACCTTTATTCCTTCTCAATCCAAGCGTACTTGCCAGAATACACAGTTCTTTACCTTGAAGTTTTGCTTAATAAAAATTGTGGATTGCCAGCTTTGACACATGTCTAAATGTAGCAGAGGACTTCTTCCAGAATTGCTAGAAACAGCCATCTGGAACATGGTTGAAGGATCACCGATCTTACTTGTACAATTGTAAATATACTCAAAAGTATTTACACATCAGTTAAAGGAAAATATTTGTACAATCAGTAGACTGACAGCTAGATATTTAGTCATTTATTCTTTCCTTTGTGTCAGAACTTTATTTTACTTGGTAGTTTTGTTCTAACTATAAGAAAACAACTGACAGGTGATACTGATACGTTCAGTGTTGATTATAAGAAGACCTGAAAGAGATTAGGCTGAATTTGGATATCACAAAAGTTTGGTTTTGACAAAAAAATTTTAGGTTCTCTGACTTCTGTAGGATGGGGAAAAAAGGGGAGAGGAAAGGGATGGTATGATTATTTCCCATAAAAACTAATTTTCTACTGAAGCATGTATAAGGTTGATATATGCCCTTTTGTATTTTACCTTTTCTTAAAATTCATAAAAATTTTATGGGAACTAAATTTGATTATCATGATAAAGTTCTTCTTTATTTTCAGATTTCAACTATTGCAGAAAGTGAAGATTCACAGGAGTCAGTGGATAGTGTAACCGATTCCCAAAAACGAAGAGAGATTCTTTCAAGGAGGCCTTCCTACAGGTATGTAGGTAGTTGAATAGTTAAAAGAATTTAGGATCAGAAGTATAAAGGTGTACCCCTATGTAGTTACAGATGAAGAGATGTCAGAACGCCAGTTAGATGCTCTATTCAGGACCATACAGAACATGTCTTTTCCTCTTGAGTTGCTTCTCTCAAATAAGTTGAAGCTTTTCATATAGAATAAGAGCACTTCTTAATCTGAACATGTTGTGTCTGACTCTTTGTGACCCCATCAACTACAGCCCACCAGTCTCCTCCCTCCATGGGATTTTCCAGGCAAGAATACTCGAGTGAATAGCCATTTCCTTCTCCAGAGGATCCTCCTGACTCAGGGATCGAACCAGGCATTGCAGGCAGATTCTTTACCATCTGAGCCACCAGAGAAGCCTTACTCTGAACAGTCCTGGATAAAAGACTGATTTTTTTTTTTTTTTTCCTTCTGTTTTTGTAGACTGTGCTGGCTGCTGCTTTTCTGTTTAAAAGATTGGAATACATTTGATAAGGTTATAGCATTTTCTAGTTATAAGTCAGTTCTGAGACTGTACCATGTACTTCATAACACATTTCTTATTCCATGGTACTTAGCATGATAACTGCTTGTTAATTTAATAGTTGCTTAGGGTGATGTTTGATGATATTCCCTAATTTTAGGGGCACCTTACTGCAGTTTTATGTTCAGCTACAAAAGTTGCCTAATCCATACCTTGCTTCCAAGATGGACCAAAACTGTTTTTAGTACTACATAGAAATTGGAGCCATATTAAGTATTTCCAGGAAGAGCAATTCCACAAATCTTTTAAGTTCAATTCATAGTTTAATAAACTTCAAGCTTATTCTTCCCTTCTTTAGCCTACATTATTTCTATTTATATATATTTCTATTTTTCAAAGGAATGTTATATCTTTTCCATTTTCTTGGCTGTTAGCCAACCCTTTTCTTTATCCTCACAATTTAATTAGGGATCCTAAAGAAATACCAGTAAATTGAGGTCTTGAGGATTCTGTGTTACCAAGTATGTGTTGTATTTATTTATACTCATAATTCTTAAAATATAGCTAGTTTTATCTTTTAACTTTGAAATATATCTAGTGTTACTATGTAAGACATTTGATCCTGAAGCAAATTCAACTTGATACTAAGAAACAAGCTACATGGCTTCTCTATATAAGTTCTAGGTAAACCCTAGCTGTAACCTTATGATACATGATGTGTTTTATGTTGGAAAAAAATCTTTTTTTTTTTTTTTTGCCTTAATTGGCACCACACATGTGTAGAGAAGGGTATCTTCCCTTATAATCAAACCTCCATAATGGAGTATGCCATTATTTTGCTTTTAGTTTATGAACTCTCAAAACCTAGCCTGTATGTCTTAATTTGATTATAACAAGATCTGTATCAATATTCTTAGGTTATTTTTGTGAAGTTGGAGAAATGGGAATTAAATAATACATGCTGGGTTTTTATTGGAACAGCCCAGCTTTATAGTGATCAGTTTTTACCCAGAGGAAGTCCTTGAAGGGTTCTCACTGGATTTCATCTGGCTTGATGTTTTTATCAGTAATTGAGCTGAAAACATAAAAGCCATGTTTATCAGATCAACAAATAACAGAAACTTAAGGGCAAAGTACCCTAAGAGATGGTAGAATAAAAACCTTGAAAGATCATAGCAGCCAAGGGAAATAGAGTGAAACGAATAGTCACACTCTATTTTTGGGGGCTACAAATCACTGCAGATGGTGACTGCAGCCATGAAATTAAAAGACGCTTTACTCCTTGGAAGGAAAGTTATGACCAACCTAGATAGCATATTCAAAAGTAGAGACATTACTTTGCCAACAAAGGTCTGTCTGGTCAAGGCCATGGTATTTCCAGTGGTCATGTATGGATGTGAGAGTTGGACTGTGAAGAAAGCTTAGCACCAAAGAATTGATGCTTTTGAACTGTGGTGTTGGAGAAGACTCTTGAGAGTCCCTTGGACTGCAAGGAGATCCAACCAGTCCATTCTGAAGGAGATCAGCCCTGGGATTTCTTTGGAAGGAATGATGCTAAAGCTGAAACTACAATACTTTGGCCACCTCATGCAAAGAGTTGACTCATTGGAAAAGACTCTGATGCTGGGAGGGATTGGGGGCAGGAGGAGAAGGGGACGACAGAGGATGAGATGGCTGGATGGCATCACTGACTCTATGAACATGAGTTTGAGTGAACTCCGGAAGTTGATGATGGACAGGGAGTCCTGGCGTGCTGCAGTTCATGGGGTCGCAAAGAGTCAGACACGACTGAGTGACTGAACTGAACTGAACTAAACTATAGGATAAAATGTTGAGGATAATGGTAAAATTTCTGAACTTGAGTTTAAAATAAAATCAGTTATTCCCATACAGGATTCTGGATTAAGAATTCATCTAAAAAAGATAATGTTCTTTAATTATCATTGATTAAATGTGGCTGCCAAAAAAGCCAATACACCATAAGATTGTATTGGTTTAAAAGAAAAAAATAACCTAGTGTCTAGATTAAAGTGAAAGTTGCCCAGTTGTATCCAAGTGTTTTACCCCATGGACTATAAAGTCCATGAAATTTTCCAGGCCAGACTACTGGAGTGGGTAGCTGTTCCCTTCTCCAGGGGATCTTCCCAAACCAGTGATTGAGCCCAGGTCTCCCATATTGCAGGTGGATTCTTTTCCAGCTGAGCCAGCAGGGAAGCATTCTTTGCCATGCAAAAGGGTTGTTTTTCCTGTAGTCAGTTTTTCTATTCATCTCTTCTTTAATTGCACCTGGATTTTGAATCACCATCTTTTTTATGTTCACTGAAAGGAGAAATTCATCTGTGTTTTTTCTAGTCCTCATATGGTTTTGACATGTAGATGCCCTGATTGATTTTTAGTTTAATGTTGCATATTTTATTGTTTATTATTGTAACTTTTTACATTTTAAACTATAACATTTTTAAATTCTATCCTAAACACTCAACTTTCTGTCAGTTTTCTGATCTTTTCCTCTTCTTTGTATTTGGCCAGTAAAATGTTACTTTTATTTTAACTGATACAATTCTCTATTTTTCTAGGAAAATTTTGAATGACTTATCTTCTGATGCACCAGGAGTGCCAAGGATTGAAGAAGAGAAATCTGAAGAGGAGACTTCAGCACCTGCCATCACCACTGTCACGGTGCCAACTCCGATTTATCAGACTAGCAGTGGACAGTATAGTGAGTAATTGATATTTCTGTTTTGGAAAATGAGTTGAAAAACTAATGGCTGCGTTCTCAAAGTAATCTTATAAAAGCAGTCGGCACTTTGCTAGATCTTGATTGTCACTGTTATATTTCCTTTCAGTTCAGTTCAGTTCAGTCACTCAGTCGTGTCCGACTCTCCATCGAGTCAGTGATGCCATCCAGCCATCTCATCCTCTGTCTTCCCCTTCTCCTCCTGCCCCCAATCCCTCCCAGCATCAGAGTCTTTTCCAATGAGTCAACTCTTCGCATGAGGTGGCCAAAGTGCTGTAGTTTCAGCTTTAGCATCATTCCTTCCAAAGAAATCCCAGGGCTGATCTCCTTCAGAATGGACTGGTTGGATCTCCTTGCAGTCCATGGGACTCTCAAGAGTCTTCTCCAACACCACAGTTCAAAAGCATCAATTCTTTGGCGCTCAGCCTTCTTCACAGTCCAACTCTCACATCCATGCATGACCACAGGAAAAACCATAGCCTTGACTAGATGAACCTTTGTTGGCAAAGTAATGTCTCTGCTTTTGAATATGCTATCTAGGTTGGTCATAACTGTCCTTCTAAGGAGTAAGCGTCTTTTAATTTCATGGCTGCAGTCACCATCTGCAGTGATTTTGGAGCCCCCAAAAAATAAAGTCTGACACTGTTTCCACTCTTTCCCCATCTATTTCCCATAAAGTGATGGGACCAGATGCCATGATCTTTGTTTTCTGAATGTTGAGCTTTAAGCCAACTTTTTCATCCTCCACTTTCACTTTCATATATTTCCTTTACTTATATGCAAAGTTTTGTAACAGAAGCATTTGCTTTTCTTCAGGGTTTAGTTAGGATTACCCACGTATGTAAGACCTCTAAGTGGCCCTTTGTTTTGTTCAGGTGCATGGAGAGTCTAAGAAGTTTTTTAAACCACTACTTAAAAATGTATTTCAGTCCTCATATAACACGTTAATAGAAAACATGAGTTTTCAGATAATTATTCTTTGATTATGTTTAAGGCCAATTTTTGTCTCACAGAAAACAAAGATTTTTTTGAAAAATTATCAAAGTTCCCATTTCTCTGATGTCTCTGATACTTGGGTCTCTCTTCTTATCTTTCATCTCAATCTATTACAAAAGTACTTTTTGAGTTCTCCCTTTGTTTGATCAAAGGCATTTGTGTGAATGGTACCTTTTTCCTCTGTTTTTTCCCAATATCTTTTTGCCTTCCACAGTGCCTCACACACTGATGTCTTCATTTTTATTTGTTTATTAAATACAATGCTGCCCGCTCTATAGTTGCCCTCCCTCTCTTCCTTAATAACAACACATCAAATGTACACATCGAAACTCTTACTACATTGGTTTTCTAATGTCCTGGGGTAGTCTGTGTCAGAAATATGTATAAAAGTTTGACTGCCAGTTCATAATTTTCCAGTTACACCTTGGCCTTGGTTTGCATAACTAATTTGCATTCCACCCATATTAAAAACAAGTAGCAGACTTTTTAGCTCTACCAAAGCTGAAACTTTTAATAGTAAGTAGAAGGCAGGCATTTTTGACTAAGCTTCTTGTCCATTCTGTAAGTTTATTAGAGTTCACTCATCCTCTTCCTTCTTCATTGGCAGAAAGAGGTGTATTGTGTATTTTTTATCAAAATAATTTGAGCTATTCAAGGTACGTGTGCTAACATATTGATACATGAACTTTTTCTCCAACTTTAGTACACTTGAGGAATATAGCATAGTGCTGTTAGTAACAGAGATTCATTTACCACAGCAGTTCTCATTTGAATTAGAAATAGAAGGCATGCTCTCCAGACAGAGGCATATCAGAATCTGAAATAGGGAAGTGAAGTTGAGGGAGGTAAAGCTCAGAAAAAC
The DNA here is from genome assembly GCF_002263795.3 of Bos taurus. Lineage (NCBI taxonomy): Eukaryota > Metazoa > Chordata > Mammalia > Artiodactyla > Bovidae > Bos > Bos taurus. The sequence continues at coordinate 95,884,193 of NC_037329.1, forward strand.
AGGTTTCATTTGGCACACCCCTTCCATTCAGCAGCTAACAGTTGCTTGTTTTAAGGTTAATACTTTGAGATTTTAAAGGCTTTATGCATTAATGTTTATGCCTTATTCTCTCTGTATATGCATATATGATTTTGATGGAACTGATTTAACATTATGTTCTTGATTATTATTAACAATCAATATAATGACCACTTACATATGTAACAATATTATATATTTATTATAAAACAAGTATATGGTTGGGAAAATTCAAATGGTAGAGGTTTCTAGTATTAATAAAAATTAAAGACCCTTCCCATCCCTCCCCAGTAGTAAGAGTTTGGTATATATTCTTCATTCTTTTTCATTCTGTTTATACATACACATGTAAAATGTACATGTGAGACCTACATTATTTATATACTACAGACAAATATATGCATATATAGTTATGTAAGTGGTTTATTTTAATAGCTACATTGTGTTTCACTGTATAAATATAACATTTGTTTAAAAATCACATACACTGTTGAATATTTAGGACTTTTCTACTGTTTCAAATAATGCTACATAAACATTCTTTTAGTATATAGTGCCCTATCCTGTCAGTGGGGTAGCGTCTAATGAGTGGAATTGTTGAATCCTAGTCAGCCTGCCCAGTTACCCTTCCCAGTGACTACATCAATTTATAGCCAATAAATTGGTGGTTGTGTTTTTTCATTAACACTAGTATTAGTTTGTCCATTACTTGGTTCACAATCCCTGATAATAAGTGTTGAAAAGATGTTATTCTTAGGTAGAAAAACATGTTTCACTAAATCGTTTTTCTCTTCATTTTGGCTACTCAAACTCTCAGCTAAGTTTGTTTAATTATACACTTTCCTTATTTTGTGATAGAATCATTATATACATCTAAATACACGTTAGTTACTTGACTTCTTTTCTTTCTTGTTTTAATTTAGTTTTTTTGAGAGCAATCTTAAATCCTTTTAAAATATAACGTGTATAAATAAATATTAAGAGAAAAACAATGTTTGATAGGATCAGACTTCAGTTTTCAGAGTACTTTCCTATATACATGGTCTCATTTGAGTTTTATAACAATTATACTTACGGGCTAGAACCATATATTTTTATTTTTACAGAAGAGATAACAGATTCAAATAATAGTTTAGTGATGGAACTTGGACTAGAACCCAGATCTCCTGATTTTTTAGTTTGCTTCTTTCCTTCCACTTTGATTTCATTGGTATATAGTCAAGAAGAAAGCTCTGTGTGTTGAATACAGTGGAATTTGCTCATTAACTCTAATTGAGAAATTGTGGTTTGATTCTGTTAACCTTCTGATTCTTTCAAGTTACCCAGCAGTGTTAATCTCAGAATACTTTTTACATATTTCTTTTTTCCCCTTTGTCTAACATAAGTAAAATTTATGGAGTTAGCTAAAGTGGATGGATTGTATATTCCAGTATCTGAATTTTCACAGGTATTATTTACTAAACTAAATTGTAGCCATTAACTGTTATTATTTCTTTATTAAACAGTAAATAATATAATTTTTAATACATAAATGACTCGGGATATTAGTCATGCAGAGCTAGCTGACAGTTGATCCCAAACCATCAATAATTTCCTTCTAAGAGACACAAAGTAACATGCTCAAGTCAGACATGTTGACTTTGTTAAAATCCATTATGTAGTTTTATATGTAATACTGTGATTTTTTAGTCCTTCTCTTTCTGGAATACTTGAACTCTTAACAGGAGAAAGTGTCTAACTTTTTCCATGTACCAAAGGTTAATTCAGTTTCTTTTATAAAGTGAAATGTCTTGTATGAGCCAAAATTTATTTCCTTTGGAGCAGATGAATGACACATGTGAATAATCAATGGATTCTACGTGAGAAGGCTTGAATATGTAGCTTAGAAATAGCAATAAGATACTTTTTCCTAAATGATCATCTTGGGCTCCAGTTTTAAACTCTATGAGAGGTCTGTGGTAATTAAGTTCCATAGGACATTTCAGTTGTCTCATTGAGTGGATTTCTGTTACACTTTATGTATTCCTAACTGAGTAAGAGAACAGAATGCACTACTGAACTGCTTTATTAATTATGCATTAAAATAATCATTTATTGGGTGCCTATTGCATACCCATGTCTGTGGTAATAAATACATGAATGTAGAGAAGAAATATAGTACATAGTTAATGCAAGAATAAAGGAAGTGTGGGTCACAGAGTGGTATCTGTTCTCAACCAAATAACTTCAAATGGAATTTAACATTTTCTCATTTTATTTTTTTAATTGTTTTAACTAACATTATTATAAATTGTAATGTGGTTCATAGAGTATACTTGTATTCTAGAAATTGGATATAAGTTTTCCTGAGCAGAAAGTTCGGAGAAGGCAGTGGCACCCCACTCCAATACTCTTGCCTGGAAAATCCCATGGACAGAGGAGCCTGGTAGGCTGCAGTCCGTGGGGTCTCTAGGAGTCGGACACGACTGAGCGACTTCACTTTCACTTTTCACTTTCATGCATTGGAGAAGGAAATGGCAACCCACTCCAGTGTTCTTGCCTGGAGAATCCCAGGGATTGGGGAGCCTGGTGGGCTGCCGTCTTTGGGGTCGCACAGAGTCAGATAGGACTGAAGTGACTTAGCAGCAGCAGCAGAGCAGAAAGTTACTTGACTATACAGAATCTTTCTTGGTGATGTTATCTGCTGTAATAATTTCTCCTAAATATGTCTTGCAAATTATTCTTTGAATTTAGTGTGTGTGTGTGTTATATGGTATTAATTAAACTTGTAACAATAAAATCTGTTGGATTTTAGTTGCCATTACCCAAGGAGGAGCAATACAACTGGCTAACAATGGTACTGATGGGGTACAGGGCCTGCAGACATTAACCATGACCAATGCAGCTGCCACTCAGCCAGGTACTACCATCCTGCAGTATGCACAGACCACTGATGGACAGCAAATCCTAGTGCCCAGCAACCAAGTTGTTGTTCAAGGTAAGAGAAGTTAGAACTCACAGGTGTAAATTCTTTAAAAGGTTAAAATTTTACAGACTCAGAAAAAAGTAAGTATGGTAATGCAAAGCACTGTTAAAATACAGCTTATTTTCTGCAACATAGATAATATTGTCCATGAACTCTTCTTCCGTTATTCCAATTAGACCAAAATGTCATGGCATAAAAACAACTATTTTCAGTTTTAAAAATATAACTTCTATATTTAACACCTTTAACATTTGGATGTAGGAGAAATGGGGTAGGCTAGAGGGAAAGACAATAAAATTAGGAGTTTAAAAAGCTAGTTTCTAAATCTAAGTATATAGATTTGCTTTGTGACCTTCAGTAAGAGCCAGCCTCCCTTGACCTCATTTTTTTTTTCAGTGTGTCACATGAAGAGTTGTGCTAAATCACTGATAAGAATCTTCGGAGGTTCAAATTCTGTTTCTCTGCTTTTAGTCAAAAGTAATTTATATCTTCATTTCTATGGTCATCATTTTTTATTTCAAAGGAAATCATTATATTCTGAAGAATCTTTTGCCAGTGTGCAAGTCCACTGCTCTATGAGCAAGAATAGTTAAATCCATGATGAATTACAAAAATTCAAAAACTACAAATATTTTTTCTTTTTTTTTCTTGTTGTTTTCTTCCTGTTTGTTTCAGAAATCTCTATCAATAGTGGATCATTTTTCTTTGAATTCATTGCATATTTTAAGAAAGATTTATGCCAGATTTAAAATTTGCATATTAAGGAGATAATACATCTGTTTCTAAAGATATTTTCATTAATAGTATGTTTTGTCTCTATTAGGTAATGACAGATATGCCCCTTCACCATGGATGATTAATTTTCAATAATTCTAAAACCAGCTAAAGAATCATAATATATTTAAAGGGCCCTAATGTACTTACAGGATATTTTGTTACTAAACAAATAATATTTGAAGAAGATAATATTTTGCTTATTAATGGGAGTAAAACACCTTTTCACTTTACACGCAGGTACTCAAAAATTGTAAAGCAGGATGTCAGTGAATTTGAATTCTGAACGTCAGTTTGAAGATGGTAACACATTTAGTATATACATCTTTTTGACTCAAACTACACATTTTAATTGATATTAATAACAAATATGGATGATTTTTAAAGAGTTTCAAATTCTCTCAGATAATGTTAGGTTTCTTATTCCTAGGAGGGCATATTTATTATTAAGCTGTTTTTAGAAAGAGACTTTTTTATTTCACAAATGATAGATCATTTAATTATAAAAATAAAACTTCAATTTATTTAGCCATTATCATTTACATTAAAGCAGTGCTTACAGGTGATATAATTGATCAAGTGATACATTTTTTCGTCCTTTCAGTTTTGTTACAATCAGGAATTTATAATAGTTGACCATAATGCTTTATTTTCTCTTCGATTTTGCTATTTTTTGAAAAGTCATGGTCGTTTTTATGTCGTGGCAAGAGTTTACTTGAAATTTTTTAATGTGAATTTACCAGTATCAAAGGAAGACATTGAGGACTATACTTTGTCTAGGAAGATCATCCAAGCTGTGCCCTACTTACCTTTTAGGTTTAAGGCTGGTAAACATGTTAACAACAGAACAGAACTATGTTCCAATGAAAGATAAATGTAAGATCCAGCAGATATAAGTCATGAAGATCCTTTTTCATCCAAGTGCCTATACTAATAAATACACTAAATTGGGAATTATTTCTGAGTAATGAATGAGCCAAAGAGTGCTGCTGATCTCAACATTTTAGTCAGAATCATCTGTTGCTTTTTTTCCTTTTAATTCAACATGTATGTTCAGATTGATGATTGACCCGTAGTTTTACCAAGTCACAGTGCTTCAGTGTCTCACACCATGCTCACTGTTTCTCTTTTCAGCTGCCTCTGGAGATGTACAGACATACCAGATTCGCACAGCGCCCACTAGCACCATTGCCCCTGGAGTTGTTATGGCGTCTTCCCCAGCACTTCCTACACAGCCTGCTGAAGAAGCGGCGCGAAAGAGAGAGGTTCGCCTCATGAAGAACAGGTACATACATTGCATTTCCTTAGATTGTCGTAGGTCAAGTATAACTTCAGATTATGTCAGTAGCATCTTTGCATTGGGATTTTTTTTCTAGTAAAATTGATGGATCCTGCTAAAACTTCTTTATTTAATAAGCTGCACTTAATGATGGCTGATGGTCAGTCTTTGATGAGTAGTAGTTCTCTTTCACGCAGTTTCTCCATGAGAGAGAGAATGCACAACTTTGCTGTATTTTAACTATTGCTTCAGCCAGCTGACTCAGTTATTTAAAAATTGTTTTTTGTCACAAGTAGTATCATTAAGAAAATTAGGAGTTGTGTGTGTATATAAATGGTAAGTTTTATTTACATTAAATGTATTTGTAATAAGATAAATCTATGATGGCCAGTCCAAGTTTTAATGCATATTAAACACCTAAATAAAGATTTTCAAAAAATAGAGTAATTCTGAGAATATCTTATTATTGACAAAAATTTTAAAATAGAGCTAGTCTTCAACAATGAACATGCTAGATGTCAAAAATTTCTTAAACATGGGAAAGTTATTTCCATAAAGTAAATTCATAGCCGTAAATAGCTTTGTTATTAAAAAACAAAAGCAGAATAAAAAATGTTATTTACTTGTATTTACCTTAGTATTTGTATGTATTTAGCTTAGGATTTAAATATTTACCTTAAGATATGGAAGTTACCTAAGACAAACCAAAGAAAAGGAAAATAAAGATATTAAAAGTTTGAAACATTGAAAATATTCCTCTGCCTTTCACCCCAAGAATCTTCACATGCTGTGATGAAGTGAAGGAAACATGAAAGTTGAATTTAGAGGATCTAGATTCAAATCCTGGGTCTACCCCTTTTGCTGTGACTTCAGAACATAACCTCTTAAACCTCAGTTTTCTGGCATTTTTACAAAGAATCTGTTGTAAAAATAGAATCCCACTACGCACCCAGAGGGTGGTTCTGTGGGTCAAATAAGATAATTCCTTTGAAAGCACTTTGTAACTGCAGTGCTCTATTGAAACATTTGTTTTTCTGCAATTTCATTTTTCAGCTCAGATCAGCCTCTTTGATTCCTAAAATATTCCTAGCTATTACAGAATGTTAGTAAATTAGATCTAGACTATGAGAAATGGCAGTTTTTTTCCGGGTTATTAGGAAAAGAGTTGGAAACAAGCTGAGTAACTTATTTGTGCTCTATCAATCTGTGATTTTCTGTAAGTATTTAAATTAGAATAATAAGCAGAAACATAAAAGCTGTGTTCATATTTAAATGTATTTAAAAATATAAACTCCGTTTAAACTTTTTCAGTTTTAAATGTTTGTAAGGAAATGTTTTAACCCTTTTTAAAATTAGAAGCAAGTTGATTAGAAGTCTCAAGTAAAGGCTAGGCTAAAAAATGTAAGATAACAATATTTACTGAAGAAACCATTTCTCAACAGACACAGCAGTCAGGTAAAAAATAAATCTCTTGATTGTGAAAACATCAGAAAGACTTCAGATTATGTCTATGTAGTCTGGCTCTGTAGAACAGAAACACTTAAGCATAAGCTGAGCAGGCAGCACTATAGCTTCTTGTCTACTCTGGTGTACAGAGAGAGAGCTGCCCATTTATAAAAGCAAATTAATTTGACTGGCATACCAAATTTTCCTTTTTCTCTATTCATTTGATTCATGATTTCCCACACACACACCCACCCACCCACAAACACACACACCTCCAGGTTGGGGACAGGGCACCCAGAGCTACAGCTCCTAACAACCTCTGCTTGCCTGAGATATTCAGGGAAGAGCCTAACTTACTGTGAACTCTTTAATAAAATACTTTGGCTTGGATTTAATTTCACTCTAAGGAAACTTCCCATTGACTGCTATAGCTCCCTTTTCCCGTTATTCCCAGATTCCTGCTGCTTCTACTTTTTCAACTTTCATTCACTAGAATTTGCCTTCTGAGCCCACCATACCACTCCTGTGTCTGCAAAAACATACAGATACCCTCCAATTTGGCACATCTAGTATTCTGTTCTCATTTCATTTTACCTTTATGGGAGTATTTGACACTTCTAACTGCTCGTTTCTCTAAGCTCTTCTTTGGCTTATTCACCTGGTTTTCTGCCTACTTTTCAAGTTTTCCCTTGAAACTTTCATGCCTACCTGTATTTCAGGCACCACCTTTATGTTGATACAACTTAATTATATACTGGTTTTGACCTTTCCCTTGAGATATCACTTATTTAGGTACCAGTATATATTAGACACAGTACTTTGTTTCTTTATATATTTCATTAGTTCTGCCCACAGTAAGAAAGAAGCTTATCTCCACTTTACAGTAAGCAAGTAAATATTTTGGCAGAGGTCACACCTTTTAAGAAATGGGTAGAACTGGGATATGAGCCTGGATCTGACACCAGAGCATGTGCACATGCTGCCTCTCGTGTGAGCATGCAATTGTCATCGCCTGCTCTGCCGCGCAAACTGGAACACATGGTGGCAGTGTGCTGGAGGTATGTAGGGTCACGAAGCAAACATGGGAGCTTCCCTTGAATATTTATTTTGCTCAAAAATTTGGCAGAAACAAACATTTTAAAGGTAAAACTAAAGATTCGAAACTAAAGGTAAAACTAAATTCATACCAAAGGTAGTTGGCTTTGGATTGTGCCCCCATCCTTAGTTTTCTCTGGTATTATGGTTACTTAGGTGGAAAAGTTAGAGAATCAGTCTTCTGAACATACTCACTAGGATAGATACCCCTTATGTACCCCACACAAAGGCTGTCCTCTAAACTTGGATAAGGAAAAGTTGTGATTCTTCAAATTCTGTAACATTCAAATTGCCATATACTCAGAAATGAAGCGGTAAATGTTCTAAAAGTATAGATGGTTACATTAATTGTGTTGCTACAGTAACAAAAAATCAGTGTCTTAGAAACAAAAATCTCTTCCTCACTTACTTACATTTTGGCAGCTGCAAGTCATATGCTATGGCTCTCCTCCACGTGCTCCCAGCCAAAGGAGGAGCATCTCTTTGAGGCCTGTCCTTGTAGCAAAGGGAAAGGGGCAATGCTTTTTGAAGCATCTGCTTGATTGTGATGAACATCACGTCCACTCGAGTACCACTGGCGAAAGCACAGGTGAGGACAAGCCCAACGTCAGTGAAATGGGGATGTATACTCTTCCCACAGGGAGGGAGGAGTAAAAAATTATGGAAGCAATGCAACCCCTGTCTTGTAATTTTAGAATGCAGGAAGAATATAACAGTTTTCATAAAAGTAGACGTCATAAAGGAAAAGGTTAAGTAGGTACGACAACACCTATGATTAGCCAAGGAAAAGATAAAATAGCAAAGCAAACAAACTAGAAACCTTTTAACATATAAAATCAGGAGACTAATAAGGGTATGTAATAGGTAGATTTAAAGACAATGAATTAGAAATAGGGTTTAAAAAAATAAAAAATTCAAAGCAAGTAAAGTATATGCTATGTCAGTGAAGGTACATCCATTCAGCTTCCCAGGTTGCTCAGCTGATAAAGAATTGCCTGCAAAGCAGGAGGCCCTGGTTCGATTTCTGGGTCAGGAAAATCCCTTGGAGAAGGGATAGACTACCCACTCCAGTATTCTTGGGCTTTCCTAGGGCTTTCCCCTGGGAAAATTCTTTATGGCTCAGACCGTAAAGAATCCATCCTCAATGCAGAAGTCCTGGGTTCAGTCCCTGGGTTTGGAAGATCCCCTGGAGAAGGGAACAGCTACTCATTCTAGTATTCTTGCCTGGAATATTCCATGGACAGAGGAGCCTGGCAGGCTGTAGACCATGGGGTTGCAAAGAGTCTGACACGACTGAGCAACTTTCACTTTTTCATTCAACTATATAAAACCAACCATTAATAATGAAGGTTTGTTTTTATTGAGATGGGAAGATGCTCATAGTGGAAAAGAGCAGGTTACCAATATATATATTATAATCCCATTTTTATTTATTTTTATTACAGAAGATAAACATACTCATTATAAGCATATTAGGAAACATAACCTAAAATATATACTCACCACTAATGTACCACCCAAAATGTTAACATTCTGGAGTATAATTTTTTTCCCTTAGTATATATGTGCAATGATAAATAACATACTTTTAGTATAGTTTTTAATTTTTTATTTTGGAAAAATTTTAGCTTATGGGAACAGTTAAAAGCATTTTAGTACAGAGTTCTAGATACTCTTATCAACCTTCTCAACTTTCTTACAATTTTAGCATATTATATAACCAGTCTGTGTTTCTTAAAACTAAAGAAATTAACATTCTGTCATATACTGTGGATAGTAATTAACATAGTATTTTTGGACTTCCCTGGTGGCTAAGACTGTAAAGTGTCTGCCTACAATGCGGGAGACCAGGATTCAGTCCTTGGGTCGGGAAGATCTCCTAGAGAAGGAAATGGCAACCCACTCCAGTGTTCTTGCCTGGAAAATCCCATGGACAGAGGAACTTGGTAGGGTACAGTCCGTGGGGTCGCAAAGAGTCGGACACGACTGAGCGACTTCACTTTCTTTCTTTTTTATCATGGTATAATACCATTAACTGAACTATCCATTTTATTTGAATTTCCTCAGTTATTCCACTTTTCTCTACCAAAATCCAATCCGGGTTACTACATTGCATTTATTCATTGTGGCTCCTCATCTCCTCCAGTCTGTGACAGTTGTTTTCTTTTGAAGAGTAATAAACTTTCTTTCAGAATATCCCTCACTTTGGACCTGTGTGCTGTTTTCTTATGATTAGATAAAGGTAATGAATTTGGGGGAAGAATCCCACAGAGGTGTAGTCTGCCCCTTCTTGTCACTTACCAGGAAGCACATACTAGCATGATTCATTCCTGACAATGTTCACTTTGATCACTTGGTTAAAGTGCTCTCCAACTGCTCCACTACATTTATTTTTCTCTTTTTACACCCTCTTCCCTACAAGCAAGTTACTACATTCAGCCCACACTGAAATGGAGGATTATTAAATACCACCTCCTGGAACAGACAGTATCAAAGAATTTGTGGTTATAGGTGAAAACTAACACAGTAATTGGTGTAATTTCACAAAGATACTTGGAGACTATGCAAATATCTTATTTCTTTTTCAGGTATTCCCCACTAATTTTAGTATTCACAGGAAGATCTTTCCTGATTATTACTATGATATTATAATGAGAATTTTGTTTCCCCATCCCTTCTGCAATTATTAACTGGAATTCTTTAAGGAAAATCTTTCCCTTCCCCGTGTATTTTTTATATCAGTATGAATTTATAGATATTTACCTTATTCTTTGGGCTGTAATTCAATATTACTTAATTATGATATTAAGATTATTCCAGCTTTGGCCATTAGGAGTTCTTGTAAGTTGGTTCCTGTGTCCTTTAGATGGCATCTTAATTTTCTTGAAGCTCATCTTTATTTTCTGACACTACATTATCCAGGTTCAACTTCTCATCTTACGGTTTTCTCTGCCTTAGCTTTGAAATCAGCCATTTCTTCAGTGAGCCCTAGTTTCTTCCATTGGAAAATGGTTTACTTCGACCAATTGGTTAAAGTGCTGTCCAACTGCCCCCCATTACAGTTATTTTTCTCTTTTTATAAATTTTTCAAAGTGCTCTTTGCTACTGCGGTTTCACAGGCCCTCTTAAAGGACAGAGCTAGGAAATATATATGTGCGTGTGTATATACACTAGCTCATGTATACACACATCTATAGTTCTGTGTATTACTATATACTGTAGTAATTACTGTAAGTATGTTTTACTAACCCCACTGACTAATCTCTAACCACAGGGTTTATTTTAGCCTTACCTTCCCCCTTTGCTTATTTGTAACTTCGTTCTCTGAGAGAAACTTGGCTTCCCAATAAAGATGGTTTATTTATGTATTTATTAAACACTAGTATCATATAAAATAGTTTTATAATTGCTAACTTATACCCCTGTGAGAAACAAATTTACAATACAACATTTATGTACAATTCTTTTTTTTTTTTTTTCCGCTTATAACCTTAAAGTACTAGTAAAGGCACTGTTTTCAGACTTACTTAGCTGTGCTTCTTTTTTCTCTACTCCTTTCAGTGAGGTGGGTGGTGGTGGTGGTTTAATTGCTAAATTCTGTCCAACTCTGTGACCCCATGGACTGTAGCCTGCCAGGATCCTCTGTCCATGGAATTTCCCAGGCAAGAATACTGGAGCAGGTTGTCATTTCCTCTTCCAGGGAATCTTCCCGACGCAGGGATCAAACTTGTATCTCTGCTTCACAGGCTCGTTACCCCTGAGCCACCTGGGACGCCCTCGGTGAATTTATGGCATACATTTACAGTAAAGTTAGATTTGTCAACGTGTTCATTCAGTTCTGGGATTACCTGATATCTTGTTCTCTGTTTTTAAGTTGTCATTACTTTACTCTTTGTGCTGTGTGGTTCTCTGGCGTCTGACAGACATATCTCCCACCACAGTGCCGTACAGTGCATTTATACCATTCTAAAAAGCATTCCCAGTGATGATTCTTGGTGGTTGGCCTCTACCCCTTTCCTCAGCTCCTAGAAACCACTGAACTGTTTTCCATCTTCTTCTGTCTTTTCCAGAATCTCCTATAACTGTAACCTTTTGGATATGACTTCTCTCACTTAGCACAATGCATTCAAGATTCATTGTTAGTGGTGTATGAATCAGGTAGTTGGTTTTATCCCTGGTATTCTATGGATGTGGTTTATCCATTCACCTTAAAGTTTATCTTCATTTCTAGTTTTGAAGTATTATGAATAAAGTTACAATGAACAGTTAGATACAGGTTTTTGTATGAACTTTCAGTTCACTTGAGTAAATATCTAGGAGTGGCCTGGATGGATGCAATGATAGGTATATATTTAATAAGAGACTGCCACACTGTTCTTCAGAGTGGCTATACCATTTGCCTTTCTACCAGCAATGTGTGAAAGTTCCAAGTGCTCTGTCTCAAGTGTTATAACTATATTTTATATTTAGGTCTTTGATCCCTTTTGAATTAATTTTTGTAAGGTGTGAAGTGTGTTCAGGTTTATCTTTCTGTATCAACTGTTTATTCTAGCACCATTTGGTAAAAAAGATTATTCTTTCTTTGTGGAATTGCCCTTGTACTTCTGTCAAAATGTAATTGACCATATTTGTATAGGCTTGTTTCTGGGGTGTCTGGCTTGCTTCATTGTTTTTTTTTCTTGTTTTTTTTTGCTTCATTGTTTTGTGTATCTGCCCTTTTGCCCATTCAGTCCATTGGGAGAATCTTTTCATTCTCTTCTTTTCTTAAAAGTACTCAGATAGAAATTTTTGAGACACTTTAAGAGGCACTCTCTAAGCTAAAGAGTTCTTTAAATTTTTTATTTAAAGCTCATTTGAATTTTTGTATTCTATTCCAAAATATAGTAATTTTTATTTTCATGTGAGAATGCTTGCTACCCTTCTGCCCCATCAATTAAAATTGGTGCTTCAGAAAAGTTTTTTTTTTAATCAGTTTTCTATGGTATGTTGAAAATTTTACATTAGGCAATTTCCAAGTCATTCTCTTTATTTTTTCAAATGCCTAATCTATAATATATTAAAATGTTTGTTGCTTTGAGCCAGATCTCTTTTTTTAATGTATTCTATCTAACCCAAAATAAAGGCTGCAGAAATGTTGCCTAATCTTTCCTGTCTTTTGCTTATAGGGAAGCAGCACGAGAGTGTCGTAGAAAGAAGAAAGAATATGTGAAATGTCTAGAAAACAGAGTGGCAGTGCTTGAAAATCAAAACAAGACACTGATTGAGGAGCTAAAAGCACTTAAGGACCTTTACTGCCACAAATCAGATTAATTTGGGATTTCAATTTTCACCTATGATGGTGGGAAAAGGACTGGCTTGGCCACAACCAGAAAGACAAAATAAACATTTTATTTTCTAAACATTTCTTTTTTTCTATGCGCAAAACTGCCTGAAAGCAACTACAGAATTTCATTCATTTGTGCTTTTGCATTAAACTGTGAATGCTCCAACACCTGCCTCCACTTCTCCCCTCAAGAAATTTTCAGCACCAGGAATCATGAAGAGACTTCTGCTTTGTATCCCCTGCCCTCTTCAAGAAGTAATAATTTGTTTACTTGTAAATTGATGGGGGAAATGAGGAAAAGAAAATCTTTTTTTAAATGATGTCAAGGTTTGTGCTGAGCTCCTTGATTGCCTTAGGGACAGAATTACCCCAGCTCCTTGAGTTGACGTAATGTTTGGGCCGCATGCTTAAAGTAAGTAAGGTGCAATGAAGAAGTGTTGATTGCCAAATTGACATGTTTTCACATTTCCATTGTGAATTATGTAAAATCGTTGAAGAGACATACCCTGTGAGAAAAGAATTTTAGGATGGTGTTGAAGAAATTAAGAATGAATTCAGAGTGCTTTCTATGTATATTCTCTTCAATACTGAACACTTGTCCTTGGTTCTTAAAAATATTCTGTATTAACTATAGCTCTTCAATAGGGCAGTTGTTGCTTCTTAATTCAGTTCTGTATGTGTTCAACATTTTTGAATACATTAAAAGAAGTAACCAACTGAATGAAAAAGCATGGTATTTGATTTTAAATTAAATCAAAGTAAGTAAAATTACAAAGCTTCATTTAGTTTAGTACTAAATTTTTAGTACAAAGATGCTCATTAGTAAACCAGTTCCTTGAGTTATATAACAAGGTTTTTAAATAAATGTTTTTGTCATCACCTTCAAAAATATTTATATTGTCACACATTTACTTTAAAAGGTTTTTCTAATTAAACTGCTCCTCTTTGCACTTATACCACCAACAGGAAAGCCTTCAAGATGTTGAAGCAAAGTGATATATTTGTTTATAAAATGTTATGTGTTGTAGAAAAATGCTGATTTTAAATTGTTTCCATATTAACATACTTTAACAGTTTAGTGAATTTTTTAATGAAAAAAGTTATAAGGATATAGTTTAAAAGTACAATATTAGATATACACAAGGAAAATATTTTCTTCAGACTTATTTGAATGACTGCTGTACTACGATATTTGAATTGTCATTCTTGCAAGACCTTTTTTTGTTGTTTTCTTCCAAAAGGGATAGGGATGCTTAGCTTTCCAGTATGCTGTATATCCTTTGTTATTCTGTGAAGGAGCTACCTGTTTTACCTGACTAGAACCGTCTGTATGTATCACACATTGTTTCCAATATGACTTTTAATTACTAATACTCATTTTATTCACTAAGTTGATAAATTTAAAAGTTGCCCTTTAAAAAAATAAGACTGAGATAGATCTGAAAAATTTGAAATTGACATAATGTTAAATTATAATTTCTCATTTGAAAAGGTGTTCTTTTTTTTAAGAGTCTAGGATTTAATGTTTTATATTTAGTTATGTCATGGGTTGTTTTTAAGTTTGTTAATGTGTTAACAAAATATGCAGATGTGGGTGTTAATTATTGAGTCCATTTTGAAAAGTAAGACTTTTAATTAATATTTGTAAATGGTATTATTTTTTGTTTGTAACAAACCATTGTCTTTTTTTAAGGATGAACAGAGTTTATGAAGCCAGCATCATTCTAAGAATTGAGTGATGTAGTCTTATCTTTGGACAGTTCACCAGATTCTCAAGAAGGCTTTCAAACGACTGTAAATTTTGTTGTTTATCCTGCTGAGCTAACGGTGAAAGTTGTAGCATAAAAATTATTTGTATGCCAGCATAGATATACCATTTTCCAAAACTGGTTTGATAGAAACCAAGCAAAATCACAAATCTGTTTGCAAACCAGAATTTTTAAATGAGTCAGAATGTCAAAACTGAACATTTTAAAAGTCATAAGCTTTAGAAATGAAAATTGCTTAATATTTAGCAAATTAAATGTTTTCAGAAATCAAGGCTGTTTAATTAGCAAGTTGGTGGTCTCTTAGTCCCTGATAAATCAAGGCAATCACATCCATATTAGCTGGTTGGATTTATAAGTTACTTTGAGGATGACTGCTCTGGTTTGAAGTCAGTTAATGGTGAGGTAAGAAGTATATTCTGTTGCTAAATCTGTTTAGACCTTGGAGAGACTTGAAGATTTTCGTTTATACAGATAGAAATTAAGCATCTTTTGTGAAGACTTTTTTTTTTTTAAGAGAATTGGGAAAAATGTGTTTGTTTTTAAGCATGCAACTTTGAGAATCTTTGTTAACAACGTAATTTTTAAAAATCTTACAGCCAAGAATATATGTGGCCACATTATAAATGTTTTTTGTCTTCATATTGGCCAAAAGGGAATAAAACTGTCATCATAGGAATCTGTACATATGCTACTGATTTGCCTAGAAAATAGCAAGTTTGGTATTGCTCACTTTGCAAATATAGGGCCATGTGGCACTTTTATCTATAGGACAGATTAATTCTAATAAAAATGAAGTGGGAGGGGTTTATTTTTGATATATTGCTCTTATGAGTTTTTAGGCTTTGATAGTGTTTAACTGAAAAGTGGTTTAGAAAGGGCTAGATCCAATGTGTTCACATTATTAAACAGAATTGATACCAGGTGTAATTTTTAAGTTCATTCTTTTTCAAACTCAAGTACCATATTGGCAACCATAATATTGTCATAGGTGCTCTATTCATTTAGATATTCTTGGGGGGATGGCATTTGTATAATACATGTGTACATATATATATACATACAGTATATATCTGAGGCTCTGAGAGCTCTTAAGTCAGGAATGCTAAGTATTATAGTATATTGAGGTCAGATGAAATTTTACATTTTTGCGTGATCTATTGCATCCCTTTTGGTAGTTTCTTGGACTGCATTACTCCAGCACTCATGATGGATTTTTTTATCTGCTAATTTCCTTTTTTTTTAATTGTTAATTTTATTTGACTTGATACTTTTAAACATGTTACTAGTCACTTGAACCACCACCACAACCACCACCACCCCCAAAAGTATTTGGTTTTTATGCTTTGTCTCTGGCAGCTATAACAGTGGTGAGAACATTTTGAAGATAGCTTCTAAAAGGTACCACTGATTTTTTCAAAAATCATCCTGGGGGAAAATTTTTGGTGTTTTCATTTGAGCAGGGATTTTTGTCAGAAAATACACTTAGATGGTAAGTCAGCAGCAGTGCTAGTATCTGAAAGCACAATACCAGTCAGGCAGGCTGTCCGATCAGAAGTCATCTGGCTGAGGTTTATCTCTGTCTCTCAGGCCTAATCCCTGATCCTTTTGACCATTTAGGGTGACATGTGGAATCATACAAAGGCTTATTAGGAAGATACAAGTTTGTTTAAACCAGGATGCTTTTACTTACTTTAAGTGACTTCAATCTAGATTTCTTATTTTCATTTCTAATATTTTTAATTCTGTGATCAGCTTTAGTCAGCTGTCAGCATAAATTGGTCTCTTTATTTTGAAGATCAGAAGGTTGGCTGCTTCATTTTTCAGGATTAAATAAGGCTGACATCTTAAAGTTAAAATTTTGAATTAAAGTAGGTTCCAAAGACACTTGTTACACACCATTTCATTTTTTTCAAGAGGCTCTATTTGTTGCCTTTGTAACCCTGAAAACTGTGGGTATATTGTTTCCCATTGACTTAATACAAAAGTTGTATATTTATTTGGATTATATTTACGTTATATTCTTTGTAAATGTTTGGTGTAACTTGCACTTTTAAAACGACCCTGTTTGGGGTATTAGCAAACTTGAGAAATTCCCTCATCAATTGTCATCTGACTTTTTATGTCTTTCTCCTCTCTTCAAATCATGTGTCTTTTTTATGGAAGCTTTTCATTGATTAAAATATTTTATTTAACACCTAAATGCTAGCCTTATAAATAGCTGTAAAAAGAGGAAAATAAGGAAATTAGACTAGCTCAATTAATTTAAAAATGGGTTCAAACCCTATCTAATTCTCTTTCATCATGAATAAAGATAGTAGGAAATACAACTCAAGTGAATAAATACTTATTTCCAATTTTAAATGAGATTCTGTCCTCACCCCAACAATACTATCTATAGGATCCTAAGATATCCTTGAATTTGTGCAGAACAGTGAAAGACTTCAAGGTAATTAATTATTGTTGTCATGGAGAACACGTAATAATTTGATTAACTTTTTCACTTTAAATTGTCTTTGTTAACATAAAAAATAACTGTCTAAATTTGACTGGTTTCAGATGAGAGGAAAAGTGAGGTGTGCTTATAGTAAGCCTATAGGTGAAGAATTGTGGGATAAATTTGTTCACTCAGTTGTACAAAGCACAACTAGAACTTTTTGTTGGATGGCTTACATACATCTTGAATACTTTTAATGTTGATGTGTTGACTTTTTTTAAGTTGACTGCACAGTCACTGTTTGTACTAGGAACTGGTTTCCTTGACTGTCTAGAATCAACGGCTGAGAGAGGCACTAATCCCTGAGGGGTTGAACATATCATGGAGCTGAGTCAGTATGGAAGAATTTCAAATCAATCAAACAGGGTGCTGCAGTTCCATCTGTCTCATCTGCTGATGATAAGTTCTTATTGATGAGTGAATGTAGCTTAAGCCTTTGTATGTGTCCTCAGGGGGCAGACAAACTTTAAGAGGGACCAGATAACATTTGAATGGAGGAATTATATTTCAGGTGTTTTAGCTTGAAATTTATTTTTTAAAAAAATAAAAATAGAAAAAAAAAAAAGAAAGAACAAAGCCTGTGAAGCAATTTGATACTATAAACAGGCTGAGTTGTTTAGCACAGAGAGAAAATATTGACCTGTCTGCATTCTGGTACTGTACATACAGGTCCTAGTTGGGTAAAACACGATACATTTTGAGTTATTCTCACCAGCAAGTAAAAGTAAAGTGAATATTCTTCAGTAAGTGTCTTTTGAAAGGGTCAAACTATAGGAAATGCAAATTTTACCTGCTTTATACAGGCATTATTTAATACTTGCCTATAGAAGTATGGCATTTCTAAGCTGGTGTCTGAGGAGCATCTCAGATGTGAGAGTAAATCTAACATAGTTCAAAAATTGGTAAGGGAGGAAGAAAATCCCTGCAGATGATGACCTTAGTCAGCTGGCCAAGTGAAACGATCTGTCATTGTGTTTGGGAGGTTTTATTTTCTTACGTTTTTAAAATTGAATTGGTATATGCTTTATAGACATTGTATTTTTATCCAGGTGCCACTCCAATCTGTGTATGTAATAAAATTATTTATATTAAAATTGGGAAATAATCCGTGAGTATAGATGAGGATGGCAGAGAAGAGTGCTCGTTCGCAGTTTTCCATGTAAAGTCCCTGACTAGTTTGTCATGTCAGTTGTCATCCCCACCCAAAAAAGGAATTATTTCTAACCTAGCTGTATCACTTGAAACTTTAGAAACAAAGTAATCAGGGAAGTTTCTAGAGAGAAAGGTGTCAGGTTTTTGGTTTTGTTTTGTTTTTCCTTGAGGATTGGGGTCAAGAATACCTCCCCCCAAAACTGTCAGCACAAAACAGGGTATTGACTTTTAACTCTGATGTTGCTATTGGAGTTGAATACTAAATAAGTAACTATAGTGAGGAAAATACATTTCTAATAAAATTCCCTACATTCTAGAAGCATCCCTGTTTTAATTTTTTTTTTTTTTTACCTAAATCTTTTTGTGCTTTGTGTAAAAAGAAAAAATGTACTGAGTTATAATGCATTTTATTAACACTATGTACATATTAGCTGCTTTGTGTTCAGAATGGTAGCAATTGCTTTGTATATTAAAGTAATCCTTGTGAATTTGTGAAATATTGTCATAAAGTGCTTTTTCTTACTGTAATCTTTGTGGTATCAACTGTCATAATGCCCTTTTTACACAAACATTTATGTGCTGTCACATAAACATGCTTTTAAAAACTCTCTAAGTCTCTCTTTTTGGGATGGGATCATCTACATTGTGGTTTTCCTAGGTGTGTTAAGCAATATTTTGTGGACTTGGTTTATTTTGTTAAATGGCAAAAGTTATGCTAGAATATATCACAAGCTTATGTTGCACAGCAGCAGAAAACTAACTCAAACAACATATCTTTACTTAATTTTACTGTATTCCTGGTTTTTAGCACAATATTTCTTTTTTCAGCAAAATTAATGAACAGTGCCTTTTTTAGGATTTAGAGATGTTACTGCCCTGTTGAGACAACCGATGGGAGACATACGGCCAGCTGTGTTTAATGTCTCAAAATGCATGTTTGCATTGGAAGGATAAGAACAGATGGATCTATTGGGTCTGCTTGTAATTCTAAAGTTCTGTGATTGCATAAAATGGAAGGAAAGGGGAGGAGATGTGGTTAATCTGCTCTTTACTTAAAGCTCAAGAATAAAAGATTCTCTCCTGTACTATTGATTCAATTTCTGAAAATTAGCAGTTGCAGTCTACAGGGCCTTTAAAAATTGCCATGTTGTTTAAGCCTGTTATATCTGCCATTGTATTGAAAGAAATACATGAGTTTTATTCCTTTCTTCTTCTACAAAGAGTGACCACATAATGTACAGACAGACATTTTTGCGAGGGAAAGGGTGAGGTGTAAGCCAGGACTATGATGAGCTAACTGGGATTTACGGTGACCTTCCTTGTCAGCTGAGCTTAGGTGCTTGGATCTCCAGTAAAAACGAAGAGTGCCTATCCTCTCCATCCACAACTTGCTGTCACTTGCTTATTTCACAAACACGTACTTGTTGAGAACACAGTTCAGGGCACTGAAAAGTTCCTGTCTTCAAGAAACTAAGACACACAGCCAAGGAAACAATTGTAACACATTAATACAATTTGAGTCCTGAACTCTAGACTCATATTTGTCATCTGTACTCCGACTGCAAAATAGAGGTCCAAACTGAACTTTTAATTTCTCCTCTAAATCTATTGTCCCTTAAGCTGGTTCTTCTCCATCTGGAAGGTGACACCATTATCCACTAAGCTGCCTTGAATCAGGGTTGTCCTTCCCTCTTCATTTTAATTTCTCCACAACTTAAGCACATTGACCATACTAGGGCTTAGAATGCTAGTGAGGGCCTAACAAGAGAGAAGGTAATTTGAGTTTGAATGTGACTTTTGTTCTTGAGGTGCAAATTCATAAAACATCATTTTGAAGTGTGCATTCATAATGTATTACCACCACCTATATCTAGTTCCAAAACTTTGATCACTCCAAAGAAATGCTGTACTCAAATAAGAATCATTCAGTTTTCCCCTCCCTTCAGCCCTTGACAACCACCAATCTCTGTAGATTTACCTGTTCTGGATATTTCACATTATCATACAATATGTGACATTTTATGTCTGGCTGCTTTCAGTTAGCCTGCTGTTTTTGCAGTTCCTCCACATTGTAGCATTTATCAGTACTTCATTTCTTTATGGCCCAGTAATATTCCAATGTATATATATGCCACAGTTTGTTCATCTGTTGTGCCTGTTTTGTTCCCACTTTGGAGCCATTGTAAATGATGCTTCTGTGAACATTCGTGTGCAAGTTTGGTGTTTGAGTGCTTGTTGTCAACTTTTGAAGGGTATATACATCTAGGAGTGGAATTGCTGGGTCACATAATTCTGTGAGTTAAATTCTGAGGAACTGCCTCAGTGGCTGCACCATTTTCCATTCCCACCAGCGATGCAGAAGTGTTCCAGTTTCTCTACATCCTGGCCAACACTTGTTTACTTTTTGGAAAAAAAAAAATAGTAAAGCCGTTCTTATGGATGGGGAAGTGGTATCTTACTGGGGTTTTGACTTGTAATTCCTTAATGATTAATGACACTGAACGTCTATTCATGTGTTTCTTGGCCATTTGTATATCTTTGGAGAAGTGTCCAATTTCATTGCTTGGCTTTTTCTTGAGTTTCGAGTTCTTTATATATTCTGGATACTACATCCTTATCAAATAATAGGATTTTGCAAATATTTTCTCCTGTAACTTTTCTTCTCATTTTCTTGATAATGTCCTCATTCTAATTTTTTAACTTAGTTTTTTAAAGTAATAGTATATTTGGAAAAAAACAGTACAAATGGGTGAGTTTATCCTTTTAGTGACAGTCTGTCACTAAATGTACACACACATGTAAATCTTTTCTCTCCTTGCCTCTTTTTTATAGATGGTGCTTTATTCCTCTGAATGTGTCTTGGCAATAGTTGTATTTCACCACATGTCTATCTACCTCAGTCTAACAGGTGTGAAGTATCCCATTGTATAGATACAACACAGCTTATTGAACTAGTACTCTCTTTCTGGACATTTAGTTTGTTTGAAACTGCTGACTGTTAAGATATACACAAGTTAGTATAGATGTATATACAAGTTAGTGTATCTCCAGGATAGATACCAAAAAGTGGAAACTTATTAAGTATAGTTTTCTTCATATTTCGAGGTGGTTTGCCAAGCAGTATTAAGAAACTGCTAAGTTAATTTTAAAATGTCGTATTCATTAGTATTTTTTATGTCAAACTTCACAGTCTCTCTTCTCATAAATATTCAGAGAAAAATTAAAAGTAGCAGACTAGCTTAAGGTTAGTAGTCCTCATTTCTGTTTTACTGTTTTCCCTTCTAATCTTCCTGAGCAACAGTTGTCCTCAGCTAGGGAGCATGTGGTGATGCCATCTTTTTAGTGTTAGATTTTAACCCTTCTCTGGTTGGAAGAAGAGCATAACGTGATTTTAAAGCAGAAACTTCTGAGCTAAGAAGTCCTCGATTTTTGAAGTGAGAGAGCCCTGAGGACTGCCCTGCTTTTTTCCTGGCAGCTCACGTCAGTGGTGAGAGAAACCAAATCTCCAGTTTCGAACAACATGGAAATATACTCACTATAGCGTCTCACCTTATTCTTGTAAAGCACTTGAAAATGCTGCTCCTGTCTCAGCAGAGGTTGTGGGAGCCATAACATGACTTTTTCTAACACTAAATCACGTGTGTATTTCACCAACTATACCCAGGACCTCTTATCAGCTCAGTTCAGTCCCTCAGTCGTGTCTGACTCTTTGCGACCCCATTGACTGCAGCACGCCAGGCCTTCCTGTCCATCACCAACTCCCAGAGTTTACTCAAACTCCTGTCCATTGAGTCAGCGATGCCATCCAACCATCTCATCCTCTGTCCTCCCCTTCTCCTGCCCTCAATCTTTCCCAGCATCAGGGTCTTTTCAGTGAGTCAGCTCTTTGCATCAGGTGGCCAAGGTATTGGAGTTTCAGCTTCAACATCAGTCCTTCCAATGAATATTCAGGACTGATTTCCTTTAGGATGGACTGGTTGGATCTCCTTGCAGTCCAAGGGACTCTTACCAATAGTGCACTAAAAGTGATTTTTAAAGGAATCTTATTAATAAATTGTTTCAATTCCCTGGCAAGTCCAGTGGTTAAGATTCTGCCCATTCATTGTCAAAGGTGTGGGTTCCGTCCCTTGTCAGGGAACTAAGATCCCACAAGCTACATAGTGCAGTCAAATAAGAAATTTAAAAAAGTGCTTGAATTTTAAGAACAGTATCTTAAATTGTTATTTTTGTTTCTTGATTTTAAAAATGACTGAAAATCATTTGCTTCCATCAACCACCATAAACTAAAGGCATAGATTAACCAGAAATGATGTTGGAACTGAATCTTTTATATAAGTGCATAACAATTTTGTTACTGAGAATACACTTTACATTTTGATATCGCTGAGAATAGGTAATTTAGTAAGGTAACTGATACGTAAAGGAATATTTATTTTTCATGAGTATATATTTATTGAACAACTTTTATGAAGAGGACACTGTTAACACTTGAAATATAAAATATGAGGTACAGTCCTTGCCTTGCTGGAGCATAAACTGTACTTGGAGAGATGATGAAACATTTCAGACAACGTTACTCTGCCCTCGGTTTTCAATCTAGTGTTCAGTTCACTTAGATAAAGTTTTTTGATCAATTATAATTGTGATCCTTGAGTACAAAGAATAAATGTACTATTAGAAGCTGTTAGAAACCATGGCTTCAGATGGTTCTGTCATGAACTAAAGCAAGATATCCTTAAGAGGGATCTTAGAAATCAAGTGGACTTTAGAGTTTTAGTTCTAAAAACCTGATGTATATTTTAACTGAGCATCTTGGCATTTGATTCTTTTTCTTTTTTTAATATAAATTTATTTTAATTGGAGGCTAATTACTTTGTAATAGTGCATTGGTTTTGCCATACATCGACATGAATCCGCCACGGGTGTACACGTGTTCCCCATCCTGAACCCTCCCTCCCACCTCCCTCCCCATACCATCCCTCTGGGTCATCCCAGTGCACCAGCCCTGAGCACCCTGTCTCATGCATCGAACCTGGACTGGCGATTCGTTTCACATATGATAATATACATGTTTCAATGCCATTCTCCCATATCATCCCACCCTCGCCCTCTCCCACAGAGTCCAAAAGACTGTTTTATACATCTGTGTCTCTGGCTGTCTCGCATACAGGGTTATCGTTACCATCATTCTAAATTCCATATATATGCATTAGTATACTGTATTGGTGGCTTACTTCACTCTGTATAATAGGCTCCAGTTTCATCCACCTCACTAGAATTGGCATTTGATTTTAACTGGGAAAAAAAAAGTTACTGATACCCACTTGGCTGTTAACCACATAACAGTTTAAGAAACCGAGCAATGTGAGAATCAAGGCTTCGGCCAGTAGGTCTAGAGGAGACTAGATTTCTATCCTTGAGGACAAAATAAGCACACTTTAAAATGCATATTTATAGAATAAATTAATCCTTTTCTCAGAAATAAAAAGTCGCAACTCTGTTGACATTTATAGTGGACCAGATATATTCTTACACCCCCTCCCTCTGTACACACCCCTGAAGCACTCATTTCCCAGCTTCTGGTAACATCGGTGGCTGATGGCGCTCAGCTGAGTCTCTCAGGAACTGTCTCCACCCCAAAGTTAAGCCCCTTGGATCCAATGACTGACTACACAAGGATGTAAGTCCCACCCCCTTACCTCAACACCCATTTTCTGGCCACCCCAGCTCTGAATTCTGCTGAGGGCTTTCCCACCTGCATCCCAACCCAATTTCTCCCTCTTTCCCAATCCTGCTACTTTTATTCCCTCAGAGGTGTTGTTCTTGAAAGCATTCTCATTTAAACTTTCCAAACCTTAACCTTCAACCCTGAGTCTATTTCCCTAGGGAACTGGACCTGTGCCATTTTGAACCAAAAGCCAAAAAAAAAAAAAAAAATGACTTGATTTTCACTTAGACAGCCGAGCTATTGCTGGTGAATTTTTCTCACCTTTTCTTCTATTTGTAGGACAAGGGGAAAAAATTACCTTCCACTTTTTCTGATTCTTAATGTTTTACAGAAACATAAAAGAACCCAATAACAGCCTCACTTGGTGGTGCACCCAAGCACTCTAGTGCCCCCCCCACCCATACCCAGACATTCTCAGAGCTCTCTCCAGAGTCAGGGATGTTCAAGCAAAGGAGCTGAACTCCAATCAATACATTCATTTCTAGTAACAAACCTAGATGGGGTTGGCCTTTCATTATAGTGTTAATATTGCAGGGCTTTTATTTTACTTTTTAAAGATGTTCCAGGCCCATGGTACAGTACTGGCATTTTATGGATTCGGTTATCTGTGGACATTTCCATTTCATGTGCATTTATCAGAACTGTGTTGAACTGGCACATCACAATCCTCAGAACTTTAAATTCATCTTTATTAAAGTAAAACCTCTATCTAAACCTCTATTTAAAATATGACACATCCAAAATAGTCATTAAAAGTTAAGAGGGAGGAGGTCTTGTTTGTAATGTTTTACAAAGAAATCTATCTCTAGTACGAAACATCATACTGAAATTATAATATTCTTGTGGTCTAAATGTTTAAGCTGTTGTTTAAGCTTTTACATTGTGGGGGTAAAAAACAAAAGGCCAGGGTATGTGTGTGACTTCATAACGTCTATCAAAGGTAATCATAAAACAATGTAGCAATCAATCAATCCAAAGATCAATACCCTCTAACTGTAATTCATTCAACAAATATTTGGTTATAATATACTAGATACTGGGGAGACCATAATGAAAGAGGCAGAGGCATTCCTGGCCCCCCAAGAACCATACAATCTTCTGGGGCACACAAACATTGAATAAACAATTATAAGTGCAATGTGGAAGGAGCTGAGACGGGGAGTTAACCTCCCATGGAGGGATGAGGTCTAAAACTTTTTCTTTTACTGTCATCCTGTGCATCATGAGGAGGCAGGGAAAGCCTACAAAACAACATTTGAGAAATACAAAAACATTCGAGAAAGGGTAAAGCTGAAGGGAGATACTACAGCTTTTGATTTGAAGAAGATAATCTATTCCCAGCACATAGAGGTCTAAGATTTTAGGAGCTTACCAAAAAGTAACTAAAATTTTATTTTTATTTACTCTTTTGTTTATATACCTAAATGTGAAATTATACCAAAAATGCATATGAGACCTCAGAAAACTCACATCCTAATCTTTAGTAACCAAAAGTACTTAAGGCCTAAATACATCAGACAAAAGATTTCAACAGTATTAACAGATCAAGGAACGTACATTAAACTTCTTGTCTTATAAAATTAGACAACTGGGATAAACATATGTCTTACAATGTGTTTTAAATGATTTGCATCACCTAGCCTCACCAAAACAAGTTCTTTATACCAACCCTTCATCAGAGCATCGATGAAAATTGTTTATTGAGAGGCAGTATATGGGATACAGAAAAAACACAAACCAAAATCTCACACTTTGCTTTCATGTTAACTGAATTTCAGAGTTAGTAATATATAACTAAAGAAGTCACAGCTATGGGACGAAGTGCTGCTTTGTTTTACAACTGCACATTTGCTTTGTCTTTTGAGAACCTTTGGTTAAACTTGTACCGCGGGCTACTTTATTACATATGATTATATTCCCCATATAAGACCTTAATTGATACACTCAGTGACAACATTCTTATAAATTAGAACCAATTATAAGTCCTCTCTCAGGCATCTCCTCTGTGCTTTGTAAATATGTACGTCTTTTTCAGAATCATAGTGAACCTTACTCACAGTAAATTGCCTCTCCAGCATTGCTAAAAAGTTGTAATCCCGTTCATAGCGAATTCGGCAAGCTAAAAGAACCACAGAGTGGTTGCTACAGAGATGCTCCAATGTTTGAAGAAGATCTGTGAATGTTTCTTCTAAATATATGATATCAGCTCCAAGTATCAGGTCAAATTCTCCAGGTGAAAAACGCCCCAAATTTTGTCCCCAAGTCAGCTCCTTAACAACAGCTTTAGGCTGGATATGGGGTGGTAAATTGGCTTGAACGTTTGATTTAAGAAACTCTAATGCTACTTTTCGATCCGTGATAGTCACATGAGCACCTAGAATGTGGGACAGAAAGTAATGCGCACATCAGTACCATTAACAAGGAGAGGGGTCAAGTTAAAAAGCAGGGTGAGCGACTCTACACATTTCACCTAATACATCAGAACAGTGGCCAGAAGCTCCTCCTCTAGTGCCTGCGGGTAAACATGAACCTTCTGTTCGCCTCTATGACTTCTCACTGTTTGCAGAAGTTACGCCTATTACATACAAAGTCCCCAAGTGATAAGCTAGCTGATGCTTCTGAATTCTGCAGGCAGAAGTGGCCCACCCTCCATAGGTGTCTACCATTACACTTCATTCCTTAGGGTACCATCTTCAAGTCAGTAGGCTTCAGGGCAGAATGGAAGCCAAAGATGAAAAATCTGGGCGCAATTGATTATGAAGACAGCAAGATACTTTTAAACACAGAAAGGCTCCTTTCTGGGGCTAAAGCTTTAAAAAGAAGCATGGAAAAGATTAACTGGCTGCTAAGAAATTTCAATCTACCTCTACTTATGCTGTCAGGAAGCAGCCAATCTATATGCAATCATTCAATTTACATATAATTACGGAAAAATGATAACATTAAAAATCACAAGATTGTATCACAGTCCTGTAGGTGAAATAATGTTCTCTGTGTGCTAAGTTTCTACAAGCAATGTGTAAAATAAAGGAGGCAGTATTGTATTAATCTGTTTCTTGTGGGTTGTTTACAATGAACTAAGAGATTCAACTTTTTGAACCAGTATGGCGGAGAGAAGTCTGAACTGGTAGTTAGCCTTCAGGTGAAGCAACTACATAAGGTCAGCCCTGAAACACCTCATCTACACTGCATTAACACTATTATACACATAATCCTGCTTGGTTTTAACCCTGTAACTTCTAAAACATAAACATTACACTTCATTCTTTCATAAATTACTTTTCATCTGTACCCTCCAGTCTGCAGTCTTCATGGGCAATCCCCCAGAGGATCCCAGCACAGCTGCTGGCAGCACCATTTCCGTACAGTTTATACTGAAGGTTTCTTATCTTGACATATAGCGTATTAGAGTATATAATTCCGTTGGACATGTGACTCAGTCCTGAGTGTGATACTGTGAAAATGTGCAAGTTGACAGATGCATGCACCTATCACTGTTGCTAGACAGAATGCTGCCTGGTGAGTAGAATTCAGTGATACTTTCCATCTCTCCTGGTAACAAGCCTTTCCTGCTTTGACCTAGAACTTTACCTCTGGACTTCCTAACAGTCTACAGAGCACTCTGCTGTCAGCACTGGAGTGATGTGGTTTTCCATATGCCACCGCAGTGTTCACGTTAATAGCTCTTAGATGTAGACCTCCTCGAACGCCTGCCTCAGAGGTTTCTGAGGCTACCTCTGACCTGCCAAGTGTGCCACAAGTTTCAGTAGAATCTTACTGTCAGTTGACCATTCCCCAAAACATCCACCAGCTCCATAAATATCCAAGTGGCTGCCATCAGCCATGGGACAAAGACCCCTACCTTCACAGAATCTACATTCAAGTGAGGAGAGAGGCAGCAAGGGGTGTTTTTAAAAGTAGGGTATCCAGTATGTTAGTCGGAGGTACACACTAAGGAAAAAAATAAAGCAGGAAAGAGAGATAAAACATCAGGAAGTAAGAAGAGTTGGTTTGAAAGGAAGGGCCTCACTGAGAAGGTAACTTAGGTAGGGGAATAACCAAATGCATAGACACATGTATGGAATCACGATTATAACTATGATTAAAATATGAGTGGAGATTCCTTTAAAAAACTAGTAGTAAAACTACCATATGACCCAGCAATCCCACCACTGGGCATACACCCTGAGGGAACCACAACTGAAAAAGACACGTGTACCCAGTGTTCATAGTAGCACTGTCTACAATAGCTTAGGACACAGAAGCAATCTAGACATCCATCCACAGACGAATGGGTAAAGAAGTGGTGGTACATAAATACAATGGAATATTATTCAGCCACAAAAAGGAGCAAATCTGAGTTAGTTCTAGTAAGGTGGATGAATCTAGAGCCTGTTATAAGAGTGAAGTAAGTCAGAAAGAGAAAAATATATCATATATTAACAAATAAATGGAATCTAGAAAAATGGGACTGATGAACCTATTTGCAGGGTAGGAATAGAGACTCAGACATGCAGAACAGACTTGTGGTCATAGCTGGGGAAGGACGGGGTGGGATTAAATAGAGAGAGTTGTCCTGAAACATACACATTACCATATGTACTGCCAGTGGGAAGCTGCGGAAAACAGAGGGAGCTCAACCCACTGCTGTGTCTCAACCTAGAGGGGTTGGATGGGGTGGGTGGTGGGAGAGAGGTTCAAGAAGGAAGGGACATGTGTATATTTATGGCTGATTCACATTGTTGTACGCCAGAAACCAACACATTATAAAATTACTCTTCAATTAAAAATAAATTTTTAAAAATATGGATGGAGAAAAGGAAAAGAAGGAAACACACCAAGATTCTAATGGTAATTATGTTGTAAAGTCATGAACAACCAGAATCTTTGGTGGGTTTTTCCTTTTTTTCAGACTGCTTCTAGGGCTATTTTTGTAATAGAGTTATATCATTTTTATAACAAACAGTAATTTTCCTGATTTTCTAGCTCATCCTTCATTCCAAAGCTCTTTGGGCATCCACTGTGTGCCAGCTGCTGTATTCGCGCCAAGGACACGCAGAATGAGACACCATCCCCCTCCTCGGGAGCCTCAGCCGGCCAGGAGAGACGGACACCTGAAACAACCGCCTGGAGTCAGACGTGGCAGAGCCAGGGGCAGAGCGGGCACCGAGCCCTGGGGCGGCAGAGAAACGAGGCCACAGCTACTGCCGGGGCAGCCACAGGCACGCCGTCTGCCCTTCTGCATTCTGGCCCCTACCAGAGACCCCATCTTTTGTGGCAACAACTAACTAGTCCCTCGCTCTGGGATGGTCTTTGAAGAACCTTACCTGGCTTTCCCAAGCCCACAAATGCAGATTTCCAGATCGGAAACAAACACGCAGAGGGGCTATGAACACTTGCTGAGCATTTACTTTGTGCCAGTCAATGACCTACAGATGTCTACAGGTAATCTCATTTGATCCTCGCTGGGCAGTGAATACGGTCATTATCCCCATTTTATTGGGAAACTGAGGTTTAGAGATTCAGCAACTTGCCCAAGGTAACACAGCTGCTGCTAAGTCGCTTCAGTCGTGTCCGACTCTGTGCGACCCCATAGATGGCAGCCCACCAGGCTCCCCCGTCCCTGGGATTCTCCAGGCAAGAACACTGGAGTGGGTTGCCATTTCCTTCTCCACTGCATGAAAGTGAAAAGTGAAAGTCAAGTCGCTCAGTCGTGTTCAACTCTTTGCGACCCCACGGACTGCAGCCTACCAGGCTCCTCTGTCCATGGGATTTTCCAGGCAAGAGTACTGGAGTGGGTTGCCATTGCCTTCTCCAGTAACACAGCTAGTAAGAGGTAAAAGAAGTCAGAGGTGGTGGAGTGCTTACTTGCGGCTGGGGGGTGGTGAGGGAGTGGGCAGGAGGGCATATTGGGAGTTTGGGATCAGCAGGTGCAAACTATTGTATGTGGGATGAATGGCAGCAAAGTCCTACTGTGTAGCACAGGGAACTGTATTCAGTATGCTGTGACGGAGCAAAATGGGAAATGTATGTATGTATATATATGTCTGGGTCGGGTTGCTGTGCAGCAGAAGTTGGCATGACATTGGGAATCAACTATGCTTCAGTAAAATTAAATTGAAAAAAAAAAAAGAGGTCAGCGCCTAGTGGGCCTCTAACCCTGTGCACATCACCACAGTCTGTCTTGACAGCAGTGAGGACGCCCTTGTTCTCAGGAAGAGACAGAAGAAACCTCATCTTTCCATCCAGTTAACTCCTCTCACGCCACCAAGACGAGGGTTAGTGTTGCAGAAAGAAAAAAACTCAGGCTGCTGTATCCGACAAGCCCGGTTTGAGTCTCAGCTCAACACTAATCAGGACTTCAAAAAGTGGGTTAGTTTCCCAGAACTTCCAGCTTCACTGGCAAAATGAAAATTTTAAAACATACCTAACATACACAGGGATGATACAAGGTTAATGTGAGGAGAACAAAAGGTGGTATCACTGAGGGCCTCCCTGGTGACTGAGAGTGCTGTGACACCAGATACGCGTGTGGGCTAAGTCGATTCAGTCATGTCCGACTCTTTGCCACCCCGTGGAACTGAAGCCTACCAGGCCTCTCTGTCCACGGGGTTCTCCGGGCAAGAGTACTGGAATGGGTTGCCATTCCCTTCTCCAAGGGATCTTCCCAACCAAGGGATGAAACCCACATCTCCTGCGTCTCCTGCATTGGCCGGTGGGTTCTTTACCACTAGTGCCACCTGTGATGTCAGACAGATGGACCTAAATCAGCTTCTAGGTACGTAATTCCACCCACCGCCCCGCCTATGCTCCCCATGGGAAGGCAAAATCTAAACAGAGAAAGTAATACTGAAAAAGATATGTTGCCAGAAAAAGAACAGGACAAAAGTGGGGCTTTAGTGGGTCCTCAAGTATTTGTACGCACAAGATGGAATTCTAGATCCTGACCACCCCAGTGTGGTCTGAGGACCAGCAGTTTGGGCATCACTGTCATCACTTGGGAGCTCATAAGAAATGCAGGCTCTTGGGCCCCACTCTAGACCCAGGGAAGAACAAACAAGAGCCCCAGCTGACAATACTGAAGTGAGGAATAGTATATATTATATCTTAGAGGCAGGTCTACCCAATCATCAAATAGCTTGAACTGCACAAGCCAGAAGTTGTAGAAAAGAATCAAAAAATTTGTCAACAGTCAACTCTTTGCAACAGTCAACTCTTTGTCAAAAAAGAGTCAATGAATTATGAAATAGAAATGAAGGTTAAAAATGCTCGAGGCCTAAATTAATGTCTGTATGCAAAAAACACACATACATAAACCTTGACATCAAGTCAGAACTATGTACTGTTTAATAGAAGATGTCAGTTCAAACTGCAGGGGGCCCAGCCCTTCCTAAAAGGAACAAACCACCAAAGATTCCTCAGCAACAAAGGTAAAAGATTTTCTGCTCTCCTTACTTCCTTGGGGTAAATCCAAACATAGAGACAGGGATAGTGGTTTAGTTGCTAAGTCATGTCCAGCTCTTGAGACCCCATGACTGTAGCCCGCCAGGCTCCATGGGATTTCCCAGGCAAGAATACTGGAGTGGGTTGCCATTTCCTTCTCCAGGGGAACTTCCCAACCCAGAGATCAAACCTGCTTCCCCTGTACTGCAGGAGGTCGGTACCTAAAACTGTAAAATAAAAATAAAAATTAAAAAATACACGAATTGGATAATTCTCTTTGAATTCAGTCTCCTTAAGATCATCACAGAATTGAAGGGGGCAAAGCATCTCCAGTGAGAATATAAATAACAGGATGAGACAGAAAGAGAAGGAATGAGCCTTCCTGAAGTTGTGAACATAGCAGTTGTGGCCCGTGACTCATAATAAGTACAAGGAGAAGGACAGTAACCCAGTAAGAGGGAAACTAACAATGGGTTTGCGTCATGAAAAGGCGACCCTTCCACTCACACGGGAGGGAGCCCTGCGTCACACTCACCCAGCAGGGCAGCCACTATGCCCACCAGCCCTGTGCCAGCACCCAGCTCCACAGCAGAGCAGCCCCTGAGCTCCACAGTGCCCATCTCCAGATACGTGGCAAGAACGACAGCCTGAGTCAAAACACAGTATGACAGTTAAGGTCAACAAGCGCTTCAGGATTTCCAGCAGGCTCCATGCTCCAGGAAGTTACCACACACCCCCTCCCACTGCGAGGCTCATCTCCCAGGTTAACAGCACCCGTGGGAACTCAGCTGCTGCTGGTAGGGTCACCTAGAGCAAACATGGATACCAAGTCCCACAGCCCAGCTGCCCCCAGCCCCACCGGAGGCCCTTGGGGGGACAGCAGCAGTCAGTGATTCTGTCCACCCAAGACCGGGTCCTGCTGAATCTGGGAAGGTGGTTAACTTCTGTGTCACAGCACTCTGACACTCAAGGTTTACAAACCCATTCTGGCAGAGCTGACATGAACGGTCTCTGTGATTTGGCTTAAGGAAAGTCCAGTTCCTAAACCGAGTTCAAATCAGCAAAGCCAAAACCAAAGGGGACAAGCAGAGCCCCACTAAGCCTCTCGGAGCTGCACCCCTCTCTCCTGCTCTCCTGAGCCCCTAACACTCATCACCCCTCAGCGACCCGACATCAAGGGGTAAGTTTCAGATGAAGGGTTGGACTTGATATGTGAGTTAGCATTTGCAAACAACTCTAAAAATCAATGTATGCTCTTAACATAATTTTAATTTTTCATGGCCACATAGTATACTGAGCAATTCCTCTTCTAGGGGAGAATGAAGGAGACTCACCCATTCCTCACTATTCTGTATCTTTACTACTCTCTGAGAAAACTTTTCTTGTAGTTACCTTGGACTAGATTCCTAGTAGTACCACTGGGTTACAGATATATCAATATTTTGTATCCCTGAATGTTTCTGACACCCCTAATACAATGTTAAGATGGTAAAACTGTATCTATGCCAATCATTTATCCAGCATTCACTGAATCCTGAGTTTCCCACTGAATCCCAGGTGTGGCTAGAGGCTGAGGGCAAGTCTGCCACAAGCAGTTGAAAGAACAGGGCTGGGGAGAGGGAAAAGTAGCAATTACAGTGTCCTTTTTTGATCATGACAACTATGGAAAACTTAAAGAAAACACATGATCCTCCTGTGGGGCTTTGTCAGTTACATTTTCTTTGTGCAATGTTAAACTTAGTCTCCAAAGCAGCTAGGGGCTCCAGTGGCAAGTCATTTAATTTCTCTCAGCTTTCTTTACTCACCCTTAAAATGCAATCTATTTAGTGGGGTGGGGGGCGGGCAGGAAAATGATTCTAGTGGGTAGAGGTTTTCTGGGGATGGGGTGTGGTGATGCAATGTTTTAAAACTCAGCATAGAGGTACTTGCACCACTTTGTGAATTTACTTAAAAAAAAAAAAAAAAAAAAACTTGAAGTGAAAGGTACAGTATATGAATTACAAGCCAACAAAGCTGTTAACTTTTCAAAAATAAGAGCAGTCTTATCATCAATTGCTGATATTTTCAGAGGCGTCCGGGGCTCACTTACCGCGTCCCAAACCACCGCTGCGACTCCCAGTTGCTTCCAGTCCTGCCGGATCTGTATCGTGTGGTTTGCAAAAGAGAAGGTGGCCAGAGGCTTGTGGAATCTCTGCAGCCCCATCTCCGCGGTCTCCGTATAGGGCACCAGGGCCATCTCGCCCCCGCCAACTCTCTGTTCCCTCCAAGCTGTAGGGAAAAAGAATCCTGAGTGAGGCTCTAGCCAGAAAATGCATGACCTCTTTAGTAGCTCCAAGTGCTCAAAGCCAGTTGTTACAAGTTCAAAAGAAGAAAGAGTTGAGGCGAAGTCTCTAATCCCTTTTGCACGGCCCTCCTGGGAAGTGAGATTTCGCTCTGAATTCACGCCAAAGGTGCTGGATGCCCTATACATTCAGCTGTAACCACTCAGTGAATTCGGTAAGAGTGAGCGAAGTGGAGATGTCAGCTCAGGGCGCGGACAAAGTAGCGCTTTCTAAACCGCCTGGGCCCGCGTGGACTGCGGCTTGCAACCCGCCGCGGTCGGCGGGGCATCTATTGTTTTGTGTTGGTCTCCCCTCGCTCCCTCTCCCTCGGTGAGTTCAATGGGGACCACCACGGACTCGAACCTGAACTTCAACCCGGGGTTAACGTTGTGATTATCCTGCTTTATGGTACCAGTTGGATATACACGGTCTACGCAGATCCATTTCCTGGAGACTGAAAGTGAAAGACCCTCGGGGATTCTGAATCACTCGCGGGGAGCGGGACCATGGGTCCGGCATGGAGTGGCCCCCCACCGCGGCTGGGAGCCCTCCCCGGAGTCGCCCGCCCCGCCAACCCCAAAGAGGGGCAGCGGACAGGGACGCACGTCTTTCCGCCGGGCCCTGAGGCTACGGGAAGCAGCGGGGTAGGGGCTGGAGCCTGGAGAGGGGCCGCCCACTCGGCGCGGCCTCACCCCGCCCCGGGAGCGCCGGAACCTCCCCGCCGATGGCACAGCCAGCACCCCGGGAGCCCGGCGGGCCACACACTGGGGCCCGCGGCACGGCCTTGCCTCTACTTACGGCTCCGGAGACGGCCTCGCGTGGCGCGCGCGTCGCTTTCCCCGCCCCCAAGGTCGCCGACGGAAATGACCGGCTTTAAAGGGCCAGAGAGCGGGTAGACCGCCGGGCCGGGCGGGGGCGGGCGGCCGGCGCTGGGCCACCCGTTTCCGGTCCCCCGCCTTCCCAGAACAAGCGATCCCCGAGCCTCAGCGACGCGGAGCGGCGGGTGTAGTGTGGGGACCCAGAGCGGGGATGGCGGGGCGGGGGCGGGGGCGGGGGCGGGGCGGGGTTCCCGCTGTGTGTGTCCGCAAGTCAGTTTCTCTGGCCACCGAGGGTGGAGCTCGTGGGGGATCCACGCTCTCTAAATCGGGGCGTTTTATAACGACCACCGCAGACTCGATCCTGAACTTAAACTGGGCGGACTCGATCCTGAACTTAAACGGCATTAACAGTATGATTATCCCGCTTTAGGATACCCTCTGTTATTACTGCCCCACCGTCATCTCCAGTATTAGATACAAGTGACATTCGCAAAGAACCAATGAATATCTACAACCTTAATGCCATAATCCGGGACCAAATCAAACATCTGCAGAAAGCCGTGGACCGGTCCTTGCAACTGTCTCGTCAAGGAGCTGCAGCACGGGAGCTGGCCCCCGTGGTCGATAAAGACAAGGAAGCCCTAATGAAAAAGATCCTCAAGTCGCTACTGAGCACCAAACGGGAGCAGATCCGCCACACTGAGGGCGGTGCTGAAAGCCAACAAACAGGTGATCTCATTCTACTGGTGAGCTATGCTAGCCAACACTTTAGTTTATGCCTAAATGTTTTCACTGTCCACTACCATCAGGATGGGAGAAGGAAATGCCAACCCACTCCAGTATTCTTGCCTGGAGAATTCCATGGACAGAGGAGCCTGGCGGGCTATTAGTCCATGGGGTCACAAAGAGTCGGACATGACTGAACAACTAACACTACTACACTACTGGATATACACCGCTGGAGATGCGGGGGCGCGGAGGGCGTGGGTGCCACCGCGGCCGGGGACCGCGAAACCACCCGCCTGGCGCTGGACAGGCGGTGGGTCCACCTGCCAGTCTCTGTGCTAGTTCTCGCGCTCGCGCTTTTGTGTGTGTGTGGTTTTAAAATTTGTGCGCTTGCGGGTCAGTTAGCGGGTGTAGGAGAAAATTCGCCCCTAAGAATACGTGGTCACCCATCCACCACCCATCACCCATTCACCATCTCACCAAAGTGAAGTCCGAATTAGTGAATTCGCGCGCTCGTGGCTGCGGAGTGGAAAATGCGGGGTTGTTGCTAGCGCGGTCAGCCGGGATCCTGTCTCCTTCCTCCCCCGGCCAAAAGGTCAGCGCACCTGCCCTGGGGGCACCCGTTCTCGAGACGAAACTGCTCAGAGTGTGGTGTCTGGCCGCAGGCCCATGGGAGGGACGCGGTTGGAGAGAGCATCCAGGAATGTGACTGCGCTGGGGGCTGGAGGGAGGGGGGCAAAAATGACGAGATGAGAGCTACCCTCCTTCTCCCTGGAAGGTTTCTTTTTCCTCTTGGATCTTGACCCCCAGACCCTGCAACCCACCCGCCGCCGCTCTCTCGCAGCGAGTCTCAGCTCCGCCTGCACTTTGGAATAAACTGGAGCGCTTTTCAACCCTGCAGAGCTGGATGCTGCCACTGCAAAGTCTCAGCTGGTTAGCGGTGGGGCCAGAGCAATCCTATTTTTCAGAGCTTCCCGGGTGATTCCGGCCGGCAGACTGGACCATGCCCCTCCCCACGACCCCCGCGTCCCCGCTTCCTATTCCTCTCGCATCCCGCAGGGGGCGTGCTCTGCTCTCTGTCCAGATTTCCTTAGAAAGCTGGGACCCTCGGCTGCAAAAGTGACTTGAAGAACTTTGAAAGCCACCAGTGAAAATCTTTTCCATTTTTCCTTCCTTTCTTTGCTTTGCTCAGTTATTCATCATTAACTTTTTTATGTTAGTGGCATAAAACTGGCAAGAAAGTGCAACGATTCCCCAAACACTCCCTGCCCGGTGCCTAGCCTCCCCGTTTATCATCTCCCACCAGAATGGTACATTTATTACAACTGATGAACCTACGGTAACACATCATTATCACCCCAAGACCAGAGTTTACACATTAGACTTCACTGTTGGTATCAGTTCAGTTCAGTTTTGTTGCTCAGTCGTGTCTGACTCTTTGTGACCCCATGGACTGCAACATGCCAGGCCTTCCTGTCCATCACCAACTCCTGGAGTTTACTCAAACTCATGTCCATTGAGTCGGTGATGCCGCCCAACCATCTCATCCTCTGTCGTCCCCTTCTCCTCCTGCCCTCAATCTTTCCCAGCATCAGGGTCTTT
Organism: Bos taurus; assembly: GCF_002263795.3. NCBI lineage: Eukaryota > Metazoa > Chordata > Mammalia > Artiodactyla > Bovidae > Bos > Bos taurus. The sequence continues at coordinate 95,921,146 of NC_037329.1, forward strand.
TCAAATGAGTCAGCTCTTCACATCAGGTGGCCAAAGTATTGGAGTTTCAGCTTCAACATCAGTCCGTCCAATGAATATTCAGGATTGATTTCCTTTAGGATGGACTGGTTGGATCTCCTTGCAGTCCAAGGGACTCTCAAGAGTCTTCTCCAATACTGCAATTCAAAAGCACCAATTGTTTGGCACTAAGCTTTCTTTTTAGTAAAACTCTCACATCCATACTTGACTACTAGAAAAACAATAGCCTTAACTAGATGGACCTTTGTTGGCAAAGTAATGTCTCTACTTTTTAATGTGGTGTCTAGGTCATAACTTTTCTTCCAAAGAGTAAGCATCTTTTAATTGCATGGCTGCAATCACCATCTGCAGTGATTTCGGAGCCCAAAAAAATAAAGTCTGACACTGTTTCCCCATCTATTTGCAATGAAGTGATGGGACTGGATGCCATGATCTTTGTTTTCTGAATGTTGAGTTTTAAGCCAACTTTTTCACTCTCCTCTTTCACTTTCATCAAGAGACTCTTTAGTTCTTCACTTTCTGCCATAAGGGTGGTGTCATCTGCATATCTGAGGTTATTGATATTTCTCCTGGCAATCTTGATTCCAGCTTGTGCTTCATCAGCCCAGCGTTTCTCATGATGTACTCTGCATAGAAGTTAAATAAGCAGGGTGACAATATACATCCTTGATGTATTCCTGTCCTCATTTGGAACCAGTCTGTTGTTCCATGTCCAGTTCTAACTGTTACTTCCTGACCTGCCTACAGATTTCTCAAGAGGCAGGTCAGGTGATCTGGTACTCCCATCTCTTCTAGAATTTTCCACAGTTCATTGTGATCCACACAGTCAAGGCTTTGGCATAGTCAATAAAGCAGAAATAGATGTTTTTTTCTGGAACTCTCTTGCTTTTTCAATGATCCAGCGGTTGTTGGCAATTTGATCTCTGGTTCCTCTGCCTTTTCTAAAACCAGCTTGAACATCTGGAAGTTCATGGTTCACGTATTGTTGAATCCTGGCTTGGAGAATTTTGAGCATTACTTTACTAGCATGTGAGATGGGTGCAATTGTGCGGTAGTTTGAGCATTCTTTGGCATTGCCTTTCATTGGGATTAGAATGAAAACCGACCTTTTCCAGTCCTGTGGCTGGGTTTTCCAAATGTGCTGGCATATTGAGTACAGCATCTTTTAGGATTTGAAATAGCTCAACTGGAATTCCATCACCTCCACTAGCTTTGTTTGTAATGATGCTTCCTAAGGCCCACTTGACTTCACATTCCAGGATGTCTGGCTCTAGGTGAGTGATCACACCATCATGATTATCTGGGTCGTGAAGATCTTTTTTGTACAGTTCTTCTGTGTATTCTTGCCATCTCTTCTTAATATCTTCTGCTTCTATTAAGTCCATACCATTTCTGTCCTTTATTAAGCCCATCTTTGTATGAAATGTTCCCTTGGTATCTCTAATTTTCTTGAAGAGATCTCTAGTCTTTCCCATTCTATTGTTTTCCTCTATTTCTTTGCACTGATCACTGAGGAAGGCTTTCTTATCTCTCCTTGCTATCTTTTAGAACTCTGCATTCAAATGGGTATATCTTTCCTTTTCTCCTTTGCTTTCTGCTTCTCTTCATTTCACAGCTATAAACATTCCTGTACAGGCTTCTCTATGGTCATAAGTTTCCACCTCCTTTGGGTAGAGACCAAGGAGCTTCACTTCTGAGTCACATGGAAGAGTATGTTTTGTTTTATAAGAAACTCCCAGCTCTGCAACTTAGTTTCAATTAGTTGTGAGACCTTAGCTAGGATGCGTTCACCTGTGCCTCACTCTGTTCCCCAGCTATAAACTGTTCACTCTGTTCCCCAGTATAAAGAGGGGGTAATGTGCTGATTAAACTACTAAACAAGGGCTTCCAGGTGATGCTAGCGGTAAAGAACCTGCCTGCCAATGCAGGAGACATAAAAGACGCAGGTTCAATCCCTGGGTCAGCAAGATCCCCTTGAGGAGGGCACAGCAACCCACTCAGTATTCTTGCCTGGAAAATCCCCGTGGACAGAGGAGCCTCGCAAGCTACAGTGCACAGGGTCGCAAGAGTCAGACCTGACTGAAACTATTTTAGCACGCAAGGTGAGGTTCAAATGAGTTATCTAAAGTACTTAAAACCATGCCCAGCAAACAGTGAACTTCATGTAGCATTTGCTCTTACTCGTCTATGTTTGGGATGGGACTAACCTCAGCCTTGACTCCAGGACCAGACACATGGCCCCAGCCTGGCCAAAGAGTATTTCCTTCTATCTGGTGGGTCAGAAGTAGGCATGTGACCAAAGCTGGGCTTTCCTGTGGCCAATCGTGAGACTTGCTGGGACTCTCAGAGAACCAGAGGGTTGAGGAGGACGAGAAATCCGAGTCCTGTTAGTCATCTGGTCCCAAGAGGACTGAACCAGGAGCGACTGGAGCCCCTGCAGGTGCCTGTGGAAGGAGAAGTACCTCCCGAGGTGCCAAGTGACCACCTGGATCCAGTGGGCCAGAGTGCTGGGTTATTTGAGCTGTTAAATTCCCTAATTAGCTTAAACGAGTTTGAGCTGCTTTTTCCCTTTTGTGTCCCCTGCAGAAGAAAAACAATCCTGATATTTTCAGTCTGGGCTGGTTCCTTGAACAAAGGAGAAAAAGCCATGCCCATCAGGGCCACCCGGTGTGCTGTGTGTGGAGAAGCCAGGCCTCCAGATGGTCCTCCAGGTCCTGCTGCAGCTGGGCTCCCAGGGTCTACAGGATGCCAGTGTAACCTGATAATAAAGCTCCCTTTTTTGCTTTAGCTATTGTATTTTCTGATGTGTTTTTTTAGGAAGTAACATAAACAGAAAATGAACATTCTATAAGGTCCTCATGTATATAATAGGGCTTCACTTTTGGCTCAGCTGGTAAAGAATCCGCCTGCAATGTGGGAGACCTGGGTTCGATCCCTGAGTTGGGAAGATCCCCTGGAGAAGGGAACAGCTACCCACTCCAGTATTCTGGCCTAGAGAATTCCATAGACTGTATAGTCCATGGGGTCACAACGAGTCGGACACTACTGAGCAACTTTCACCTGTATAATAACTTGCTATTGTATTTTCCAAACAACAAATATGATCCTAATAGATGGACTTGTGTTTGAAAGACAAAAAAATCTCCTCTCTACACTCACTGTCAGCAGATGACTGGAGTCCACATGTGCGTGCTAAGTCGCTTCAGTCATGTCCAACCTTTTGTGACCCCATGGACTATAGTCTGCCAGGCTCCTCTGTCCATAGGATTCTCCAGGCAAGAATACTGGAGTAGGTTGCCATGCCCTTCTCCAGGAGTTTTCCCAACTCAGGGATTGAACCCATGTCTCTTACATCTCCTGCATTGGCATGCAGGTTCTTTACCACTAGCACCACCTGGGAAGCCTCCCCTCCCACCTTGATAAATATGTTGACAAAACAGAAGTGTGATCTCTGGTTGCATCTTTCTTGTCCATTCTAGGATGAAAAGGCACCCCCACCCCCACCTCACACAGCCCTAAGTCTTCTGTCTTCTCTCCAGAACTGGAGAGGATTGCTCCCCAACTTTTTCCACCAATGGCTTCTCCTTTTTGCCTTCAAACAAGTCTGCTGCTGCTAAGTCGCTTCAGTCGTGTCCGACCCTGTGCAACCCCATAGACAGCAGCCCACCAGGCTCCCCCATCCCTGGGATTCTCCAGGCAAGAACACTGGAGTGGGTTGCCATTGCCTTCTCCAATGCATGAAAGTGGAAAGTGAAAGTGAAGCCGCTCAGTCATGTCCGACTCTTAGCGACCCCATGGATTGCAGCCTACCAGGCTCCTCCATCCATGGGATTTTCCAGGCAAGAGTACTGGAATGGGATGCCATTGCCTTCTCCATCAAACAAGTCTAAGAGTCCCCTATTATCTAAAAATTCAGGATTTTAAGAGTGCTATAGGCTTGCCTCTGCCTGTAACCTGCCTACTCTTCTTGGCGCCCAACTGGCATGTTCTGTTCTCTCAGAGCGCCTCTGGCCAGCGCCAGGTCTTGGCTCTGTCCTGGCACCAGCCTTCTCTGGACATTGGTCCTCTGAACCTTAAAAGGTTCTTTCCTCTAGGACATCAGGGCACCTGTCTCTGGTGTAGCCCTTCTGCCACCAGGGTCCTCCAGGCCTCTGCAGCTTCTCAGAATGCTGGCCTTTCTTCTTATGCTCTTGCCTACTTAGCCTCTTTACTGCAATTTCAGGGTTCAGTGTATTCAAAATCACCACTTCTGCACAAACAGTGGTCTGCTCAGCAGCTCGGCCGAGCAGTGGAAGAGTTGGGGGCTGGGACTGCAGGATGCGGACTTGAATCCCACTTCCACTGGTCCCGAATCTCACGACCTTGGGCAAGTTACTACCACACCTTGAGCTTCAGTTTCCTCATCTGTAGATGGGGTTGATAATAATACTCACCTCACAGGATTGCTACAGGCACCAAGAGGGATGCTGTATGGAAGAGCTCATTGAACACTTTAATGCATGGTATTGTTCTTGCCTGGAGAATCCCAGGGACGGCAGAGCCTGGTGGGCTGCCATCTACGGGGTCGCACAGAGTCAGACACGACTGAAGCAACTTAGCAGCAGCAGCAGCAGCATTGAGTATCTTTAGAGTGAAAAATTAAGAAAACAGACTTAGAGTCAAAGCCTGGACTTTACTGCTGGTCATATCCTTTCCTAACTGTAGGACCTTGACTCATGAATTAGCATTTTGTGAATTTTCCTCATCCGCAAAAGGGACGTCTTATCATGACCCTGACAGCTTGATAGGAAGAGGAAGGTGGTGACCACACGCTCAGTTCTTCGACCAGTACCTTGCACACAGGAAGTATTTATTAAACATCTGCTGTAACTTATTTCATCACCCTCATCTGCTACCCCGACTTTTCCCTAGTTCACAGGATCTGTAACCTTCCCGCCTTCCAGTGCCCACGCCTTCAGTCTGTTTCATCAGTACTCATGTGATCCCAGGTGGCTTCGGTGACCGAGGTGTGTTCAAGGCACTGGCCCTGGTGGTGCACATCCAGGGAAGAAGCCTGTGGTTTCTGTCTCCCTCATCTCATCCTGACATCCTCCTCCAACCAGGCTGCTTGCTTGGGGTCTGTCTCTGACCTGAGGGCACCGTGAAGTCTTTACATGATTTGCCATCCTTCAGTTTATTTGTCTAATGTGTAACAGGCTCTTACTGTTTCTTCCTAAACACTTTCCTTCTCTGAGACAAACCCCCTTGTCTGTAGACTGGCCTCCTGGTCTCCTGTCTGCCACCAACATCAGAACACACTGGGCAGCCCTGCTGGTGGTTGAAACATTCCAATACTGGCTGCAAGTATGTATGTGTCAACCCCAGTCTCCCAGTTTATCCCAGCCCTGTTTTGCCCTTGTTTCCTTTGTATCCATATATCTATTCTCTACCTCTGTGTCTCTAGTTCTGCTTTGTAAAATAAGATTGTCTGTACCACATTCCAGTTGGTGTACTTTGTTATGGCAGCTCTAGGAAATGGTTACACTGACTTCATGGGCTGGAGCCTTGGCTGAACCTAAGCTGCTGAGAGTGAGCTGCCTGAGAGTGGTCTCCTGGCTGGCTGACCTGCTGCCATGCCTGTGGGTCAGTGTCCTGCCAGGTTGTCACTCTACCATCCTCCCATTCTCAAAGTGAAGTGTTAGTTGCTCAGTCATGTTTAACTCTTTGTGACCCCGTGGACTGTAGCCTGCCAGGCTCCTCTGTCCATGGGATTCTCCAGGCAAGAATACTGAAGTGGATTGTTATTCCCTTCTCAAGGGGATCTTCCCAACCTAGGGATCGAACCCAGATCTCCTGCATTGCAGCCACCAGGGGAGCCCCAGTATTCTTGCCTGGGAATTTCCATGGACAGAGGAGTCTGGTGGACTACAGTCTATGGAGTCGCAAAGAGCTGGACACAACTGAGCAACTAATACTTTCACTTTTCTGGTCCCCTTCTCAAAGCCCACTTCTAAAGAGACCACTCTGCCTGCACACAATCTTTCTAGCCATGCATTTCAGTAGCTTCCTATTGCCTATCAATTCATTGCATCAAATTAAAAAACCTAAGTTTTTTTTTGTATCCTCCTCTGTTCCAAAAGATATTTAGGATAGTATCTTATTTACTTTTTTGAGATTCTTAGTGATCTCACTGCAAAACTAGACCTTCCAACAGTCTCAGAATCCAGACCAAATTATTAGCTTAATTTGTTCAGATCATCCGTTCATTTGCTGACATTGTCTCTGGGGCCATCTACTCTGTGTCTGGCACAGCTGTGCATCAGTAGTCAAGGCCTCGCTCTCAGGAGCGTGAGTTCAGCTGGGGCTCCAGCCCATGGCGTCAGTGTATCCATTTCCTGGAGCGGCCATAACAAAGTACAAAAACTGGGTAGCTTATAAAAACAGAAATGTATTGATACTTCCTCACAGAGCTGGAGGCTGGGAGTCCGAAATCAAGGTGTAGGCAGGCAGGGCTATACTCCCTCCAAAGATCCCAGGGAAGACTCCTTCCCTGCCTCTTGCAGTTTCTGGGGGCCCTCAGTGTTCCCTGGTCTGTGACAACGCAACCCTAATTTCTGCCTCCATCTTCACACGGCAGTCTTCTCCCTATATGTCCAGATTTCCCGCTCTTTATAAGGTCACCAGTCATTGGACTTAGGGCCCATTCTAATCTAGCATGTCTTCTTAATGGCATCTTAGCAAAGTCCCTCTTTCCAAATAAGGTCACATTCTCGGGTGCCAGGTGTTCGAGCTTAACATCTCTTTTATGGGGACACAACTCAATCCACAACAAAGCATCGAGGACAACAAATGAGAACAAAATTTTAATGAAAAATAGCTTTTTAAAATACTCCAAATTTGCTTAAAATTCATAATTTTATAGTACAAACCAGTAATGGACAGTGGTTGAGAGCTTGGCCCAATGAATCATAGCATCTGAGTTTAAATTCTAAAAAGATAAACTTCTTCCCTTTTTCAGAAATAGGTTAATAGTAGTGAGATGGTTGGATGGCATCACAAACTCAATGGACATGAACTTGAGCGAACTGCAGGAGATAGTGAGAGACAGGGAGGCCCGGGGTGCTGCAGTCCATGGGATCGCAAAGAGTTGGGCATGACTTAGTGACTGAATAACAACAAAATAGTAATGCCTATGTCATTGAACTGTTGGGAGGTGGTGAGCATGTCAATTTAACATGATAAACATGTCAATTACCATATATAACACCGACCTATTTAACCACTTATTCTGATTTACTCCTTTTTAATTTATCATTTAGAATCTTAATTTTTCAAAAAGGTAGAACATCTTAAAGCCATTGTTATTGCACCTTAAATCAAGCATTATTTGCACTTGTGCAATCCTTAGCTGTCGTTTGTAAATGGGCTACTCTATGCTCATACAGTTCACCTTCTATTAAGTAACAGGGATTATAAATATCAAGTTATTCAGACACTGTATTCCATTACGGTGAACATTCTGCTCGCATGGCCTACCTTCTATGGGAAGGTAAATCAGATTATAAAATTGAGCCATTGTGACATCATATAGCCACTGCAGTGAACTGGAAGACAGTGCCTACTTGATTTTATTTAAACTGAAATTTCCCATAATGACAGCAGCCTGGGACAACATAACCACCCATTAGCCAAGTTCAAGAGCTATTTACACAGTACATAGGTAAAATGGGTTTTGCTACTATAAATTTTACCTGTAGTGACTTTTCATTAATATGGGCCAAGGTAAACTGATTAGGCTATCAATCTCTGGAAAGTCGAAGCCTCACTGATTGAATATTATAGTAAGACCAAATTGGCCACACTTCCCCACTACTCTTGAAAGGAATGGCCACCAGGGAAGCATGTAATATAGTTGTACCATAACCTCTTTTTAAAGGTATAGAAATTGAGATGTGTGGGCATTTTCCTCCCCTTTTGGCCATGCCTTGCAGCATGCAGGCTCTTAGTTCCCCAACCAGGGATTGAACCCAAGACTCCTGCAGTGGAAGCACAGAGTCTTAACCACTGGACCACCAGGGAACCCCCAAGATGTGGGCATTTTTAAAAGGTATTTTTTAAACTTTGCACTCTTAATTGAGTGCAAAGTTTAAATTGAGACTCTTAATTGCTGTACGCTAGCGTTTGAACTGTGACTAGAAAACACATTGCCCTGAACTTCTAACCCAGCAGCAGTTCTCAAACTTTTTGGTCTCAAGATCCTTTACACTTTCTGAAATCATTGAAGAACCCCCAGAGAACTTTTGTGTGGGTTGAAAGTGAAAATGTTAGTTGTTCAGTCATGTCCAACTCTATGCAACCCCATGGATTGTAGGTCACCAGGCTCCTCTATCCATGGAATTCTCCAGGCAAAAATACTGGAGTGGGTAGCCATTCTCTTCTCCAGGGGATCTTCCTGACCCAGAGATCGAACCCAGGAAACCCTGGGTTTCCTGCCTTGCAGATCTGGCATATTCTTTACTGTCTGAGCCACTGGGGAAGCCCTTTGTGTGGGTAAGATCTATTAATGTTATATTAGAAAGGATACGTTTTAAGAAAGTAAAACAAACTATTTGTTAATTCATTTTAATATTATATCCACATCGCCATTATATGTCACTGTTACAGCAATGACATCATCATATGTAGGGAGCCTCTGGAAAGCCCCATAATCTATTCATGAGAGAATGAGAGTGAAAAAGGTGAATAACATCTCAGCATTATTGTGAAAATAGTTATAGGTTATCAATTTGCTTGTTATCTTTAACAGGGAAGCAACATAGGCAATACAGAGTTTGGGTTCTGAGTGGACTCAGGAGGTTGATGCCCTGGGTAGAATTCTGGCTCCACCACTTAGCTGCATGGCCTTGGGTCAGGGGTGAGGAGTCACATAGCCTCTCTCAGCCTCAGTGTCCTACCTGGAAAATGAGCACTCTATTCCCCATTACCTCAGAGGCCTGCTGTGGGGTTTAACTGAAATAATGCCTATAAAGGAAGACTGCTTTCCCAGTCACCTTTCAGGTAAGGTAGGCTTGGCCATGAGGGTGAGGGCCATAGCGTCCCTGCCTGAAAGCCTTTTCTCGCCCATCCTCCCGCCCTTGGAGGCGTGAGGAGGAGCTGGAGCCCTGAGCTGCTGGATTGTGACAGGAACAAGAAGTAAATCTTCATCTTATTAAGCCACGGAGATTTGGAGCTTATTCACAAATGCAGAATAGCCTGGCCCATCTTCACTAATCCGTAAGGGAACTCACTGGAAGGAGAGGACTCTAAGGGGGTGATATTTAAATGGAAATTTTTAAAGATTAAAGAGAAACCACTACTTAAAAAGGCTGGGAGGCTTTCCAAGCAAGGGAGTAGAAAATACAAAAGCCCCTAGAGGGAAGGAAGACCAGCTGTGAGCCAGAGAGGGGCAGCAGGAGATGAGCCTGAGGGAGGCGCCAGAAGATGAGCCTGAGGGGGTCGGTAGGAGGGGGGCAATAGGAGATGAGCCTGAGGGGGGCCAGCAGGAGCTGAACTTGAGGGGGGCGGTAGGAGGGGGGGGCGCCAGGAGATGAGCCTGAGGGGGCGGTAGGAGGTGGGCAGTAGATAAGCCTGAAGAGCAGTCAGACCTGGCACTGAACCACTGAAGGACCCGACTCCCTGGGCTTTCACCCCACAGGAGAGGTGGTTCTGGGGCACCACCACCCAGCTCCTCTGGGTGAGTCACAGAGCCCTGGGTGGCTCCGGGGTGAGGCTGACTGCCCTGGATGACGTGAACACAGCCAGAGAGGCAGTCTCGAGGATATTCGAGAAGCCTAAGGAACAAGGCTCACGTTGGTGCTACAGAAAGTTAATCACATTCAGAGCCCTGGCATGACCATGTTCATTACCATCTTCCTGAAGTTATTCTGCAGCTTCTGAATGTCAAAGTTTCTGTAAGACCTCACCGAGAGAGAAAAGGAGGACTGCCAGGAGCTCTACCCCAAGGGGATGGGCAGCATCAGTAGCCGCATTCGGACATTTCATGTTGCCGGTGAGGTTGCCCTGGTTCACAGCTGCATAGCAGCTGCAGCTGAGCCTGACATTCTTGTTTAACAGCACAAGAGGCAGCTTCAGGAGAAGTTTCCAGGCTTGTGTTCTGGTGGGTTTTGCCATCACAGCTGTGGTTTTTAGAGAACTGCTGAGTAAACACAGCTTCCCAGGTGGTGCAGTGGTAATGAATCCACCTGCAGAGGCAGGAGATGCAAGAGACTCAGGTTCAGTCCCTGGGTCAGGAAGATCACCTGGAGAAGGAAATGGCAACCCACTCAAATATTCTTGCTTGGGAAATCCCATGGATGGAGGAGCCCAGTGGGCTACAGTCCATGGGTTCACAAAGAGTCGGACGCAACTGAGCACGCACACACATGCATACACCAAGTAAATATTTGTTGAATCAATGTTACAATTCAGAACCATCACACAAAATTATGGCCCACCTCACTGCAAGAGTTTTTTAAGTTCAAATTCCACTTATTAGGCACCTTGGAGTCAATGATGCTGAAGAGTTAGCAGTGTTTTATCAACCTGATTCCAAGAAAAGGGATGGAGCCATTTGCTTTTCATACTGGGCATGTTAATTGATATGTAACTAGTATAAAAGTGTATACATTTTAAGTAAGTCAGATCAAAAGGAGAATCAAATGTTATCAAATGAAAATGATTAGCTTGTAGTTCCAAAAGAACTCATTCACTTACAGCAATGTCCCTCTTCAGGTGTCACATGGTATTTGGAATTCAAGTCTTGCTGATGGACTGTAAGGAAGTTTTCCAGATGGGATGATGGAAGTGGAATTACATGCAAATGTGAGCAGGGAGGATGCGGTGCTGAGGGTCCAGGACAGGATGCGGGCAGCTGTCCCTGACTGACAGCCTTTGGACAGCCTTGACTTACAGATAAGTTTTGTTCATTCCACACCAACTTGGCTCTCATGGTTTTAATTTTAATTTTGTTGTCAACATTTTGAAGTGGGGAGATAGAGACTTCCCTGGCAGTCCAGTGGTTAAGTCTCTGAGCTTCCAATGCAGAAGACATGGGTTTGATCCCTGGTCAGGGAACTAAAATCCCACATGTGGCCCCCAAAAATGTTTTTGATTTAAAAATTAAACTATAAGAAAAAAAAGAGGAAATGTCAGGTAAAAATCAAGGTCTCTGGCTTTCTTTGAAATTTTTGTAAGTATCTGGCTAAAATGAGCCTAAAAGCCCAGAAGATAGCAACGAGTTAGAGCTGAGCTGGCACTCTCCTCCCTGGATGGTACACTTTCTCTCCAGTTTGCCACAGTCCCCTCCATTCCTTAGTGTCTTCTCCTTAGCCAGTTTCATGCATTGCCAACACCATGGGAGTCTTTGAGGGGCCCTCAATAAACGGCATCTCTCTCTTTCTTCTTTGGGTTCTAAAGAAGCTGGAGAAAGAAAACAGTGAATAAAGCTGAAAACAAAAATATCCTTTTTACTTATTGAGAGAGAAGAGGCTGGAGGCGTGGATTATATCTGCAGGCAAAAGCAAGCTGATGCTGGGTGAGGGCAGGACATGCAGTGACTCTCACAGTACAGGGAGTGTGGGCTCTGTGCATGGACCTGCTTCCAGGAGGAAAAGGGACAGAACCGAGCCACATCTCAGAAGTTTACCCTTCCCCAAAGGTGTCAAAAGGCAGAGAGGCCTGGAGTGATGGTCTTGAAGATCCCAGAAAAGGGAAGGAGCCCAGGTTGCTGGCCTGGCCCCTGGGAGCACTGGGCTGAGGACGGCTGGAGAAAGGATTCCAGAATGTGCCAGGCTGATAAAAACCATCTCCTCCCATGGTGGTGGTGAGTTCTTCAAGTGGCTTTTAGCTCAAGGCAAATAAATATGGTAACATTCAGCAACAGTGAAAACAAAGAGTCTAGAAAGAAAGAAGCCGAACCCACTGATAAACTGGAATGAATCAACAGGATCAAGCTGGCATCCATTCAAGTGGAATGAAAAGCACTGAAAATGAAGGCCAAGGAATAAAGATGAAGAGCTGAAAGGGAATCCAAGATGTGCTGAGGACATGGGGGCTAAATTTAGGAAAATAAGGGAGAGAGAGACAGAGAGGGAAGGAGAACAGACCAGCAACCAGCAGAGATGGAGGGGCAGCAGCTGAGGGAGTATCATCATATTTATTGAGGGCAGCAGGTGCCGAGCACATTCACGACCCTACAAAGCCCAGGCGTGCCTCGCCTTACTGCTCTCCACTTTACTGCACTTCACAGATAATTGTGTTTTTTACAGATTGATGGTTTGTGGCAGTCCTGCTTCGAGCAAGTCTATAGGCACCATTTTTCTGACAGCATTTGCTCACTTTGTGTTTCTGTGTCAGTTTTTGGTAATTCTTTCAATATTTCATATTTTTCCATTATTATTGTATTTGTTAGGGTGATCTGTGATCAGTGATCTTTGATGTTACTATCATAACTGTTTTGGGGCACCATGAACCTTGATCATACAAGACAGTGAACTTAATTCATGAGTATTGTGTCGCTGCTCCTCGGACCAGTTGTTCCCCCATCTCTCTGCCTTTCCTGGGGCCTCCTTATTCCCTGAGACACAACCATATTGAAATTAAGCCAGTTAAAAATCCTACAATGGCTCTAAGAGTCCATGTGAAAGAAGAGTCACCATCTGTCACCTTAAACCAAAAGCTAGAAATCATCAAGCTTGGTGAGAAAAACATGTCGAAAGCCGAGAGAGGACAAAAAGCTAGGCACCTTGCACCAGTTAGCCAAGTTGTGCGTGTGAAGGGAAAGTTCTTGAAGGAAATGAAAAGTGCTACTTCAGTGAGCACGTTGGTGGTAAGAAAGGAAAACAGTCTTATTGCTGATGTGAGAGAGTTTGAGTGATCTGGTTAGAGGATCAAACCAGCCACAACATTGCCTTAAACCAAAGCCTGATCCAGAACGAGACCCTAACTGGCCTTCAGTTCTATGAAGGCTGAGAGAAGTGAGGAAGCTGCAGAAGAGAAGTGTGAAGCTAGCAGAGGTTGGTTCATGAGGTTTAAGAAAGAAGCCACCGCCAGAACATGAAAGTGGAAGGTGAAGCAGCAAGTGCTGGTGTCGAAGTTATCCAGAAAGACCTAGCTTAGACAATTAATAAAGGTGGCTGTGCTACACAACATCTTCAGTGTACATGAAACAGTCTTATATTGGAAGAAGACGCCATCTGGATGTTTCATTTCTAGAGAGAAGTCAGTATCTGGCTTCAGAGCTTCGAACAACAGGCTAACACTCATTTATTTTCTTGGGCTCCAAAATCACTGTAGATGGTGACCATAGCCACAAAATTAAAGGTTGCTTGCTCCTTGGAAGAAAAGCTATGATAAACCTAGACAGCGTATTAAAAAGCAGAGACAATGCTTTGCCGACAAATGTTGGTAGAGTCAAAGCTAGGGTTTTTCCAGTAGTCATGTATGGATATGAGAGTTGGACCATAAAGAAGGCTGAGCACTGAAGAACTGATGCTTTTGAACTGTGGTGCTGGATAAGACTCTTGAGAGTCCCTTGGACAGCAAGGATATCAAGTCAATCCTAAAGGAAATCAGCCCTGACTATTCATTGAAAGGACTGATGCTGAAGCTAAAGCTCCAATACTTTGACCACCTGATGGGAAGAGCTGACTCATTAGAAAAGACCCTGATGCTGAGAAAATCGAAGGCAGAGGGAGAAGGGGATAACAGAGGATGAGATGGTTGGGTGGCATCATTGACACAATACACATGAGTTTGAACAAACTCTGGGGATAGTGAAGGACAGGGAAGCCTGGCATGCTACTGTTCATGGGGTCACAAAGAGACAGACACAACTTAACAACTCAACAGCAACAACACTCTATTAGGGACTAATGCAGCTGATGACTTGAAGTTGAAGCCAATGCTCATTTACCATTTCTAAAATCCTAGGGTCTATAAGAATGATACTAAATCTACTCTGCCTGTGCTCTATAAATGGAACAATAAAGCCTGCACGACGGCACATCTGTCTACAATATGGTTTACTAAATATTTTAAGACCACTGTTGAGGTCTATTGTTCAGTAAAAAAGATTCCTTTCAAAATATTACTGGCATTGATTATGTACCTGGTCACCCAAGAGCTCTGATGGGGATGTACAGTGGGATTACTGATGTTTTCATGCTAGCTAACACAGCATTCATTCCACAGCCCATGGATCTAGGAGTCATTTCAACTTTCAAGTCTTACTTAAGAAATACATTTCATAAGGCTATAGTGGCCAGAGATAATGATTCCTCTGAAGGATGTCATGAAGGACATTAGTGATTCATAGAAAGCGGTCAAGATATCAACATGAACATGAGTTTGGAAGAAGTTGACTCCAGCCCTCCTAGATGACTTTGAGGGGTTCAAGACTTCACTGGAGGAAGTAGCTGCAGATATGGTGGAAATAGCAAGAGAACTAGAATTAAACGTGGAGCCTGAGGATGAGACTGAGTTGCTGGAATCTCATGGTGGTGGTGTAGTCGCTAAGTTGTGTCCAACTCTTGGTGACCCCATGGACTGTAGCCTGCCAGGCTCCTCTGTCCATGGGATTTTCCAGAGAATACTGGAGTGGGCTGCCATTTCCTTCTCCAGGGGATCTTCCCCACCCAGGAATTGAACCCTGGTCTCCTGCATTGCAGGCAGATTCTTTACCAACTGGACTACCAGGAAGACCCAATAAAATCTCATGATAAAACTTTAATGGATGAGGCATTGCTTCTGACAGATGAGCAAAGAAAGTGATTTCTTGACATGAAGTCAACTCCTTGTGAAGATGCTGTGAAGAGTGTCGAAATGGCAACAAGAACAAAAAATAGAACATAACATGAACTTGACTGATAAAGCAGTGGTAGGGCTTGAGAGGATTGATTCAAATTTTGGAAGACGCTCTACTGTGGCTAAAATGCCATCAAACATCACTGCAGGATACAGAGAAATTGTTCCTGAGAGGAGGGGTCAATCAATGAGGCAGCTGTCATCATTGTCTTATTTTAAGAAATTGCCACAGCCACCCCAGCCTTCAGCAACCACCACCCTGATCAGTCAGCAGCCATCAGTATGAGCCAAGACCTTCCACCGGCAAAATATTATAATGTACTAAAGGCTGATCATGGTTATCATTTTTAGCAATAAAGTATTTTAAAATTAAGGTACGTATTTTTTTAGACACGATGTTAATGCACATTAATAGACTCCAGTGTCATGTAAACATAACTTTTATATGCACTAGGAAACCAAAAAATTCATGTGAGTTGCTTTGTTGCAGTACCCACATACCTCAGAGATATCATAGGTTCAGTTCCAGACCAACGCAGTAAAGCAGATATGAATAATGCACTATATAGTCTTTAAAGATGAGGAAACCAAGGCCCAGAGTGGTTTTAAAGGGCCAATGGAGGGACTCCAAGGCTAGTCTCACTGGCTTCTAAATCCTTCCTCTCTTCCTTCCTGTCCTTCAGGCCAAGCATAAGCAGTTGCTCTGAAAGCAGGGGGCCAGGGTCAGCTCCGTCAGAGAACCACCATCAGGAGTCAGGGAGCTGGCTGGGTTGGGAAGCCCCCGTCTGACCTGACCCTGGGCAGGTAGGCATGCTGGCCTCTCCCTGCCAGGAGATTGTTTGCTCTTGTCTGTGGTGCTGGGACCCCACCTTTCCCATCTTCTGCCCACTCCCCCTCCCCATGAAGTGAAAAACATGGGCAAACAGAGGTGACTTTGACCACCGCCCCACCAACCCTGCACACACTGTTTAACCCTCTCAGGTCATCAGGAGTAAGTGTTCTGGAAAAACGGGAGAGGTGCAGGCCAGACCTCTCCCTGAGGGGCTTCCTTGACTACAGTTTGATCCGGAAGCCCCCAGCAGACAAACCTCAGTCACACCTATTCCGGGTCACATTCACTCAGTATTTCTCCAAGAAATCAGCCGTTGAAACGTCCTTAATAGGAAATGTTTTTAGAAGGAGCATATGGAGAATCAAAAGGGAGCTAAATATAAACCTGAATTTGCAGAACTGAAGAAGGAGCAAAGAGAAGCTGAACAGAATGAGCTGGATGGAGAAGCTCTTTGCTAAAATAGGTTTTTTTCAGTGGATGTGGGTGTGTGTTTTGCTGTATATGTGAATTTCTAGAGCATTAGAGTTACCTATAATTAAAAAAAGAAAGGAAAAAAAAACAGTTTATGAGGCCAAAAATAATTCTGATGCCAGTCACATTATGGAAGTAGCTGAGGGCAGATGCACTAACTTCCATCAGAATAAATCCATGTGTCTGCATTTTACAGACTTAGAAGTGGTCAAATAGAACAGAGATTTTTTAAAATAGAAGTTTCAAATTTAAGATTTTTTTTAAGTTCTTGAAGCAGCTCTAGGAAAATTATTCTACATCATTAATGCTGAAATAAAAAAAGGCAAACGTTGAAGTTAGGGCATAAGCAGGCATGAAAGAAATTCCCATGGTCTAAAAAAGGTGAGGAAAGAACAAGGACTCCCCTGGTGGACTTCCCTGGCAGTCCAGTGGTTAAGACTCCGGGCTTCCACCACAGGGGGTGTGGTTTCAATCCCTGGTTGGGGAACTAAGATTCCACGCACTGCAGGACGCAGCCAAAAAAAGAAATTTGAAACTTTAATAAACGGAAAGACATCCCATTTTGAGGCTCACAAGACAATATTATTTTTTAATTAATTTTTATTGAAGTATAGTTGCTTTACCATGTTGTGTCAGCTTCTATTGCAAGGAAAAATGAATCAGCCATACATATACATATGCCCCCTCCCTCTTGACTTTTTTCCCATTCAGGTCACCACCCAGAGAATTAAGCAGAGTTCCCTGTGCTATACACTATGTTCTCATTAGTCATCTATTTTATACATGGTATCAATAGTGTGTATGGGTCAATCCCAATCTCCCAACTCCTCCAACCCCCTTCTTCCCGCTTGCTATCCATACATTTGTTCTTTGCATCTGTGTCTCTACTTCTCCTTTGCAGGTAAGATCATCTATACTATTTTCTGCTTTGCAGGCAAATTCTTTACCTCTGCGCTACTAGCTGCTGCTGCTGCTGCTAAGTCGCTTTAGCCGCTTTAGTCGTGTCCGACTCTGTGAGACCCCATAGACGGAAGTCCCTAAATTCCACACATAGGCATTAAAATGCAATATTTGTTTTCTTTCTGACTTCACTCTGTATGACATAGATGGACCTAGAAAATATTATTAAGATGACAGTGGTCCTCAAACTGATCTACAGAGTCAATGCAATACGCATCAAAAGTCCCAGCTGGGCTTTCTGGAGAAATTGGCAAGTTGATTCTAAACTTAAATGAAAATCAAAGATACCCGTAATAGATGAAACAACCTTGAAAAAGAACAGTTTTGGAGCACTCACAGTCCTCAATATCAAAACTTACAACAAAGCTAAAGTAATCAAGACTTTGTCATACTGACAAGAAGAGAGACATATAGACCAGTGGAACAGAACTGAAATTCCAGAAATGAACACTTGTGATTATGGTAAGCAGACTGTTGGCGAGGGTGCCAACATAATTCGAGGGCCAAATCAATGGTTCTGGCATCTTTCAATAAAGGGTGCCAGAACCATTGGATATTCACATGCCAAAGAATGAAGTTGTATCTTTATCTTACAGCATATACAAAAATTAGCTCAAAATAGATCCTAGACCAAAATTTAGGAGCTAAAACTATAAAAATTTTAGAAGAAAACATAGGGATACATCTTTTTAAACTTGGGTTAGGCAGTGGCTTTTTTAGATACACCATCAAAAGCACAAGTAATAAAAGAAAAAATAGAAAATTGGACTTCATCAAAATTAAAAATGTTTGTACTAATGACACCATCAAGAAGCGAAAAGACAATCATAGGAGAAAATATTTGCAAATCATTTGTGATAAGAAAATTGTATTCAAAATATATCAAGAGCACTTACAATTTAGCAATGAAAAAGATACCCCAGTTTAAAATATGCAAAGTCTTTAAATAAAGGTTTATTCAAAGAATTACAAATGGCCGATAAGTAGAAGAAACTATGCTCAATATAACTGGTCATTAGAGAATTGCAAATCAAAACCATAATACGATGCCACTTCATACCTACTAGGATGGCTATAATAAAAATACACACAATGACAAGTGTTGGAGAGGATGTGGAGAAACTGGAATCCTCATAAGTTACTGTACGAATGTAAAATGGTGCAGGACTTTGGAAAACAGTTTGACAGTTCCTAAAATATTAAGGATAGAGTTTCTATATGACTTATCATTCCACTCCTAGGTATATGCTCAAGAGAAGTGAAAACATATATATCTACACAGAAATTTGTACAAAAATATTTGTAGTAGCATTATCAATAATGGCCAAAATGTAGAAACAATTCAAATGTCCATCAGCTGATAAATAAAGAAAATGTGTATATCCCACCTGGAATATTGTTCACCCATTAAAAGGAATGCAATATTTATACATGTTACAACATGGATGAGCCTTGAAAACATGCTTGGTGAAAGAAGCCAAACATGAAAGACAGTAAGAATCTGTGTATATGTGACTCCATGTATTATATGATACTATCTACAGTGGACCTTTGAACAAGAGGGAGTTAAACTGTGTGGGTCCACTTACACATGAATTTTTTTGGATAAATCCATACTACAGTAATACCTAATTAGCAGTTGATTGAATTCAATATTGAAGAAACTTGGATATAGGGAGGGCTGACTGCAAAGTTATATAGATTTTCTGCTGCAAGGAACATAGGTGCCTCCAACCTCCACATGGTTCAAGAGTCAATTGTATATGAAATGACCAGAATGGGCAAATCTGTAGAGACAGAAAATAGAATAGTGTCTTCTTAGAGCTGGGGAAGGTGGGGAACTGGGAGTCAGCGCTATGGGTGTGAGCCTTCTTTGAGTGAAGATAAAAATATTCTAAAATTAGTTTGTCGTAATGATTGCACAATTCTTTGAATGTACTAAAAACTACTGGGTTATACACTTTAACTGAATAAATTTTATAGTATGTGAATTATATCTCAATGAAGCTGTTTTTAAAAAGTGAATTAGCCTTTAAAGCTAATAATTAAGCAAATTAAT
This sequence comes from Bos taurus, assembly GCF_002263795.3. Lineage (NCBI taxonomy): Eukaryota > Metazoa > Chordata > Mammalia > Artiodactyla > Bovidae > Bos > Bos taurus. The sequence goes on from NC_037329.1 coordinate 95,940,306, forward strand.
GTTTTACTATAATTTTAGGACAAGGTGATAATTTTCTTATGAATTTGATGGATATTTTAGGAAATAAGCCTCAAGTTTTTCATTGTAAAAAGATTTGCTGAAGTTTGGATTCTGTTTCTTCATTGAGGAATTTTCTCTCTTTCATTGTTACCTTAAGGAACAATAGTAATTATTAAAATCTTGATCTTTCCCCTATTCCCTCCACACTAAGAAGCCCTAATAATAGGTAGCTAAAATTTTAAGGCAATAATAACCAGAAACATATCTGCTAGATCAGTGGGATTCAGACTTTTTTACTTCAGCTCACACTAGAAATATTTTCTTTTGCCTACTAGAACATGCCAACATATGCATGCTTGCTAAACTCACTTCAGTCATGTCCAATTCTTTGTGACCCCGTGGACTAGCCTGCCAGGCAACTCTGTCCATTGGATTCTCCAAGCAAGAATACTGGAGTGGGTTGTCAAGCCCTCCTCTAGGAGATCTTCCTGCCCTAGGGATTGAATCCGAATTTCTTACATCTCCTGCATTGGCAGGCTAGTTCTTTACCACTAGTGCCACCTGGAAAGCCCATACTAATATATAAGCAAATTAAATAGAATTTTCATGAATCAATATTCCCCAAAGAATAGTAAGGAGAGATAAGAAAGCCTTCCTCAGTGATCAGTGCAAAGAAATAGAGGAGAATAATAGAATAGGAAAGAAGGCAGTGGCACCCCACTCCAGTACTCTTGCCTGGAAAATCCCATGGGTGGAGGAGCCTGGTAGGCTGCAGTCCATGGGGTCGCTAAGAGTCGGACACGACTGAAGCGACTTAGCAGCAGCAGCAGAGATCTCTTCAAGAAAATTAGAGATACCAAGGGAACATTTCATGCAAAGATGGGCTCAATAAAGGACATATATGTATGAATCTAACAGAAGCAGAAGATATTAAGAAGAGGTGGCAAGAATACACAGAAGAACTGTACAAAAAAGATCTTCACGACCCAGACAATCATGATGGTGAGATCACTCACCTAGAGCCAGACATCCTGGAATGTGAAGTCAAGTGGGCCTTAGAAAGCATCACTATGAACAAAGCTAGTGGAGGTGATGGAATTCCAGTTGAGCTATTTCAAATCCTAAAAGATGATGCTGTGAAAGTGCTGCACTCAACATGCCAGCAAATTTGGAAAATTCAGCAGTGGCCACAGGACTGGAAAAGGTTGGTTTTCATTTCAAACCCAAAGAAAGGCAATGCCAAAGAATGCTCAAACTACCGCACAATTGCACTCATCTCACACACTAGTAAAGTAATACTCAAAATTCTCCAAGCCAGGCTTCAACAATACATGAACCGTGAACTTCCAGATGTTCAAGCTGGTTTTAGAAAAGGCAGAAGAACCAGAGATCAAATTGCCAACATCCACTGGATCATCAAAAAAGTAAAAGAGTTCCAGAAAAACATCTATTTCTGCTTTATAAACTATGCCAAAGCCTTTGACTGTGTGGATCACACCAAACTGTGGAAAATTCTTCAAGAGATGGGAATACCAGACCACTTGACCTACCTCTTGAGAAATCTGTATGCAGGTCAGGAAGCAACAGGTAGAACTGGACATGGAACAACAGACTGGTTCCAAATAGGAAAAGGAGTACGTCAAGACTGTATATTGTCACCCTGCTTATTTAACTTATATGCAGAGTATATCATGAGAAACGCTGGGCTGGAAGAAGCTCAAGCTGGAATCAAGATTGCCGGGAGAAATATCAATAACCTCAGATATGCAGATGACACCACCTTTATGGCAGAAGATGAAGAAGAACTAAAGAGCCTCTTGATGACAGTGAAAGAAGAGATTGAAAAAGTTGGCTGAAAGCTCAACATTCAGAAAACTAAGATCATGGCATCCGGTCTCATCATTTCATGGCAAATAGATGGGGAAACAGTGTCAGACTTTATTTTTTGAGCTCCAAAATCACTGCAGATGGTGATTGCAGCCACGAAATTAAAAGATGCTTACTCCTTGGAAGGAAAGTTATGACCAACCTAGACAGTGTATTAAAAAGTAGAGAAATTACTTTTCCAACAGAGATCTGTCTAGTCAAGACTATGGTTTTTCCAGTAGTCATGTATGGATGTGAGAGTTAGACTATAAAGAAAGCTGAGTGCCGAATAATTGATGCTTTTGAACTATGATGTTGAAGACTCTTGAGAGTCCCTTGGACTGCAAGGAGATCTAACCAGTCCATCCTAAAGGAAATCAGTCCTGAATATTCATTGGACAGACTGATGTTAAAGCTGAAACTCCAATACTTTGGCCACCTGATGTGATTCAAGGGAAAGATTGAAGGCGAGAGGAGAAGGGGACGACAGAGGATGAGATGGTTGGATGGTATCACCGATTTGATGGACATGAGTTTGAGTAAACTCCAGGAGTTGGTGATGGACAGGATGGCCTGGCATGCTGCAGTCCATGGGATTGCAAAGAGTGGGACATGACTGAGTGACTGAATTGAACTGATGTGTGGTTTGGTGGTTTAGTCACTAAGTTGTGTCCAACTCTTTCGGCCCCATGGATTGTAGCCCACCAGGCTCCTTTGTCTATGGGATTTTCCAGGCAAGAATACTGGAGTGGATTGCCATTTCCTTCTCCAGAGGACCTTCCTGACCCAGGGATGGAAGCTAGGTCTCTGCATTGCAGGCAGATTCTTTACTGACTGAGCTATGAAGGAAGCCCTGATGTATAACACCCTCTAATATTTTTCCTGTTCTATTTCATTTTTGGAAGTGCTGGTCATGACAGTACATTTATTTTTATGAACCACAAATGGGTTCCCTGGAGTAGGAAATGGCAACCCACTCCAGTACTTTTGCCTGTAGAATCTTGTGGACAGAGGAACCTGGCAGGCTACAGACCAGGGGGTCACAAAGAGTCAGACACAATTGAGCACAATGGGTCCCTGAAAGTGGGTCTGAGTCAGTTAGTCCCCTTGCTATCAGAAAGTATGGGTTCAGCTTTTTGTTTTAGGAAAAAGCAAAAAAAATATTTGGAAAAAAATTATCAAAAACAAATGTATACATGTTCATGAATGTTTTCATGGAAAATAATCTGATGATACAATAGGCCAGCCAGGCAAATTAAATGATCTAGGAATATAGATGCATTCGAAGTCACTTCAGTCATGTCTGACTCTTTGCAACCCTATGGGGTTCTCCAGGCAAGAATACTAGAGTGGGTTGCCATGCCCTCCTCCAGGGGATCTTTCCGACCCAAGGATCAAACCTATATCCCCTGCCTTTCCTGCATTGCATGTGGATTCTTTACTGCTGACCCACCAGGGAAGCCCAGGAATACAGATGGGTCTTAAAAAAATGTATCTGAACACAGAGGCAGGATTAGGGCTCCATGTGGATGCTTGCTTACTGAGATAGATGAGAAATAAAATGGGTGGAAAATGTGAAAGTGAAAGTGTTAGTCGCTCAGACCCCATGGACCGTAGCCTGCCAGGCTCCTTTGTCCGTGGGATTCTCCAGGCAATACTGGAGTGGGTTGCCATTTACTTCTCCAGGGGATCTTCCCAACCCAGGGATCAAATCCGCATTGCAGGCAGATTCTTTACTATCTGAGCCACCAGGAAAACCCAAAATTGTTGAAGGAGGTTTAAAAAGGAGGAAGCACTTTGAGGAGTATTTCCTGGTGGCCCAGTGGTTGAGACTCCAAGCTTTCACTGCAGGGGGTGTAAGTGTGTGGTTCCTGGATCCCTGGTCTGGGAAATCACATCCCACAAGCCACACAGCCAGGTGCGGGGCAGGGGTGTGGAGAGGTTTGGGGGGAAGCACTCTGAGAAGAGGTTAAAGAGTAATTCCAGGAAGAGCCATAAGCCAGTTTCTGATTCTCTATGCCAAGTTTCTGATTACCTTATCACCTTCCTCTTACTCTTCAAACTTTATATGCTGATGTTCTAATGCAATAATTCAATCACACTGCATTAGCCTGAAGCTTGATTTGGAGGACTGATAATCCAGTCTTGTTTTGATGACATTTTGAACTTGGAGCTAATAGAGAACTCTTTTTTGTCTAACTTAGCTCAGCCTAAAAAATTATACCAGCAATAATAACAGTATCATTTTACAATGAAAGTTGAATTGGAATGTGAATGAAAGTGCTACTGGCCAAGGGCCCTTTTCCACTAATTACATCTTATTTGAAAATCTGACCCAAGTATCTGACAATCAAAAAGATGACAATCAAATGACATCTTGCCATTATTGTTCACAGTTATTCCATCTGGTTCTTATAACCAGAAGAAAACTTGGCACTTTCATCTGATGAGAGTGACTGTCAATTCTCAAAACATCTTATTTTCTCTTTGCTGAGAATAAGTGACAACTGATCTCAAAGTATGAGTACTTATCATGTAAAACAAGAGACTTGGGTGAGGGATTTTTGTTTTGTTTTTTCAGAAAATAGGGCTGGAAGAGCATTTTGGTGTCAATGGATATCTCATACTATCTTCTAACAGTATAATCTAATTTATATCTCTTTGTGTTTGTGTCTGAATTTTCAGTTCAACTTAACAAATACTTTTTGAGCACCTGCTATATGAAATGAAATGAGCCAAGCACAAATGAATATACCAAGTTGTATTAGTCAGGGAAATGGCTGTAGCTCTGTAAGAAAGAAAACACTGGGTTTCAGTGGCTTAACCCCCTGAAAGTTAATGTTACCCTCACTTGATAACTCAGCGATGGTATTCCAGGCAACTGTCTTTCAGCTGATGATCCAGGGGCGTAGGCTGTACCTCTTGAGTCCCTGCCATGCTCTACTGCTACTGCTAAGCCACTTCAGTCGTGTCCGACTCTGCGCGACCCCATAGACAGCAGCCCACCAGGCTCCGCTGTCCCTAGGATTCTCCAGGCAAGAATAGTGGAGTGGGTTGCCATTTCCTTCTCCAATGCAGGGAAGTGATAAGTGAAAGTGAAGTCGCTCAGTCGTGTCCGACTCTTAGCGACCCCATGGACTGCAGCCCACCAGGCTCCTCCATCCATGGAATTTTCCAGGCAAGAGTACTGGAGTGGGGTGCCATGCTCTAGGGTTCCAGAATTTTTGGCTTCAAACTGCCTAAGAGGAGGAAGAGTGAAGAAGGCAGGCACATTTCTTTTTTTTTTTTTTTTTTCTGCAATTCTTAAAAAATTATTTTCCACTGGGACTTGTGGTCCAGTGGTTAAAAATCTGCCTGCCAGTGCTGGAGACACGGGTTCCATCCCCAGTCTGGGAAGATCCCACATGCCTCAGTGCAACCAAGCCCAGTGAACTTCTCAACGACTGAAGCCTGCGTGCTCTGCTGCAAGAGAAGCAGCCACAGTGAGAGGCCCGTGCACTGCAACTAGAGAGTAGCCCCAGCGCCACGCAGCTAGAGAAAGTCTGCCCATGCACAGCAACAAAGACCCAGCACAGCTATAAATAAATAAATGATTCTTTCTCATTATGGTTTATTATAGGATATTGAATACAGTTCTCTGTGCTATACAGCAGGACTTTGTTGTTTATCCATTACAAATATGTATATAAAAGCTTACATCTGCCAACCCCAACCTCTCTGCTGCTGCTAAGTCACTTCAGTTGTGTCCGACTCTGTGCGACCCCATAGATGGCAGCCCACCAGGCCCCGCTGTCCCTGGGATTCTCCAGGCAAGAACACTGGAGTGGGTTGCCATTTCCTTCTCCAATGCATGAAAATGGAAAGTGAAAGTGAAGTTGCTCAGTTGTGTCCGACTCTTCGAAACCCCATGGACTGCAGCCTACCAGGCTCCTCCATCCATGGGATTTTCCAGGCAAGAGTACTGGAGTGGGTTGCCATTGCCTTCTCCAACCCCAACCTCTCGGCAACTACCAATCTGTTCTCTGTCCTGTGATTCTGTTTCTCTTTCATAATAGGTTCATTTATGCAGTATTTTAGATTCCACATGTAAGTGATATCAGACAGCATTTGTCTTTCTCTTTCTGACTTACTTCTATCACACTTGCTAGTATGATCATCTCTAGTTGCATCCATGTTGCTGCAAATGGCATTATTTTGTACTTTTAATGGCTAAGTAGTATTTCATTGTATGTACATACCACATTTTCTTTATCCATTCATCTGTGAGAGGAACAGTTTCATTTCATGGGTGTTTGTCTTAACTATTGTGAATAGTGCTGCTATGAACACAGGGGTGTATGTATCATTTTGAATTACAGTTTTTTACAGACATAGCCCCAGGAGTGGGATTGCTGAATCACCCAGTGGGCCCATTTTTCATTTTCCTAGGCCCCTCCCATTGTGTTGTTTTCATAGTGACTGCACCAGCTTACATTCCCACCAACAGTGTAGGGAGGTTCCCTTTCCTCCACACACTCCCTAGCGTTTGTCATTTGTAGATTTTTAAACGATGGCCATTCTGACTAGTGTGAGATGGTAGCTTTGATTTGCATTTCTCTAATAATTAGCAATGTTGAACATCTTTTCATGCAGACATATTTCTTAAAACACCCAGCCCAGAAGTGACACCTGTAAGTGTCCACTTATATTCAACTAGTAAGAACAAGCCATTCAGGCACACCTGGCTGTACAATACTGACCAATGTAGTCACTGGCTGAGTAGCCACTTCCTGCAACAAGTTCATACTCAGGAAGGATGAGAACGAACTAAAGGTCTCTAGAACCTTCCTCAGAGTAGAGAGAAAGGTCAACAAGGGAGCCGTTGTGGAGGTGACTTTGAGAAGATGGTTCTTGATTAACAAACAGAACTGCCAGACGGTGTTGGTAAGAGAGGTGTTCCAGATGGAGTGACTGGCACTAACACCGCGTGGAGGTGGGGAGAGAATGTTGAGAAACTAGTTTTCCTGAAACAAGGCTTTGCATAGGAGAGCGATCAAGATTAAAAGGTTGTTTAGGTCAACATTAAGGCCTTGAATGTTGGGAGTTTGAATCCTGTGCTTCCATTATCACGATTATCATGCATTTTTAACACCAGGGCCCCAGAACAATGAGAGCATTAATCCCTGATGAATAACAGTCACAGACCAGACAATACATTCTGTATGAAGGGATTTCATCTCTTCAGATAGTAACACTAAGGACAGCATCGTATTGCATTCACAGGCTGTAACAGAGTCCAACATTTTGCCTTTGTTCCCACGTGTCTCGGTGTTTACGAAGTACAACCCAAACGTTTACACCTCACTCTTGCTCCTTCTCCCAGGATTATCTCACATAGTTGTCTAGAGATGCAGGGAGTAGCCTTACACACAGATGGCACATGGCAGGCGTGCCTTCTCTCAGGTACCACAGAGGACCCTCCTGGGGCTGTGAACTCTGAATGCCAACACCAAACACTGCACATTCCGAAAATATGATTTCCCTTCCCCTTTGACCGATGACGCAGTCACAATATTAAGGTCAGCGATGGCGTTTAATTTATTGTTGTTGCTATGGAAGTCACTAAGTCATATCTGACTCTGCAACTCTGTGGACTGTAGCTTGCCAGGCTCCTCCGTCCATGGGATTTCTCAGGCAAGACTACTGGAGTGGGTTGCCATTTCCTTCTCCAGGGGATCTTCCTGACCCAGGGATCTGTTGAACATTTAATGGGCATAAATATTTGTTTTTAAAAATTCAGGGGCAAAGAGACAAGGGGGGACATACAACAGCATTGGGGAGCCTTAGGAAGTGGACTAGAAATTAAACTTCTTCTGAAAGTACTTAGGTTTCCGATCCTAGTGTTCTCTGAATTGTGGCTTTGATGTACAGCCCTTCAAATACAACAGTGACTTTAAAATATACCCAAGTAGAACATTTTAAAAATTCTGATTGCAGGTAGGATCTGACTGTTTGAATTGTGCTGTGTATATCAGTGTATTAGTTGTCTATCCTTTGGGGATTAAGGCAGGAAAGAAAGAGACAAACAGATTAAAGAGAGATGATGCCTTTGTCTCTTCCACAGAAGTCTTATTTGAGGCCGTTGTACCTGCCTTGCCAGGTACTTTCTTACTCTTTCATTCTCATTTAATATAATGCAGTTTTCAAAACAGTTTTAAAGCCAATGTTATCTTGGTTTAAAACAGTCTAAATAGGTATGATATAAACTAGAGTTTAGCTGTACAAAGCTCTCAAATATGTTTAGTTGTATATACCTAATCTGTTTTGTGTCATAAAATGAGACAATTATGAACAATTATTTTCATAACCATCAGTATTTTTAAAGTCCACATTCATAACCATTTTTCCCCACTATAAAATTAACCCCAGAATTTAAAAGATAGTATTTGAAGTTGGAAAAGATACTGTGAGATGAGCAGTTTCATTCACCAATGCTGTTCATTTTAATAAAAACAAATTTTCTGGAAAGTAATTTGGCAAAAATATATCAAGGGTTGAAAATGTCTATTCCATTTGTTTCTGTTAAATACGCATTCATAAACAGCAAAAATATATTCTCCTCTCAAAAAAAAAAAAACACAACCCGAAGTCTTAATGGAGGTTTTCTCTTGGTGATAATAGGTAGTTTTCCTTTGGAGTTACATATTTTAAAAAAATGTCTCCCCAGTGAAAAAGTATTATTTTTATGATTGTGGTGAAAATCCTTTCCATATTACAGAATATTTATAAAGATTTTTAATGAAATAAGTTATTCATAGTAGTCAGCAAGAATACCATATTTTATAAAGAATATAATATAAACTAATTCTATATGTACTTGTGTGCTTATGTACAAATATACAACTGTTAGGTAGATAGAATAGGGAAAAGGAGTCCAAAATGGCGATAGCTAAAAGACAAGGAAGGGAAAAACCCGCAAAAATAGAACAAAAGAAGGTCCGAGGACCAGAGTGAGGACCTCAGGTAAAACAAACAACACTCCTGGCTGGCCCAATTTACATAGGACAGGCCCAGGGAGAGGAAAACATATAAAAAGAGGAGCCAAAGCTAGTGCGTGTGCGCGCTCTCTCTCTCTTTCTCTCGCCCACGCGCTGGGGCGCTCTTCTCCTCTTGTCTTTGGATCCACGTGCTCTCACGCCTCGAAGATGGACTTCCCTGCTATCTCCTAAATAAAATAGAGCTGTAACACTGAGCTGTAACACTGATTTGTCTAAGAGCTATAACATGGTCCATTCGAGACCTGAGAGCTATAACACGGTCTATCCAAGACCTGAGAGCTGTGACATGCTGAGGGGGCTTTAATGTCCATCACTCCAAATCTTTGTTGTGACGAAACAAAGAACCGAGGAACATACACTCATGTGACACAACCATTCACTGAATAAATTCATCTGTTTTCTAAGGCCTAAAACGGGGTACAAATGAACTAAGTCTAAAACCATGTTTATTAATGTGTTAGGATTACTGGAATATGAATTATGGATTATTTTTAATTTATTTAATTTTTAATTTTCCTGAGCTTGTATTGATTTCATATTAAAAAAAAAAAAAACCTTAAAATCAAATGGAAAAAAAAAATCTTTACAGAGCATGATTATATCATCCCAGGTGGCTCAGTAGTAAAGAATCCAGCTGCCAATGCAGAAGATGCAGAAGACAAAGGAGATGCAAATTTGATCCTCAGGTCAGGAAGATCCCCTGGAGAAGGAAATGGCAACCCATTTCAGTATTCTTGCCTGAAAAATTCCATGGATAGAGGAGCCTGGTTGGCTACAGTCCATGGGGTCGCAGAGTCAGACATGACTTAGTGACTAAACAACAGCATTCACTGTATGGTTTTAAATCATGTCAAGTTGTCAGCGTCCTCATTTGTAAATTAAGGGGATTAGGCTAGATGTTCTCTAAGGTATTTTCCAGGCCTAAAAGACTCTCAGTCTATGAACTCTATAGCCCCAGTACCTAATAAATATGAAAGAAATGGACCAAATCTATTGTAATTCTAAAAGGACTCCAACCTTGGGTGTCATGATACAATAATCAGAACACAGCCTTAAAGAAACTTGATAAGAATCCTGGCTGGGTCTCAAAAGTGGGGATAATACCAAAGTTCCCAAAGAACTGAAAAAGAATTGAAATGTGTGAAATGTGATAACAAATCTGAAGGTCTTCGAACGTTGTTGGCTGGCACGGAGTAAATGATTGTTTTCTCAATAATCCAAGACTTAATCAGTATATTTGCCAGATTGCCCAAGACTGTCATTTCCATTCCCTGGATCTAAACTCCCATTTTGAACCCTGCAGCTGGATGTGGAGAGTGACACTTGTGAGGACTAAGCCATTTCAACTTGGTGAAGTTGAGACGTGGGTACTGGTGGGACCCTAGTGATCAGGTCTTCAGGGTTCTCTAGTCCTGGGTGAGGAGAACCAGGTGGCACAGAGAAGAAGCCTGGCTATGTATTTCCCTTTGCTCCTGCTTGCTCACCTGTCCACGGTCTTTCTTCCTTCTCCCCTCCCTTCCTTCAGAAAATTAACAATATAGATTCCATGGCAGTCTCCATGCTTGGCATCAGAGTCTGAATATTAAGTAAGATTGGTGCTTACCTTAAGGAGCTTATAGGCGAGTCTGCTGCTGCTGCTGCTAAGTCGATTCAGTCGTGTCCGACTCTGTGCGACCCCATAGACGGCAGCCCACCAGGCTCCCCAATCCCTGGGATTCTCCAGGCAAGAACACTGGAGTGGGTTGACATTTCCTTCTCCGATGTATGAAAGTGAAAAGTGAAAGTGAAGTCACTCAGGTGTGTCCGACTCTTAGCGACCCCATGGACTGCAGTCTACCAGGCTCCTCCTCCATGGAATTTCCCAGGCAAGAGTACTGCAGTGGGCTGCCATTGCCTTCTCCCATAGGGGAGTCAGATACTCATAAAAATCACAGGCCCACGTGATCAGCCCTGAACATAGGGTCGATTGATGGTCCAGAAGAGGGTGAACTTGGTTCTCTTTGCAACAGATAATGGATGGGCTACAGGACATGGTGGGAGAAGGCCTCTCAGAGGTAATCCCCCCAAGGTAATTGTTCTTTATAACAGAAGTAGAATTTTTCTCCAACGGTCAAGATTTTTTTTTTTTGGTCAAGATGTTTTTGGAGTAGGGAGGGGAGCACCCTGGCAGGAGCTACACTTGGAGACATCAATAGCCCCAGCTCCTCTAGTAGAGAACTTCTATGAACTGAGCCTGCCACAGAGAAGTGTAGGAGGTAAGGAGAGGACGGAAATGGGGCTGATGTCCAAATAAGATCAGGAAGGGTGTAGACCATGCTTAAGAATTAAGAACGCCACAATAGAAAAACAAAACAAAATAACAACAGCAAAAAGACCCCAGATTTAAAAAAAAAAAAAAAAAAAAAAAGGACTTCACTAGACATGTCTCCAAAAAAGAAAAAAGATGTGCAAATGGCCCACAAACATGAAAAGATGTTCCACTTCACTAATCACAAGGGGTTGACCACTGTAAAATAATAACAATATAGTAGTCTCTTCCAGCATCACTACCTTTACACTTTGGGACCATTATTAAGTAAAATAAGGGTTACTTGAACACAAGTACTGAGATAGCATGACAGTTGAGCTGATAATCAAGACGGCTGTTAAGTGACTGACTACAGGGCGGATTCGTTGGACAAAGGGATGATTCACGTCCTGTGTGGGTTGGAGTAGGATGCCTCGCGATTTCATCATGCTACTCAGAATGGCCCACAGTTTAAAAGTTATGAATTTTTTCTTTCTGGAATTTTTCTACGTAATATTTTTGAACCATGGCTAACTGAAACCATGGAAAGTGAAACCACAGGTAAGAGGGGACTAATGTAATAAGTACTGGTGAAGATATAGAAAAATTAGAACCCTTGTGCACTGTTGGTGGGAATGTAAAATAGTGTAGCCACTATAGAAAATGGTATGAAAGTTCCTCAAAAAATAGAATTATCGTGTGATACAATAATCCCATTTCTTGGTATGTATCCAAAAGGATTGAAAGCAAGATCTTGAAGAGAGAGGTGTTTGTCCACTTTTGCTCAAAGTAGCATTATTCACAATAGCCAAGAGATGGCAACAACCCAAACGTCCATCAATGGATGAATGGCTGAATAAAATGTGGTGATCTTCATGTAGGGTGGAATATTAATATTATCTGTTGCCTGCCACAGTGTGGATGAACCTTGAGGATATTGTGCTAAATGAAATAAGCCAGTCACAAGAGGACAGATGCTCTATGATTCCACTTACATGCAGTCTCTAAAGTTCTTAAACTCAGAGAGACAGGAAGCTGAAGAGTTATTATCAAGAACTAGGAGAGGGGAAATGGGGAATTGTTCAGTGGGTATAGAATTTCAGTTCTGCAAGACGAAGAAGTTCAAGAGATCTGTTCAGCACAACAGTGTGCTTATAGTTAATTAACATGAATGTACGGTATACTTAAAAATGGTTACGGTAGTAAACTTCATGTTGTTTTTTTTAACCAGAATAAGAAAGAAAGAATTGGGAAGTCTCTTGAAGGCAATGGGCCATTCCCTGAAGTATATTAAAGCTGGGAGGGACAAGGCTACACTTGCATTTTAGACAGCAACCTCTTGGGAATGTGTCTGATGGATTGACCATGAAATGGGCTGGAGCCAGAGGGACAATTGGAGGGCTTGCCATGGCCCAATTATGCTACTGGGCTTTGTGCTCAGTTGTGTCTGACTCTTTTTCGACTCCATGGACTATATATATACGGCCCACCAGGCTCCTCTATCCATGGAATTTCCCAGGCGAGAATGCTGGAGTGGGTTGCCATTTCCTCCTCCAGGGGGTCTTCCCGACACAGGAATGGAACCAAGGTCTTGATTGGCAGGTGGATTCTTTACCCCTAGTACCACCTGGGAAGCCCATGGTCCAGATGTGGGTTAATGATAGTGTGACCAGCTCAGAGAGAAACAGGAAGGCGATATAACAGCACGCAGGAATGCAGGTGTGGCTGGGAACCGCTGTTGTCGTTCCTGAGGTGTATAACCTTGGGACTTGTCCAGCTGGGCGTGCTGTTAATACTGCCGGGAGAGATCATTTAATTCAAGAGGTCTCCTTGTTAGAAATCACATTAACCACTTGTGATTCTTGTTCTGTATGATGGGGACAAGAATCTTTAGTGTGTGTTATGGGTATTTTTCTTTTTTTTTCCCTTTCTTTTTCCTTTTTATAATCAGTGATTGTTAAAAATTGATCCCTTGTATTAATTGATTCCCTTGTATACTGTCATTCAAAGTTGCAATTTTTCTAAAGCCAATTTGAGTCCTGATTCAGCTAATATCTCTAGAAATTCAGCAACTTTCCACTGATCTTTCTGTTATCACCATTCAATGGAATTTCTCAGCGATGATATCATTCTCCATAATGAAACCTTTCTGAATCCCCACATTTGAGAAAAACTATTGCAGTGAATGTTTTCCTTTGTACAAATATTAATATATTAACATGTGGCTTCTGGAGAATAGTATGTCACAATAACCTGGTAAAAAGAACAAGGCCTCCTTGAAATTCAGGTGCTGAGGGGTCATATAGGATACTTTCACGTGAGGGACTCTATCAGACATACCATGGTCTCAGCATTATTCAAATTTTGACTCAAAATAACATGGTTCTCTATGTCATTGGCTTTGGGGATTGCTTACGAAATGTGACCATCACTGAATGCCAAAAGCCAAGAATAATTTCTTCTAAGTTAATCATGAATGATCTTTGGTAAAATAGTGTTGCTTGTTAAAATCATCTTTAATGTTACAATTTACAAAACATCAAATCTCTTGTTTTTGTCCTTTGATATTTCACTCACTGTTTCCTAGCTTGGATAAGTTATAATTCTTTTAATGTCATAACTGCTTATTTCTGCTTTCTACTACTTAGCTGTGACTTGATTTATATGTTTAATTGTTAAATCTATCTAAGAATTTTTTTTTGTATAATGTGAATTAAATTGTTTTTCAATATTGCCGGCATCAAGAAATAAATCCTGGAGGGGTTTTACTTCTCCATAAGGCAGACAATTTGCATCTTTTGTAAAGTGCTTAGCACAGTACAAAAATGAGGTAATTTAAGCCAGAGGAAACAATTTTTTTTCACTCCATCTCTCCCTTGGAAAATATCTAAAGTACAGTGGTCACATATCTAATTTTCCTTGAAGGTATTTTTGGAGAGAATCCAGGAAAACCACCCTTTGTGAAACCGATGAATGTTTTATCTGTAAATTTGGTCCCACTCAAAAAAAAATTAACTACCAAACATGTTTAAGTGTCTATGTTAGTTACTGTGGTACAAATTATATTCACTAAAAGTTTCCTGCTGAGAAAAACCATGAAGTACGTAAGATGAATGCCTGCAATGTGATTATTCTCTTTGGGAGCTAGAAAATAACTGCTTAGAAAGATTATGCATGAGGGTAATTGCTGTTTAATGGAGAAAAACTGAGGAAAATAATTATACGAGAGAAGGAGATATTTCCTAACCATCTGTCATTTAAAAATAAGAAACAAAAAAGAAAATATATAGTATATTTTTCAGAAAGACTTGGAAGGGATGCCAAAAGGTAACACTCTAATGGGACACACACAAAAGAACTTTACATGAAGCAATCTGAGATTGCTATGTGTAAAAGTCCTTGTAGAGCCATGACCAAGGTGTGTTTTACTATGACAGTCAATTACCTTTATTTGACATCTCTCCATAGCTGCAGTGGAGGACACACCCAAGTGAGATGTCAGTCATTGGAAGCAGGAGGCGCCATTAGAAAGATAAATCATTCCAGGGGGTGGGAGGGGGAAGGGGAAGGGGTGAGGGGAGTGGAGAGGACAAGGTAAGGTGGCCTTTAATCTCCTCTTAATCTCCTATTTAGTGCATTGAAGAAATATGAGGAAGCTAATAAAGGTCTATATTTATGAGCATATATTGCATATTCAGATAGCATCTTATTGATGTTCTCTTCTGTTGGAGCGGCATTCTTCAGTCTATAGACATGAGCCCCTGCAACATGCCTATCGGAGTTCTCCAGCCCTGCCTCGGAGGAGCTGATGGTCTGGAGGCAGAGGAAGGAGCGGCCCTGTGAATTATTCAGTGTGACTGGTTTGCTGTTGTTCAACAACACAGGAATCAGCAACCAGACAAGACAACAATAGAAGAGATGCTAGGCAGTATGTGATTAGCGTGCAGCTGGGAGAAATCTGCCTTTCCTCTAAACTTCCAGAGCACTTTGTCTGTGCTTCTTATGGCACCTCCTTTCTCCTCTCTTATGTTACTGTTGTTCCTGGGTTTTCCCCCTACTCAAGAGTGAATGACTGGCGGGCAAGCTCCAGTGCCGATTCTTCTTTGATCCCCCACACAGAGCCTAGCCTAGGCCTGCCGAGCGTTGCCACTGGTGAACACCTGTTATTTGAATAAAAGGAGGGACACAGACAGTGTTTGGGTGTGAAGGGCATGGAAGGAGGGGCAAGGGTTTATGTGAAGATTCTCATGTTGATCAAAAATGGATTTAAATCAAATAATAAATGTCTGAAGCAGACATTGCTTTTTACCTCTATAGCATCCATTCATCTTTTTTTTTTTGTAGTGAGGACTACATGATCTTCCTTTGGAGAACTGTGACTCCCCTGTTGCATGTCCCCTTGGCCTAGACAATCTCGCTGTCATGGAGACGGAACTCAGGCAAAACAAGGACAAAAATTGACAGTGATTCACTCTGGCGATAGCCTGTCAGCTAGGACAATGGAGATTATCCATTTGGTCGGCCATCCTTTGGCAGATTAAAGACGGCTATCCATTATCAGTCTCTTCTCCCACTAAGAGGTGGAGCCTGTGACCCGCCCCTTCAGTCTGGGTAGGTTCTGTGACTGCTCTGACCAAGAACAAGTGAACGTGACTGCCGGTTTCAGTGCCTAGCTCTCACAGACCTCTTCCACTTTTTGTCCCTTAGCAGGTTTGCTCTTGGAGCTCTGAGGCACCCTTTAAGTTCAATTACCCTGAGTCCACCATGCTGTAAGGAAGCCAAAGCTAGCCACACTGAGAGGTCCTGCAAAGAAACCCATGTCCAGCCAGCACCCAGTGGTTCCAGCCATCCTGGCCCAAGTGCCTAACACGTGAATGAAGAAGCCTTCACGTGACCCCAGCTTCAGAAGCCATCTGACTACAGCTGCATGACTGGCCCCTATAAGAGCTGCCCAGATGAACCCATTAACCCCCAAACCATGAAAAATGACAGTAAATTATTGTTTTGATCCGATAAGTTTTGAGGTGATTTGTTACACAGCAAGATAACTAGAACACATCTAGACTCCCAGCTCTTCAGAAGACTGTTGTGCAACTTTTCCTTCCAGTTTCAAAAGAGTTCCCTTGTTCCACCATTACAATTTTTTTGAAAATTTATTTTGCTGCACTGGGCCTTAGTTGGAGCTCTCAGAATCTTTGATCCTCATTGTGGCATACAGGATGTAGTTCCCTGACCAGGGCTAGAATCCACACCCCTGCACTGGGAGCATGGAGTCTTAAGATACTGTACAACCAGGAAAGTCCCATCCTTCATTAATAATTATAATACTGCCTTGTGTTCTGGTAGCATGTAAAGTGTTACTAGCATGCTAATTGTGCATCATCTCATCTGTTTTTTATGTACCTCTGTTTCTCATCCACAAAATGAGGTTATAAGGTCCTTTTATCATGGAGTTGACATAAGGTAAAAATGAATTAATATCTATAAAGCAGTTCAAGTATTGACTAGCAAAAAGTAAAGGCTCAATGAGTATAGCTTTTGTTATTTAAAAAAATAAATGTATCAATAATATTCCTGTGAGGTAGTTGAGACCGTTAGCCTTAAATAGGTTAAATCAGAGACTGCAAAGTGGCCGAAAAGGCCAAAGTTGGCCTGCCCAATTTAAGCAAATATTTGAATCAACAGTAGCCATTTCAAAACCTGATGGATTTCATATGAATATCTGTAATTCTGGCTTATTGCAAAAATGGGACTATCTCTTAGCACTGGGCCTGCATTCCTGGAAGGTACCTGCTGGCTCTTGCTGGCCAGTAACTTTGCCCATTCCTGTGGAGCCTGGGTTCTCCAGCCCACCATTGCCCCAGACTTCCCACACTCACATCCACAACTTGTGTTTATTTAGACAACTTGCCTGGCCCTTAGGGACGTGGGAATTTGTAATTCAAAAAAGACAGGAAAGATGAAGAAAGAGAGAAGAAGGATAAATCCCGTAAGTAGACATGTTCTTTTCTGACTGTAGCTACATTGGCAAATCCTTTAATAATCAAAAAGTGCTTTATTCTGTAGGAGGACCAAATCCACCTTTGTAGAACTGGAACCTATTTCAACCATTGAGACAAAACAAATGTTCAATTCGTAGATGTGTTTTTTTCAAAAACTTGCAAAATCTTATTTCTTGTCTTGGAGATGCTGTCTCTCTTTAGGGAGAACTTTGGGATGTCTAGGAATGTGTTTGTAAAATAGGCCAACATATTTTAAAATATTTTCTTTGAAGGAGATGCTTTCTATGGAAAATCCTTATTTAAAGTTATTTAGATCTCCTTTGCAATCTTACTTTTCTGTGTGGTCTCAGTATTAAATTTACCCCTTCAGGACTAGGATTGCTATCTTTTCAGAAACAGTGTCTGTTCTAAGAGATTCTGTACTCTTCCAGTAATTAACATCCTTTTAGGGTCCTTTGATTTGCTGCTTTGTCCTGAATTATTGGAGCCATTCGGCATCCACATTTTATCCCAAGGGAGGCTGTAGTTACTCTCATCTACAATGGCATAGTATGACTTTAAAGATACTCTGTCTTCCATGTGAGTGTGTTCTGTCTCCCCTTTTCCCTCCCTGCTCAGAAGTGAACCTGGCTGTCACCTCGAAGCTGACTTTCCCTCTAAGTCAAGGCCTCAACCTGGTCTACTGACATGAGAACACTGTGGCTCATTTTTAGTAGAAAGGTTTTTAGTCTTTTATTTATTTCTTCTCTTTCCCTTTCCCTCCAAGTTCACTCCTTCCTATATGACAACATTGCTTTTGGCATATACCACACTTTTCCATCCTCTTTTTCTTTCAAATTTCATATGGTTTTGTTTTAAATGGTATGGCTGTAGACTGAAACCTACAATATCAGAGTAAGTCAGGAACATCAAACCTCTACTACATACCCAGTTCTGAACTGGAGATCCCAGCATGCCTTGCCACCCTGAACACCCCTGATCTCCTCTGATCGTGGAGGCTAAGTAGGGTCGAATCTGGTTAGTACCAGGATAGGAGACATTGTAGATATCATAAATTCTTTCACGCCTCAGATTGTGTCTTTGAATTTCTACTTCCCAACATCTGCAGCTTCCTATGAACCCACACCTCTAAGGTATGGGTAAGCCAACTTTTCCGTTCAGTTTCATATGAGTAGAGGGAGTCTCAGCCCTAATCTTTGTCCTCAGTGTTCTCTGTATGAGGCTGTATCTGTACGAGCTACAGCCTTGGACAGATGGGAATGGAAGATGGGAAGGTATACAGCTGAAATTCTGCTCTCTTCAACTGTGGTGGGTTTTGTTTGCTTCAGTTCCATGGTGGTATTTATATTTATGTTTTTTTAATTTGTTCATTGAGGTATAGTTACAATACACAATTGTTTAGTCGCTAAGTCGTGTCCAACTCTTTGTGACCCCATGGACTGCAGCATGCAAGGCTTTCCTGTCCTTCACCATCTCCCAGAGTTTACTCAAACTCATGACCATTGAGTTGGTGATGCCATGCAACCATCTCATCCTCTGTTTTCACCTTGTCCTGCTGCCTTTGGCCAAAATATTGGAGCTTCAGCTTTAGCATCAGTCCTTCCAATGAATATTCAGGGTTGATTTCCTTTAGGTTTGACTGGTTTGAACTCCTTGCAGTCCAAGAGACTCTCAAGAGTCTTCTCCAGCACCACAGTTTGAAAGCATCAATTCTTTGGTGCTCAGCCTTCTTTATGGTCCAACTCTCACATCCATACTTGACTACTGAAAAAGCTATAGATTTGACTATACAGACCTTTGTCAGCAAAGTGATGTCTCTGCTTTTTAACACTCTGCCTATGTTTGTCATAGCTTTTCTTTCAATGAGCATCTTTTAATTTTATGTCTGCAGTCACTATCTGGAGTGATTTTGGAGCTCAAGAAAATAAAGGTGTATAATATAGTGATTCAAATTTTTTATATATTATGTTCCATTTAAATTTTTATGTAATACTCCCTGTGCTGTATACTATATCTTTGTATCTTAGTTATTTTATACATAGTAATTATATTCCTTAATCTCCTACATTTTTCTTACTACAAACCCTTTCCCTCTCCCCACTAGTGACCAATAGTTTGTTCTTTATAACTGAAAGTTTTTCTGTTTGGCTACATTTGTTTGTTTTATTTAGATTCTACATATCAGTAGTGACATATACTATTTGTTTTTATCTATCTCACTTATTTCACTAAGCATGATACCCTCCAGGCCCATCTGTTTTTGCAAAAGGCAAAATTTCATCCTTCTTTATGGCTGAGTAGTATTCCATTGTTTATATATACCACATCTTCTTTATTCGATCATCTGTGGTGGACACTTAGGTTGCTTCCATGTCTTGGCGATTGTAAATAATGCTTCTGTGAACACTAGGATGCCTGTATCTTTTTGAATTGGTGTTTTTGTTTTTTCAGATATATACCCAGGGGTGGAATAGCTGGGTCATATGGTAGGTCTATTTTTAGTTTTTCTAAGGAACCTCCATACTCTTTTCCACAGTAGCTGCACTAATTATATTCCCCCAAGAAATGTACAAGAGTTCCCTTTTCTTCAGATTCTTGCCAAAATTTTTTATTTATGTTCTTTTTGATGATAGCCTTTCTGACAGATGTGAGGTATATCTCACTGTGGTTTTGATTTGCATTTCTTTGATGATTAGGAATGCTGAGTAGCTTTTCATGTGCCTGATAACAATCTGTATATCTTTGGAAAAATGTCTACTCAGGTTTTCTGCCCATTTTTAAAATTGGGTTGTTTGTTTTTTTGGATACTGAGTTGTAAGAGCTGTTTATATATTTTGGATATTAACTCCTTATTAGTCATATCATTTGAAAATGTTTTCTCCCATTCAGTAGGTTCTCTTTTATATTTTGTTGACAGCTTCCTTTGCTGTGCAAAAAAGTTTAATTAAATCCCACTTGTTTATTTTTGCTTTTGTCTCCTTTCTTTATTATTATTATTTGGTCTCCTTTCTTGACCTCAGTTATATCATTTTGATTTTTCCTTTTCATATGCTATTTATTATTACTATGTGTTTGGAATAGATGTAGGCACTAAAGGTGGAAGGGAGCATTTTATCAGAGCCTGAAGCTGCTTCACCAACTGACCAGACATCAATCAGTTACTTGTTTATATTTAATATGCAAACCTTTGGGACTTATGTGATCAAATATTACTTCATTCCTCTTTTTCTTCCTCTTCCTACTTCTAACCTTAAAGAACTCTCTCCTCCAGACATTAAAAAATATTCACCTCTTCCTCTTTGTCTGAAGATTTTACTATTTCAATCATTAGTTTTAAAATTCTACTTAGAACACATTTTATTCTGAAGTTTGGAACCAGAAAATTCTTTTTAAAGAGCTAAAATCTTCAACACCAGTTATTGAAAAGTCCTTTCTTTTCTCTCTATCATTTCCTAGTGTATTACATATAATAAGATTTATTTCTAGGCTATCTGTTCTGTTAAGTTACCTCTCTAGTCATCTTCCAACAGCATTCTACTTTAGTGTACCTTTTATGTTTTGGTATCAAGCAGAACGAATGTCACTGCATTATTCTTTTTCCAATATATGTTTTAAATCATGTCTGTTTAGTTTTTCCCGATAAACTTCACTTCCTTTTTTTAGTTAAAAAAATCACATTGGAATTTTTATTAGTATTTGCATTAAACCCACACATTAATTGAAGAGATTTTGCAGGAGTATGCCTGTATTCATTTATCATTTTAAAATCTCCCATTAAAATGTTATTGACTTTCTTCTTGTAGGTCACATTCAAATTTTTTTTATTTTAGCCTTTTAATTGCTTTCTCCCCACCTTTCCATTATTTTTAAAAATAGTAACGTTTGACCTCTAGGGCAATTCTATCTTGTTACTGCTTCCTATGTTGGTTGGCATTTCTTTCTTTTTGCTTATTAGGGAGAGCATTTAAAGGCATGAATGTAACTCTTTGGTTCTGAAAGAATTTCTTGCCCTTTAAAAAAAAAAACTATGTTCAAGTTTTATTTGGTAAGCTGTTAAGTAGTTTTTAGTTTTTATTCCTCATTACAAAAGCTGTAATCCTTAGTTATGCAAAATTATGAAAACCCAAGAAAGGAGGAAATTCTAACTTGGAGATGATGTATGGGTTGCTTTATGGATGCCTTTTCTCTGAAGACGTACCCTGAATAAATAATTCGACAGTGGGATTGGGAGGTGAGGGAAGGAAAGATAAAAGGATAATCCAGAGGAAAAAACAGTTTGGAAGTAAAAATCTTTAGCATGGCTCACAAGATGTTGCTGGGTTCATGGAATCAGGATGGACCTAGATAAGATTGGAAGTGAGCTGGGATGAGCTTTTGGAGATCTTGAGTGTTAGGCTAAGGAATTTGGCATTTATATTCTACAGGAAGTGAAAAAATGCAAGTCCCACATTTGTCCTTAAAAAATCTCAACTTCAGGAACACACAAAATTCCAGTAAAGCTCTTTTTGTACTGCAGCACATAGAAGCACAATGTTATATTTGAGAATCACTATTTGTTCATTTCCTGCAAGACATGTTTGAATGTAAAATAGGAGGAAAAGCCTTGTATTTAAGTTCCTTCCTGATTTTTTTCCCCAAAGGGAGGGGGGAAAGTTACAAATTAATCTTCTACAGTTGCATACAAGCGAAATTCTACATCTGTGCCCAACTGTGAAACACAGTCACAGAAATGGCACAATTACTACGGATACAGAAAAAGTTGTATATTGCTGGAAGAGCACATTTACCATCAGTAAAGATTCTCTGTAATGTTTTCTGAAACCTGAAAGGTCTGCAGTCTTGGTGTTTGCCCAGTAAGTTGAAAGGAACTTTTTTTTTTTTTTTACATCTAGGGTTTAATTTTTCTTGGTCTAGTGCCCAATCTATCACGAGTGGTGAGCAAGAATGGATGCCTGAAATAGTTCATGGGCAGCTCTTTATGCTCATGCCTGATCTTCCATGATGGCCAGAACTGTTTCTTGTTCATCTATTTGTTTCACAAAAAGCCAGTGAAGTGTTCATGTGTTAATCATTTGCTGAATTATATAAAAAGTTTTCAACTCATCTCTCAAAAATGTGAGACAAATTTTTGTCTCAACAAATAGCACTGTGTGATGTGTTTTTTCATATGAACTTTAGGCTGGTGGTTAGAGCCATAAGGACAAAAGAAACCAAATTTTCTTTTCCCTTTTCCTTGACTGAGAAAACTGCTCAATAAATGCTATGAGCTGACGAAGAAAGTTCCGTTAAAGATATTTTTTTCAAAATATTAGTAGAAAAGTAAAACTACTTACTTACAGAAAGTGGTCATCATAAACTGGAAAGACAAAATTACACATGAAGCAGTGATATCTATCTTTGGGGGTGAAATAGAATAACAAATGCCTCCTCTCCAAAACTCTTTAAACAATGAAAACTATCAGCCAATAAATAATATACTGCTGCTGCTGCTGCTGCTAAGTCACTTCAGTCGTGTCCGACTCTGTGCGACCCCATAGACAGAAGCCGACCAGGCCCCACCGTCCCTGGGATTCTCCAGGCAAGAACACTGAAGTGGGTTGCCGTTTCCTCCTCCAATGCTAGTGATATGCAAATTAATGGAGGTCACAGATTCTTAAGAATGTCATCCTTAGGTAGAATGAGAGGGTTTGAGTCTTCCCACGTCTCACTTCTGCCCTGCCCTGCACAGGCAATGGTGGCCTCTGGAGCACTTCTCAGCAGTGACACTGTGCTTCTGTAAGAGCTTCTATTGGCCATACACATGGGTACCATATTAAGAAAGCATGAGAAGTTGGGCAGGAAGAGTTTAGGAAAAATTGTTACTAAAGGTTGTCATAGACACTAGCTCAAAGAGAATAAAGACTCCTTGCCCTAGACGTTTTTGTAGGAGGTAAGCTGGTATTGCTCTAAATTAAGAAAACAGATGGGACTCTGGAAATATTCCCTCCCTGGAGCTCCTGGACATGATTTATCTTTTCATCATTGCCATATATCTCCCCTCAACCACCCTTGAGTGCTGAATTAGAAAGTAGCATAACACATGGTTCTATAAGTAGGTTGGTGGTTGCCAGGGATTGGGGCGGGGAAATGGGGAGATGTTGGCCAAAGAATACAAACTTCCAATAATACACGAATAAGTTCTGGGTTTCTTATGTCCCCAGTTAGCAAAACTGTATTGTGTACTTGAAAATTGTTAACAGAGTTGATCTTAAATGTTTCCATACCAAAAAATGTTAATTAGGTTAGGCAATCGATGTGTTAATTAAACTTATTATAGTAATCATTTTCCAATATATAGGTATATCATATCATCATATTGTATACCTTAAACTAACACAATATTATATGTTAATTATATCTCAATAAAGCTGGGGAAAAAAGACAAAAAGACTCAATTTCTTAAAGTCTGGTGGTGGAGATTCATTTACTTATTCAATGCATATGCAGCACCTACGTGCCATGATGGGATTCCTTGGTGGCTCAGCTGGTAAAAAATCTGCCTGCAATGAGGGAGACCTGGGTTCGATCCCTGGGTTGGGAAGATCCTCTAGAAAAGGGAAAGGCTACCCACTCCAGTATTTTGGCCTAGAGAATTCTGTGGGCTGGAAAGTCCATGGGGTCACAAAGAGTCGGACACAACAACTTTCACATGTGCCACGAATATGTAACAAGAAGGCAGAGTATCTGCCAAATGAATGGTACAGCTACTACATGCAATGGGGTTTAGGAAGCTATCCTTATAAGTTGATGGCCTGGACAGGCTTTACTGGGACTTGTGGAATGGGTAGGATTTGAATTGGAAGAGAAGGAGAAATTAACAGCTGGAAGCGGGATGAATGAGTAGGAGACCTGAGAGAATTCAAGCAAGAAAGGGAGGTTTAGGCCAGATTGAAGAACACCTAGGGGTTAAAAAATATGGGCAAAAATGGGAAAGTGTGGTAGGCAGAATAATCCATGCTGACCCCAAGACATCCATGGCCATATATGTCACTTTACATGGCAAAAGGGACTCTACAGATGTTAGTTATGGATGTTGAGATGAGAAGATAATCCTGGTTTATCTGGATGGGTACAATGGGATCCAGAAGAAGAAGGCAGGAGAGTCAAAAGACGATCTAATCATGGAAGCAGAACTCGGAGGGATAGAAAGAATGGGGCCATGAACCGTGGAAGGCAGGCAACCTCCAGAAGTTGAAAATGCAAGGAAATTGATCTCCTCCAGCCTCCCTGGAGGAGGGCATAGCAACCCACTCCAGTATTCTTGCCTGGAGAATCCCATGGTCAGAGGAGCCTGGGGGGCTACAGCTTATGGGGTCGCAAAGAGTTGGACATGACTGAAGCAATGTGAGAGTTGGACTGTGAAGAAAGCTGAGCGCCGAAGAATTGATACTTTTGAACTGTGGTGTTGGAGAGGACTCTTGAGAGTCCCTTGGACTGCAAGGATATCCAACCAGTCCAATCTAAAGGAGATTGGAGTCATGGGTGTTCTTTGGAAGGAATGATGCTAAAGCTGAAACTCCAGTACTTTGGCCACCTCATGCGAAGAGTTGACTCATTAGAAAAGACTCTGATGCTAGGAGGGCTTGGGGGCAGGAGGAGAAGGGGACGACAGAGGATGAGATGGCTGGATGGCATCACCAACTCGATGGGTGCGAGTTTGAGTGAACTCCGGGAGTTGGTGATGGACAGGGAGGCCTGGCGTGCTGCGATTTATGGGGTCGCAAAGAGTTAGATATGACTGAGCGACTGAACCGAACTGAAGCAACTAACACCGGAGTCAAAGGGAATACAGCTCTGCCCACACCTTTGATCTTAGCTCAGGGAGACCCTCGTTAGACTCCTAACCTTCACAGCTTCGAGTTACCAAAGCGTGTTGTTTTAGGCCACTAACTCTGTGGTTATTTGTTACAGCAACAACAGGAAACTAATACAGAAGAGAAGTAGCATTAAAGCACTTCACATGAATCCTTTAAAAAATATTCACAACATCCTAACAAAGCTGGAACTACTCTTATAGCTATTTTACCAGGAGGAAAGTGAGGCTTGGAGAGGCTGTGAAAATGCTATGAGAGTCTCATACACAGTAAACTACAACTTCGCCCCAGGAAGGATTCTGAATGGGGAAAGGGAATTTGTCCATACGTAGGGAAAAAGAAAAGGGGCTTCCCAGGTGGCTCAGTGGTAAAGAATTTGCCTGCCAGTGCAGGAGACACGGGAGACACTGGTTCAGTTCCTGGTTGGGGAAGATCCCCTGGAGTATGAATTGGCAACTCATTCCAGTATTCCTGCCTGGAAAATTCCATGGGCAGAGGAGCCTGGCAGGCTGCAGTCCACGCAGTCCCAAAGAGTCAGCACGACTGAGCATGAATGCAGGCACCCAGGGAAAAAGAAAGGTTTCGCTAAAGAGAGAGAAAGACAAACGGGTGTGGCGGGGGGCGGGGGAAGGAGTATGTCAGTGTGGAGGTGTGTCTCTGTGTGCGTTTTCATACTATTTTACCTAGTCTCTTCAGGAGGGATGCCTCTTGACTCTAAAGAAAGTCCTTACTTCTACTTTGGCTACAGCAGCCAGGCTCAGATGGGTCCCAACCTTGATTGCCATTACTGAAGGGCCTTGCCCCAGTGATTTGATCTAATCACTTTTCTCTCCAAATGTTAAATGTTGAGTTTCCTTTTCTTTTAAACAAATCTGTAGAACTATTGAAAATGAAAATTCTTTTTTCACTGTCCAGTACCATGTTAACTTATACGCAGAGTACATCAGGAGAAACGTTTGGCTGGAGGAAGCACAAGCTGGAATCAAGATTGCCAGGAGAAATATCAATAACCTCAGATATGCAGATGACACCACCCTTATGGCAGAAAGTGAAGAACTAAAAAGCCTCTTGATGAAAGTGAAAGAGAAGAGTGAAAAAGTTGGCTGAAAGCTCAACATTTAGAAAACTAAGATCATGGCATCCGGTCCCATAACTTCATGGGAAATAGATGGGGAAACAGTGGCTGACTTTATTTTTCTGGGCTCCAAAATCACTGCAGATGGTGATTGCAGCCATGAAATTAAAAGACGCTTACTCCTTGGAAGGAAAGTTATGACCAACTTAGACAGCATATTAAAAAGCAGAGACATTACTTTGCCAACAAAGGTCCGTCTAGTCAAGGCTATGGTTTTTCCAGTAGTCATGTGAGAGTTGGACTATGAAGAAAGCTGAGCACTGAAGAATTGATGCTTTTGAACTGTGGTGTTGGAGAAGACTCTTGAGAGTCCCTTGGACTGCAAGGAGATCCAACCAGTCCATCCTAAAGCAGATCAGTCCTGGGTATTCATTGGATGGACTGATATTGAAGCTGAAACTCCAATACTTTGGCCACCTGATGTGAAGAGCTGACTCATTTGAAAAGACCCTGATGCTGGGAAAGATTGAGGGCAGGAGGAGAAGGGAATGACAGAGGATGAGATGGTTGGATGGCATCACTGACTCGATGGATGTGAGTCTGAGTGAACTCTGGGAGTTGGTGATGGACAGGGAGGCCTGGCGTGCTGCAATTCATGGGGTTGCAAAGAGTCAGACACAACTGAGTGACTGAACTGAACTGAACTGAACTGTACCATGTTAAAAATGGATCATTGAAATGAAGTTTTTATGCTTTGTAAATTATATGCTGCCCTGTGCTTAGTCACTTAGCTGTGTCTGACTCTTTGCGACCCCATGGACGGTAGCCAGCCAGGCTCTTCTGTCCATGGGGATTCTCCAGGCAAGAATACTGGAATGGGTTACCATGCCCTCCTCCAGAGGATCTTCCCAACCCAGTGATCAAACTCAGGTCTTCCATATTGCAGGTGGATTCTTTACTGTCAATTAAAAAAAAAAAAAATTAGATGATTTAGCTAAGATCCCTAGAAGGAATTAAAGTAAATATTATGAACTTAACCTAAAATCAAAGCTAGAGTCACTTTTTAACCAAAGGTTACATCCTACCCAGCATATCAAATGAAAATTACTCTGGAAAAGTCCATGAATTGCCCAGGATACAGTGATATTCAGTATTAGTTTAGTCTTTACCATTTCTTAATGAATCCAGCACTGCCAGTTCTTCCCACAGGATTGGAGTCCTTCGCTGTTTCTCTTGTTAGGCAACAGATAAAGTTGTTGGCTTGCATTTCAGGCCTAGGTCATATGAAAACTACAATTTGAATATGCGCAGTTGACTTGTCAGAAGCTAAAGACATATATACGCAATTTCTCTGTATGATTCAATTCTACTATTTACTTTCATACTACGTCATCTAATCCCTTTCCTAACTTCTGTTACTTTATAATTAAATTCTACCATCTAGTCCTAGTGAACCATAACATTCCTCTGTAGATAATACATGCCCCTCCAAAAAACACAAAATCATAGTTTTTCCACATAGATATACATAACCATAACACTTTCACAGATTTCTTTATACTCATTTCTTCCATATTTTTAAACACAGTTGAGATCATCATATACAATTTGTTACACATTTTCATTGTTTTTAGTTTTCTGATATAAATCATGCTGCAATGGACAGATATGAACATAGATTTGACCTTTCTGACTGTACTTTTAATTTTTGGAATTTTTGAAATAGATTTAAATTTTGAAACAATTACAGAAAAGTTTTAAGTACAGTTCAAAGAATTTTACTTTCTTTAATCATTTGAGAGTCAGTTATCTACCTGATGCCTGAATATTTCTATGTGTGCTTTCCTAAAAATAAGAACATTCTCCCACTTAACCATAAAATAAAAACCCAAGTCCAGAATTTAACTTTGATACACTACTACCATCCAATAATTCATAGTACCCATTCAAGTCGGCCAATTGTTCTAATAACTGCTTTAGAGCAAGTTTCCACTTCAGAGTGAGCTATTATGTGCAGTTGTCTTGCCTCCATCCTGTCCTACATACTGGAATGTTGCTTCAGCCTTTTCTTGATCTCATGGGCTTGACACTACTGTCTTTGTTAACGCCTCTCATCTCTTTATATGTGTCTCCTGTGGATTTTTACGAGATTTCTAAATAAGAACCCATAAGTGCCAAACTCTAAATTTCCCACCTTTTCTGACAACTGTCATCGTCTCTTAAACCAATCCTTTGATTTAAAAAAGAAGAAGTGGGGAAGATTTTAAAGAAATCTGGTATTTCATCTTTGTGCCACAGACTTGTTGCTTGCGGCCCCTTGCCTTTTGTCTCCCTGTTGTTTTCCTGCTTCTCACACACAAATGTGTGACCCTGGACAGTTCCTCCTCTTCAGCCTGAAGCAACGTAAAGAGACTTCATGGTCTTTTCATCATCTGTGGTTGTCGTTGTTTAGTCGCTAAGTCATGTCTGACTCTTTGCACCCCCATGGACTGTAACCCACCAGGCTCTTCTGTCCACGGGATTTCCCAGGCAAGAATACTGGAGTGGATTGCCATTTCCTTCTCTAGAGGATATTCCTGACCCAGGGATCAAACCTGCATCTCCTGCATTGGCAGGCAAATTCTTTACCACTGAGCCACCAGAGAAGACTTTTCATCACCTAGTTAGCCCTTTTGATTTATTCGTATCATTTTTATAAAGTTGTAGGGCAAAAATAAAACCTCAAGCAGAGTTTGGGGCTAAAATAATGACCAAACTAGAAGCTCTAATTTAAGGAAGCAGCTCGATTTCCTAAATGCTCTCTAATTATGTTTTTCATTTATTGTCAAACCAACGGCGACCATAAATTGAAGCGCTATAGTTAGAGGGCACATTTCTGATCAAACGAATCGTGAATCTAAGTCAGCCAGTCAAGTCATAGCATGCTCTTTCCCCTTTTTACAGTCATAGGAAGCAATAAATGATGAAGACTCACATGCAATAAAGCTGTTATCAGACTGTGAGAAAAAATCCCATATATTAGTGGCTACATTATAGCTTTACCAAGCTAACAAACTCAGATGGCTTTTATATGCTGGGATATTTTCCCATCACGAGTGAGATACCATGTAATGTTTGTCTTTCCAAAGATTTGTCACAGTCATTCCTACCATTCCTGCATGAATCACCCTGGCTCGTCTGTTATGACTGAGAGGATTGCAGCCAATGGTCAATATAATCGAAATGATAAATGTGCAGTTGGCTTGTGTGAAAGCCCATATGGGTTCATTTCAGAAGTAACGGGGAAGATTTATGGTGAGAAGGCAGTGATATGTGTGGGAATTTCAGCTGCTGTGGAGCTGAGATGCAGAGGGATCAGAATGAGAGGGTGAAACCCAGCTATTGGGCTGAGAGAAGTAAAGTTTAGAAAGAACTGCTGAATCCAGATCACAGCTGCAAAGGGCAACTTGAGTCAAGGAAGGTGTCAGGTCAATGCTAACCTAGATGCCCCAGGTTTGCCTGGGGGACACCAGAAGGTCTTCAGGCAGCTTCTGCTGTGAGATGAATAATAACTCTCTTTCCTTTTCTCAGAGGAGTCTCTTAAAGCCAATGAGATGACACTTGACAAAAAGAGCTTACACAAATCTTGGTGATGTCCTATACAATAGGAAACAAATTTTATATCTTTTTTAAAAAAGATAATTCCTACCATTACTCTCTGTTGAGGCATCATATAATTAAGGAAAACTCATTTTAGTGATCCCCTGTGGCTCAGCTGGTAAAGAATCTGCCTGTGATGCGGGAGACCTGGGTTCCATCCCTGGGTTGGAAAGATCCCCTGGAGAAGGGAACAGCTACCAACTCCAGTATTCTGGCCTGGAGAATTCCATGGAGTGTATAGTCCATGGTGTTGCAAAGAGTCAGACATGACTGAGCGACTTTCATTTCATTCATTTTAGTGATGTAGCTAAAAATCAGAACCTACTAGTCAATTACCCTTGGGTTGTGCTTATCTGTATCCAGCCCTCTCAAATTTTTCATCAACAACAAGGAGAGCATGGGTGCAAATGGCAGAAATCTCAGGAGTGAGAGTGGCTAGTGGCCACGAGCACAGAGGTGTGGGTGAGAGGTGCCCCATTACGGTAGCTTTCATTTTCCTCTTTGGGGCTCTTTGCCTAAGCTCAGGACTAGACTTGTGGTGATGGAAGAAGCTCAGATCATTTCCCTATTATGGTAACTGAGCAACTATAGCATATACTTAACCAATTATGTTTAATTTGGATGAAACTTCGCTTTGGCATTTATCATAAGAAAAATCTTGGGAAAGACACAAAGAAGTATATCTAGTTTTCTTCTGGTCATTATATTTAGTTTTAAAGAATTACCTTAACCATGGTTTGGTGTTGAGGGTGTTTTCAGATGATGCCTAAGAGAATGGTGAATACAGTTCAGAGTAATTTCTTAGCTTTTTTGCCTACATCAACATACAAAAGTGACCTACTTAGAGCATTTCTACCTACTAAAGAATTTAAACTCGATGGACATGAGTCTGAGAAAGCTTCGGGAGTTAGCGATAGACAAGGAAGCCTGACATGCTGCAGTCCATGGGGTCACAAAGAGTCAGACATGACTGAGCGATTGAACTGAACTGAAAGAATTTAAGGAAATGAAGGTCATGTAATCATACACGAAGCGCTGTGAAAATTGAAAAAGTTAGATGCTCTAACTATTGTTAATGACGAATCTCTAGTGACTCTCCTCAAAATGAAGGCGATGCACCAGGTGTGTTAATAATCTGAGATGATCTTGTCCAGAAAATCTCTTGAGAGATCCAGCTAAGACAACTCTTCCCCTTTTAGAGTTCCAAGAATCCCACAGAACTCTTACAAACCATAGGATTTCTGGATAAGATGCAAAAAACTTTAAAATACATATAAGCTTGGAAAGGAAATACTGAGGCATCAGAACAGAAGATAGAAATCAAAACTAGAGCAATATGTGTATGGGATGACATCCAAGCCCCTGGGGCACTGGGGCCAGATGCATGTCCTAAGGGCTGTGGGCTGGCATTTTAGCAACCATATAGGAATAAAGGTCATGATTGAGGGCTCGCAGCAGATGGGGAACTGGAACCAAGATTGCTGCTTCAGAGCAGAGTCCTAGAGGTCTGGTCCCTCTGTGAAGAGAGTATTAGACACAACACACCAGTGGCCTCAAGGAAGCTAGTGCCCTCGGCACTTTGTGCATAAAGAGGAGTCTCCACGGAGAAATTAAAACCCCAAGCAGAGATGTAAGATCTGAATTGATATTGTCCATGAGGTATGAGAATCCCAAGCCCAGAAACCAGTATGAAAATGTATCATGAGTGGGATGGAATCTCTGAGAGATAGACCAGAAGCAAACGCAAAATCTTTCTCTGAGGCACTTTTATAATGTAAAGCACGTGGACCATCTAAAGAACCAATGTACCTGCTAAAGACATGCCCACAATTAAAAATTACAGACCATGTGAGGAAATGATCCACTGTAAGGGAAAGTCAGTCAGTTCAGTTCAGTCACTCAGTTGTGTCTGACTCTTTGCAACCCCATGGACTGCAGCATACCAGGCTTCCTTGTCCATCATCAACTCCTGGAACTTACTCAAACTCATGTCCATCAAATCGGTGATGCCATCTACCTTTCTCTGACATGAAGGTGATGTCATCCCCTTCTCCTCCCACGTTCAATCTTTCCCAGCATCAGGGTCTTTTCTAATGAGTCAGCTCTTCACATCAGGTGGCCAAAGTATTGGAGTTTCAGCTTCAACATCAGTCCTTCCAATGAATATTCAGGACTGATTTCCTTTAGGATTTACTGGTTGGATCTCCTTGCGATCCAAGCGACTCTGAAGAGTCTTCTTCAACACCACAGTTCAAAAGCATCAATTCTTCGGTGCTCAGATTTCTTTATAGTCCAACTCTCACATCCATATATGACTACTGGAAAAACCATAGCTTTGACTAGACAGAACTTTGTTGACAAAGGAGAGAGTCAGGAGACAATAAATGGGAGAATTAGCACTTGAGGAATTTGAGATAACAGAGAATAAAATAATCAAGGAAAGAAGATGAGATGAATAGATTATTTAGTAAAAGAAATATGTTAGAATGTGAAATAAGCACACATATTCCTATAAAGTCACTAGGTCATAAAGGATCCAAATGGAAGCCAAAGAATTAAAAGTAAATTTGACATATTTTGATCATTATACTTCAGAATAGATTACCTACAGGGATAATAGAAACTTAATTATGTGACTCTTATAGAATTATATTAAAATCATCAAATAGGTTTAGTTTAGATTGTAATTACATAAGCTTTTCATTGACTTTTGAGTTGGTATATGAATAAATTTTCTTTCATATAAATGTTTTGCTAGTTTTTAACTCTCTTCTCACTATCACAAAACAATTCATCTTCATATTTGAGACAAATTCTGAAATATGGAAAAGAGGCAAAAAAACCCCCACCACATTCTAATAGTCTCACTATCCTGAAAATATTTGTACTGAAATATAACTTAGCAGGCCCTTGGTTTTATAAACTAAACATTATATCATAAGCATTTGCGCATGTTCTTTAAAGTTGTTATAAATATAGCTTAAAGACTTGCGTAATAGTTCCTCATGGATATACCATTTAGATTCTAATTCTCTTATTATTGCCCTATTAGATTGCTTGCAATTTATTGCTGTAACTCTCAAATAAACATTTGTGCATGAACCTTGCTTTATGGGGTTATGTCCTGAGGCTATATCTATGATTTTTTTGAATCAAGGGACAAGTCTTGATTTCATAATTAATGTTTTCAAATGTATTTTTTACATTCAACAAAACTTACTGAATATCTACTGTGTGCCAGATAACCATACACTTAATTACTATGTTTTTTTCCTAATTGTCAAAATTATCACATGCACTGTAGAAAATTTGGCAATTGTACACACATGTGCAAGTGTGTGTGTGTGTGTGTGTGTGTGTGTGTGTGTGTGTGTAAAAGGACAAAGTAGGAAAGAGGATGTATAAGGGAATTCACCTACTTCTCTGCATCCAAGCCAGCAAAGAGAAAACTCCAGTTAGAAGAACATTTGCTCAGTTGCTCAGTCGTGTTCAACTCTTTGCAGCCCCGTGAACTGTAGCCCGCCAGGTTCCTCTGCCCATGGAATTTTCCAGGCAAGAATACAGGAATGAGTTGCCATTTCATACTCTAGGGGATCTTCCCCACCCAGAAATCGAACCCGAGTCTCCTGTGTCTCCTACATTGGCAGGTGAATTCTTTACCACTGTGCCACCTGGGAAACCCCAATCTTTAGAATATATCTGTACTACAACAGGGAAGTTAGATTACTTCCTTCCCAGAATTTCTCCCATCAGAACTCTAGGATTTGATGAAAACTTTTGTAGCTACCTTCAAAAATGATATTAGCTTACCAAGATATCTGTTCATCTGAAGCATACACCCATCAGAGCCACATATACAAACTCTAAGCTTTTCATTACATTTCAACTCAGAGAAGCAACACTAACCTAATGTGATCAAATGAATCAACTTTATCCCAGAGCAAGGACTTCCTGAAAAATCCAAATTAAAAAAATTAAGTTGAATCTCTTTCAAATAGGCCAACACCTGAATTTCTGTCTTACACATAGGTAAATATATTGTTTTGCTTGTCTGCTCAGGTTCTGCATTGCAGAGAAAAGAATTTAAAAGTCAGAATGCTAAAATTTGGAATTAAGGTAAA
The DNA here is from genome assembly GCF_002263795.3 of Bos taurus. Classification (NCBI taxonomy): domain Eukaryota; kingdom Metazoa; phylum Chordata; class Mammalia; order Artiodactyla; family Bovidae; genus Bos; species Bos taurus. The sequence continues at coordinate 95,974,186 of NC_037329.1, forward strand.
GGATTATGTAGATAGAGCAAGGGGAAAAAGTCAAAGGACAGTAAATTCCTATTATTAAATTCTCTGTTCTAGTGCTGGATTTTTCTAGTGTTTAATTGGTCAGTCGTGTTTGACTTTTTGGGATGCTATGGATTGTAGCGCAGCAGGTTCCTCTGTTCATGGACTTTCCCAGGCAAGAATACCGGAGTGACTTGCTATTTTCTTCTCCAGAGGACCCTCCCCAGCCAGAGATTAAATTCACGTTTCTTGTGTATCCTGCATTACAGGAGGATTCTTTTTACTTGCTGAGCCATCAGGGAAGCCAGAATTCTTCTAGCACAGAGCTCTAACTTCAGGGGCACTGCATGTAGTTATGCATTTGTGCACTGAATATTCCTAGGCAGTGCCATTCACAGTGAGCTCTGGTTGAGGACTCAAGCTCTCTAAGTCTATTTGTGTCTGTCTGTCTATGTATCTGGGTTTCCCTGGTGGCTCAGTGGTAAACAATCCCACCTGCAGTTCAGGAGCCACAGCAGACCTGGATTCAATCCCTGGGTCATTAAGATCCCCTGGAGGAGGGCATGGCAACCCAGTCCAATATTCTTGCCTGAAGAATCCCATGGACAGAGGAGGCTGGTGGGCTACAGTCCATGGGGTTGCAAAGAGTCGAACAAGACTGGAGCTACTTAGCATGCACACATCTATGTATCTATCTACACATAAAAACAACATTTTTATATTACATCAATTTGTGAATACATATTTATTTATCCAGTATTACAGACTGAGATGACTTCAGACAGAAGAAATGACAATGGTTTATTGTATGAAGGGACTTATTTCTGAAGAAACAAAGAAAAGTGACAGTTCTGCACACAGTTCAGGAAAGTGAAACACCTTTTTGCAAGGGAAGTGTCTTTTCCACAGTGCACCAGGCTGAGCTGGAACCATCACCAAATTTTTCAACAGTGGCTGTTAAAAGCTAAAGCTATGTATCAAAAAGATGGATTCTGTATCTTTATATGTGTGATTTTACGTGCTGGGAATGTAGATGCTCGCCCTTTAGGATAGTTTTAGGTGGCATCATGAAGTTCCAAAGATGCTGCTCATATTGATTACCAAATATTTCTCAAACACCCACTTTGCGCAGTATAAGATGTGAGGTTCTATAAGGATTAAAAGCATGAGTAAGATATAGACTTTGAATACATGTAGCTTGGAGTTGATTTGGAATATAAGCATATAAGAATACATACGGTAGAAGAGCACAAGATATTTTTTTTTTTTAATTTTTCAGCACTTTATTATTTTTTTTTTTATTTGATAAATTTAACGCCTTTTATTGCCATACCTCATTTTACTGTGCTTTGCTTTAGTGAACTTTATAGATACATGTTTATTTATTTATTTTTTCCTTGTTAATTTTCTGTTTAGTTGATCTATCCATAAGTGTGAGTGGGGTATTAAAGTCTCCCACTATTATTGTGTTATTGTTAATTTCTCCTTTCATACTTGTTAGGATTTGTCTTACATACTGCGGTGCTCCCATGTTGGGTGGATATATATTTATAATTGTTATATCTTCTTCTTGGATTGATCCTTTGATCATTATGTAGTGACCTTCTTTGTCTCTTTTCACAGCCTTTGTTTTAAAGTCTAATTTATCTGATACGAGTATTGTGACTCCTGCTTTCTTTTGGTCCCAGTTTGCATGGAAAATCTTTTTCCAGCCCTTCACTTTCAGTCTGTATGTGTCCCCTGTTTTGAGGTGGGTCTCTTGTAGACAACATATGTAGGGGTCTTGTTTTTGTATCCATTCAGCCAGTCTTTGTCTTTTGGTTGGGGCATTCAACCCATTTATGTTTAAGGTAATTACTAATAAGTATGATCCCGTTGCCATTTACTTTATTGTTTTGGGTTCGAGTTTATACACCATTTTTGTAAGATATTTTAAAAAATAGCTCGAGGCTATGAACCTATGTCAGAAGACATTTAAGAAAATAGAAATTACTGCAATTTAGTACTGAAATATTTCCTCAAACAATGTTCAATGGTAAGGAAGAGGAAGCTCAAAATGAATAACAGGAAAAACTACAAGCTGAAGGTTTTCACTCGACAAGAATAGTTTCGCTTGTGCTTCTGCTCCCCACCTGTGACTTGAATCTTTTCAAACCCACTGGCCTAAACAACCAACTCAAAAAATCAGAGAAAGGAGTGGAATCAGGACCCACGAGGATAGATTCTGACCCTGTGTCTCTCAGCCTAAGCATGGCCATAAAAAGTCCGGTTTGCCTCGAGCCTGACCGGTGCTATGGAGCGCTGGCAGCTGAAGATGACAGCCTCTTTACTTTCTGTTTCTGGAGCCAGCACTTTCCTTGCTAAGTGGGAGGTAAGACTGGGTTTTAAGCCCTGAGCAAGTGCCTTCCTTTCTTCATCTGAAAAATGAGCAAACAATGAGCTCCTCAAGGAGAGACAGTTAACACATGAAGACCATTTGATACAGTGGCTGGCACACAAAAAGAAAATATAGCAGGTGCTGAGCAGCTGCTTAGTAAGGAAGACCTGCTGCTAGACAGATGGAGTTGGAGGCTTGGTTATGCCACCTACAGCTTAGTAGCCCTGGGCGCGTCACTTCAACTCTGTACCTCAGTTTCCCCATAAGGTACTTTGTGGGAAACTGTGAGAAATAAACTTCCCTGGTGGCTGACAGTAAAGAATCTGCCTGTAATGTGGGAGACCCAGGCTCAAAGCTTGGGTTGGGAAGATCCCCTGGAGGAGGAAATGGCAACCCACTCCAGTATTCTTGCCTGGAAATCCCATGGACAGAGGAGCATGGAAAGCTACAGTCCACTGGGTCGCAAAGAGTCAGATAAGACTGAGCAACTAACACTATCCTTAAAAACACCTAATACATGTACAGTGCCTGACACACCATAAATTCTCAATAAAACTCTTAGCTATTCATTGCAGTGAGCCCCTGGTGGCTCAGCAGGTAAAGAATCTGTCTGCAATGCAGGAGACATAGGAGACACAGGAAACATGAGTTTGATCCCTGGGTCGGGAAGATCTCCTGGAGGAGGAAATGGCAATCCACTCGAGTATTCTTGCCTGGAAAATCTCATGCACAGAGAAGCCTGACAGGCTGCCGTCCAAAGTGTTGCAAAGCACAGAATATGTCTGAGTGCGTGCACGCCTCTGTGCGTGCACACGCACACACACACACACACACACACACACACACTAGGAATTAGTAAATTATTTTACCTATCTTTCAAGGTTGTTGAAAGGTTAGTATAAGACCACCCATAAAGGTACTTACCAAAGCTTCTTGCTCATGCTAAGTACTCAATCAGAGTTGCGTATTACTTCAATGATTATTATTACTATGATTATTGGTATTGTACTATACTGAGTACATTCCAGTGTTCTCCCCCGGAGAATTCTATGGACAGAGGAGCCTGGCAGGCTACAGTCCATGGGGTCACAAAAGTTGGACACGACTTAGCTACTAAACCACCACAACCACCACTGTATCGAGTAGTATAAAACAGATTTGTACATTTCTAATGATTTATTATTCATAGCATCACCAGCTCAATGGAGATGAGTTTGGGTAAATTCCGGAAGTTGGTGATAGGGAGGCCTGGTGGGCTGCAGTTCATGGGGTCACAAAGAATCAGACATGACTGAGTGACTGAATTGAACTGAATTAGGTGCTATCATAAGTCAGTAAAAAAAAAAGCAGTTTTTTACACATGGCTAAGAAAAGATGTGAATTGAAAAGGGTTATAAGAATATAGTTAAGGAAAGAACAAAAGTGATTGGCCTTTCTGGAAAAGTCTTACTTTACTACTTTCCAGCTCTTTGCGAGATAGATTTTCTGAGCTTTTAATGTTTAGCCATCTGAGTTAAAGATATATTTATTTCCTCCGCAGTAATTCGAGTCAGTCCTCTGGTATTCAGCTAAATTGAACTCGGGTATTTTGGAACGGTGTCTGTTGACATGAATATATTTGGCATCACTAGGGAATCTAAAACTACATACAGACGGTGTCATGATCCCTCACACTCAAGATGACCCAGTATCATTATGAAATAGAAGGAGTTGCTAAAAAGTTTCATGCTGTCATTTCTAATACTGAGCATAAAGGCATGCTAGTGTCTGGTTAGCAATGGTAGTTACAAAGACTATAGTTTTGCAAACATACTTAATGATATGTATTAGATACTTTTTGCTATTTTGCTCGAAAAAGTAGAAATGGGACTCTGGTAAGACATGCGAACAGACACATAACTGTTTACTCACCTTCCATCTGATTTTGAGGTGACTGTGTGTGGTGGGAAGAGTTCCCTCACCTGCTTCCTCCCAAAGGCATATCGGATTCTAACTCAACTTGGAGAAGATGGATGTACACTTGAGATTTTGTTTTGGTCTTGCCTAGATATTTCCAGTCTAGATAATTCCCTGATGGCTAAATTTAACTAAAAAGCTAAGAATTCTGGAAACAAATTCGCCTCGGAAGAATATTTGTGGCTCTGGGTCTTCTGTGATAACGTTTTATTTTTCTAAGTAAAGAAGTAACATGAGGAGGCCCTTAGTGCTGAAGGACCAGACTTTGTCACCTCGCCTTGGTTTCAGGTTTTCATGGGGCCTGTCAGAGGTCAAGACAGGCACAGGCCACTTCCATATTAAATCAAAACAAAATAAAAAAGGAAGAAAAAGAAGGGAAAGAAATGCAAAACAGAGTTACAAAAGTTGTGATATATTTTGAAAGTCAGTATCTAAGGAGTGAACTGTTTCAACCCACACATGCTCCCGTGTATTTATTCAGTTCAATATAATTATGCCATTCCCAAGATGATTAAAGGCGTTATTAGGGGATTTATTAAAAATATTGATTCATGATACACAACAGATGTGGCCCAGTAATGAGACACAGAGGTAGGTTGAGCAGTTATGTCTTCTTTCTTCAAACCTACCAATGCTTCTCTGTAATAATAGGTATAACTGGGTGGCATTGTGGCTCTTTGTGACAGAGATGACAAGGGCCGGTGACTCTCCTGGTGTTTCCCTTCCCTACAGGCCCAGGGCATCTGCACTGGTGAATATCCAGCTTATATATCCACCTGTTAATGTCAACTCTCTCCTGTGGTCAAAGAGGGGATTAACCTTCATGTCTGGGCTGCACAGGCACACTTGCTAATGGAATCTGTTTTTTTCCAGTTTCATGCATTTATTGTGCTTTAAGAAAGGTGATCCGTTTGATCCTTTATTTTCAATGAATAACAGTCAAAATGCAGCCAAAATAGAATGACAAATGTACACTGATGGACTCAACAGGCCTTGGGTGGGAGGCAGTGGAGTATATGGAAAAACTTTGAGCAGAAGCTAACAATAAACACACATATTCTTAAAGGAAGTTACCGATGGGGGCTTTTTCTATGAGAGAGGACCTCTCAATAGCGTAAGAGGAGTCTGGAAACTGATGAAAACCTCCTGAGAGTGCTCAGCACACTGATCAAAGTTCGGTCCAAGCTGCACTGTTATTGCCCACGCAGCTGTTACCTCTGGTTTGTTAGAAAAGCCCTAAGTTTCCAACTGGGTTGAGTAGCTGTGACTTCACCTGGTGATTGTCCACTTCCATGAAATTTCATTTGCAGATATCAGAGGTGGCTTCCCTGTCTCCTTTTCCCAGAAAAAAGTAGGAATGAGGGAAAGAAGGAGGAGGAAGAGAGACAGAGAGAAGAGTAAGATGGAATCTTAGCAGATGGCAGTTGGTGCCCATGAGTTAAGAGGTTTGAGTTGGTGCAGGGAGCCTGAGGATTGGGATCCTGAGTGTGAGACCTGGTGAGCAGGAACAGACATAAGTGAAGGAAGCAACCAGCAACCAGCTAGCCTCAGCTTGGGGGAGGAGAGGCCCCACACTATGACCCTGTAGAGAAAGACTCATGGCAAAATCTGAGGCTGGTTTACAATGACAGTTGATACAGTTTGTCAGATTGGGGAGTGAGGTGCTGGGGGTGCAAAGAAGACTTAGGGCTTGGGGCCAATGTCTGAGAAGCTCCTCCCCGTGCTTCTCCTTCCTCTTATTAAGATGCAGTAATAAAACATTTTATGAACTCATAAAAGGGTTACAAGGACATCCCTGGTGGTCCAATGGTTAAGATTTTGCCTTCCAAGACAGGGGGCAAGGGTTCCATCCTTAGTGGTTGGAGCAAAGATCCCACAATGCCTAGGGGCCAAAAAACCAAAACATGAAAAGAAGCAATATCGTAACAAATTCAATAAAGACTTTAAAAATGGTCCATACACACACACACACACACACACACACACAAACTTTAAAAAATAAAAGCGTTACAAACTTTTTGATACATCTTATCTGGATTCCACTCAGGAGCCAAGACCTTTGTTAAAATGTCAGGTCCAACTGTCCTCCAGTGCTTTCCTGTTTCCCCAAAGTGTAATCTGAAGTTCTTTCTGAGATCTGCGGGGAGCTTTAGGACCCAGCGGTGCCCTGCTGCCTCTTCTGACCTCCTTTCTCCCTCAGCCTCCCTCAGGACCCCAAATGCCTTTGCTTTTCTCCAATTCAAGCTCCCAAGCCTTGGGCCTTGTGGTCCCCAGACTTCACAGGGCTTGTACCCTCCCACTTCATCCTGGCCTCTTTCTCCAAATTTATTGGTTTCCCGGGGCAGCCATGACAAAATTCCACAGACCCGGTGGCTTAAATAATGGAAATTAGTTGCCTCACCATTCTGGAGGCTGAAAGTCTAAGCTGAAGATGCCAGCAGGTTGGTTTCTTCTGAGAGCTGTGAGGGAAGGATCAGCTCCTGTTCTCTCTCCTTGGCTTACACGTGGCCAGCTTCTCCCAGTGACCTCCTTATTTCCTCTTCTTGAAAAGATCCCAGTCATAATGGATTAGGGGTTACACTTAGGATCTCATCGTAGCTTATCACCACTCTAAAGACCCTATCTCTAAATATGGTCACGTTTTGAGGTACTGGCAGTCAGGACTTCAACGTGCAGATTTTAGAGGGACAGTTTTATGGAACTGTTAAGCATTAAAGAATCTGCCTGCAATGCAGGATAAGAATATACAACCAGAAGCATTTCTCCCAGTTTTTTTTGTTGTTGTTCTTTAATAAGCAAATACGTGGGCTTCCCAGGTGGCACTAGTGGTAAAGGACCCGTCTGCCAATGCAGGAGATGTCAGAGACTTACAAGTTTGATCACTAGGTCAAGAAGATCCCCTGGAGAAGGGAATGGGAACCCACTCCAGTATTCTTGTCTGGAGAATCCCATGGACAGAGGAGCCTGGGGGACTACAGTCCATGGGATCACACAGAGTCAGACAGGACTGAAGTGACTTAGTGTGCATCCGCACAAGCCTCTTACCGTGGAAGACTCCCTGATACATCCAAAATAGTGTCCCTACTAAGTAGCATACATTTATTGTCCTTTTTTTTAAAGATCATCTTCTACCTCAGTGTCAACCCTAGAGGGCCAAATTCTTTGTTTTGTTAATTGATGTATCTCTAGTGCCTAGTCGGAAAGTAGCAGGCCCCCAGTAAATATTCATGAAAGGATGAATGTGTATTATGAAGACATTACAAATTACTCTGCAAAGAACAATGACAGAGAATGATGTTCAAGGTATGTTAAATGAAGAAAGCACACTTTAAAAAGCTGCCTGCTTAGCATGGTTTCATTTTAAAATCATACACATATAATTTATCTTTATTAAAAGAAAGCTTAGAGAACAAAAATAAATAAATCTTGGAGAGATACGCAACAAAATACTAACAGTGGGTGGCTCTGGAGGTGAGATTTTGATTTCTCTTATATGTTCATTTTCTAATTTCTCTTTAGTGAATATGTATTACCTCTGTAAGAGGAAAAAGACAATATATGTATCAAAAGTTAATAGAACATATTTTCCCATAATTTGTAACTGACTGTTATGTTAAGAGAGAAAAAAATACATTATTTGTCCTTTTCACTGGGGAACGGTAGGAAATACAGTGAATGGGCAGTCTCGTGGAGCCCAGTGACTAAGAGCACAACCCATGGAATCTGCCCAGCCTGAATTCAAGCCCTTATGTGTCACTTTCTAGATTTATCATCTCAGGCATACTTGCCAACTGTACTGAGTCTCAGTTTCTTGTCTGTACAATGGGCTAACAGTGGTACACATGGGGCTTGGGGCTACCTTCTATCTCTGGCCCAGGCTGGAATTTGATTCTTTTGAGCTCAGTGATTAGACACCAAAGGTCAAGGACCAATCCAAGGATCTGACTCTTCTTTAGTCTCTGGTCAAGAACAGGCCAGGCAACATCCAGAGCACCCCATGCATTGCTTCTGGGCCTGGGCAGGGACAGGCAGCAGGAAATAATGAGGCACTTGCTGCAAGTGCCGAAGTTTTAAGGGGACCTCAAAACGCTCACTGATCAGGAGAAATAATATTTGGATGGGATATTTTTAATAAATACATGTTTAAAAATCTATAATGAACAAAATGTCAACAACTTAAATAGAGACAGATAAGCATTACTAATTCCTCCTTTGTTTCAGGCTCCATTACGGCTCAGCGTGGCACTGCTCCCAGCCCACAGACTGAAGGTGGGGAACCTTCAATTATTCAAATCATTATTAATTGCTACTTAACTATAATTAATTATCTAAATTGTCCTGAGTCTCAGAATGAGCATTGCTCTTTCTGTGATTGTTTGGCCCTCAGTCAAGGCCGTGTAAGGATACCTGTGTGTGTGTGTGTGTTCAGTCACTCAGTTGTGTCTGATTCTTTGTGACTCTAAGGTAGGGAATGCATATTTTTCTGATCCTATTTATTTCTTTCTCCTCAGTAGATACCTGATCACAATTGCTACCTAGACACAACCTCATCTTGTTGAAGACCCTGAGGGGCAAGTTTCTTCCTATTGTTTTATAGAAACATAAAATGCCAGCAAAGCAGAATTTCTACCTAAAAGAGGGCCAAACAAAATTTGCAGATGTTGCAAACTCCTCCCCTGGTGCTTCTGGGGAAGGGCACACAGACCTTGGCATACACCTTGTTTCAAAAGCAGGCAATAGTAAACAGTGTGTTCATTCCACCTACTTCTCTGGAGAAGGGAAGATCCTTATGAGGTGGGATCAGATGGGCCATTGGTCTCAAGTGGAGTTTTCCTGAAGGGCTTTCATATTACTGTATTACGGCGGTGGTTTGTGGATATTTGTTTCTGCATATCAAACGCTTCACAGTATACATTCACATGGAAATCGTTAGTTAAATGTAGCAGCTGTAGAGCTTCCCCAGTGGCTCAGTGGTAAAGAATCCACCTGCCAATGCAAGAGACAGGAGTTTGATCCCTGGCCCCAGAGGATACCACATGCCATGGGGCAACTAAGCCTGTGTGCCACAACTATTGAGCCTGTACTCTACAGCAGGGGAGCCACAGCTACCGAAGCCCGTGTGCCCAGAGCCTGTGCTCCACGACAAGAGAAGCCACCACAAAGAGAAGCCCATGCACCACAACGAAGAGTAGCCCTCTTAGCCACAATTATAGAATGCCTGTGCAGCAATAAAGATCCAGCACAGTCAGAAGTAAATAAAGGAAAAAAAAGTAGCAGCAACAATAATGTTTGGAGTTTTGTTTTCATCAGTGGTTTCATTTTACAGGACATTTTTTTTTTTGCTGAAACCGTAGATTCTAAGTTGCTCTGTCAAGGTAATCACTAGAAAAATAAGATATTCTCTTGCCTGGAAAATCCCATGGACAGAGGAGCCTGGTAGGCTGCAGTCCATGGGGTCACGAAGAGTTGGACACGACTGAGCGATTTCACTTTCACTTTTCATGCATTGGAGAGGGAAATGGCAACCCACTCCAGTGTTCTTGCCTGGAGAATCCCAGGGAGGGTGGAGCCTGGTGGGCTGCCATCTATGGGGTCGCACAGAGTTGGACACGACTGAAGCGCCTTAGCAGCAGCAATAGCAGCAGCAGCATATAAACTTTAGGAAATTTCTATTACTCTTCTCCATTTAATGCACTATATGTTGTTTTCAAGAAAGAATCTGCCTGCAATGCAGGAGACCCAGGTTCGATTCCTGGGTCGGAAAGATCCCCTGGAGAAGGAAATGGGTACCCAATCCAGTATTCTTGCCTGAAGAATCCCATGGACAGAGGAGACTGGCAGGCTACAGTCCATGGGGTCGCAAGAGTCAGACACGACTGAGCGACTATCTACCACCACCACGTTGATTTCAAGCACATCATGTGAGATATCACAAGATGAACATAACCTATGGCAGATTTGTTTCTGCGCAAATCTGTGTTCTTTCTAGCTACCAAAAAACTCAGAGACCGAGCAGGGAAAGGAACTGTTTGAATGGCAGGTAGTGCATAAGACTTAGATTTGGTTACAGTATAAGTTTAGCATAATACATTATAAGGTGATGGTCTGGATGAACTTCAGAGGTTGATGAACTTTGGTGAATAAGTTAACTTTGAGGTTTGTTTTTTTTTTCTCTCTGATTTAAGGAATGTTGCTCACTATACCTCTCCCTTCCTCCTCCATGTTTTTAGAGTAATACACTTACTAGGGAAGCAAAATACACTGGGATTACATACCTGCATCCAATAAGCAGTCTGACTCTCCTGAGACCACCATGTGCTGATGCATGTCCAGCTGGCTCCAGATGTCCCAGCCTTCATAGACTAGGCACCTGACAGGAGAGTGAGGAAGCCAGCTGACAGCCAGAACAGACACTCCGGCTTTGTGGCCCTGCACGAACCATGTCCAGTTGCTAGATCCACTTCAAATGAGGCCCGAACTGTTCTGGGTCAGAGAGGAGAGGTCCCCACTGTGCCCTGCCCATGGGGACCCACAAAATTGTGAGCATTAGAAAATGACTAGTTTTTAAATAGATTTTTATTGGAGTACAGTTGCTTTACAATGTTACATTAGTTTCTGCTGCTGCTGCTAAGTCTCTTTAGTCGTGTCTGACTCTGTGCAACCCCATAGACGGCAGCCCACCAGGCTCCCTCGTCCCTGGGATTCTCCAGGCAAGAACACTGGAGTAGGGTGCCATTGCCTTCTCCATGTTAGTTTCTACTGTACAGCAAAGTGAATCAGTTATATGCATACATATATCCCCTCATTTTTGGACTGCCTTCCTATTTAGGTCACCACAGAGCATTGAGTAGATTCCCCTGTGCTATACAGTAGGTTCTCATTATTTATCTATTTTATACATAGTAGTATATATATGTCAGTCCCAATCTCCCAATCCATCCCACCATCTCCCCTTCCCCCTTCGTGTCCCTACATTTGTTCTCTATGTCTGTATCTCTATTTTTGCCTTGTAAATATAGTCATCTATACCATTAGAAAATGACTATTGTTTTTTTAAAAATGCTGTAGAGGAACAGAAACTAGAAGCAGAGGCACAAAAAAAAAAAAAAAAATAGAGAAGGCTGAAAAGTAAAGAATAATTGTATCAGTTCTCAAACTGTGATTGCTGGTACTCTCAGTCCAACTTTTTCATTTTTCCAACTTTTATCATTCATTTATTTATTCAAGAAAAAACATATTGAGACTGTTGCAAGCCAGGCATTATACTTTGTGCTGGGGATACCAAAAAGCTGAATAAAATAGCTCTGTCCTCAGGGGAAAGGCTGGTTTAATGAGGATGTCAAGCAATTACCATACAACGGGATACAAGGCTGCTTTAGAGGAGGAACTGATTGCACTGAAGATGCAGAGTTTCCTAGCTTTAAGAGTCAGAGAACATTGCAGAAGAGGTGAGATAAGCCTCAAAAGAATGAGTAGAGGTTTACCAGATGGCCAAGGTGGGACTGGGCAAATTCTATGACTACAAAGAGTAGTGGATTCTTTTTTTGGACAGTAGCTTCAGCTGCTCCTGTGGTCTTGATTTTTCCTTGCCTCTCCTGGGCAAAGCATTGATTGCATAACCAGAGTATTACTTTCAGATGAGTATTTGATTTTATCTGCATGGTAAGTATGACTGGAAAAACACAACTCATGGGGTGTATGGCCATACTCAACCTAGGCTTGTCAAACAAATGCCCTACATAAGCGAAACTTACTCACCAGAGGGGACAAGGCTTTAGCCCCCCTCCACACCCCCACCCCCAAAGTAACCTGTGTTATTGTTTTTTTTTTTTTTTTCCCCCGAGTGTGCTGTCTATTCAAATCTGACTCTTAGGACAAGTTCCCTGGCCCCTACCTCCTTCCAGTTTGCTGTCTTAATCCCTTTTGATAGAAAAGTTCTAGAAGTACTTCAGGGTGAATGCCATGCTATGAGGATAAAAATTGATTATATGAGAAAAATTTCATGTCCTAAAAATCTATGAGCTTTGTTTCTAGCAGACAAACTTGGTGAAAAAGGCATCTTCAAACTTTTCCCTACTGCCAAGTTTAATGAAACTCCTTTTTCTGCAGCGTTTTTAACACCAACTTGGTTTCAGGAGGCCGTTGTCAAAAAGGCTAGGAAAAACTGAGGGGAACATGGTGAACCACTGCAAGAAAATGGTTCTAACTTCAATAAGGCAACTTGGCCAAGGATTCCATTTTAGGAGTATAAAATTAAATGGAAGTGCAGAGAATAAACATCTTAAATACCCTAAGATAACACACAAGGGAAGCAAGTGGAAATAGTGAAATTTGGAAATGCTGGGGGGGAAGGAGCATTGGCATGATTAAGAACAAACAACAGAAAGCATCTAATATGTGTTTTTAATGTGTTTTTAAAAAACACTCTGCCTTGTTGTAAGTGGATTTGGCAGTGAGTTATTTCCTGGGTAAGTATAGAGGGGAGGAGCTCTCTTATGAGACTAGTTAAGTATAGACCACATACTGTTACTGTCTTTGGAGCTGGGAGCAGAGCTGGCACCTGCTTTAGAAAACCAGCAGCCTGAACAAGGCACTCCCAGAAGACAACGGCTCCTCTACCTTCACTTGGAGGTGATCAGAGGAAGCTCTGGTGGGCTGAGAAAGATTTTAGATTTCCTATCATACTTAGACAAATGGAACTGGAAGTAAATAAACCATTAAATGGCAGAGAAAAATAATGGCCCCAAGAAGGCAGAAGGAAACCCCTCGACTCTTCTAGAACTGCAGACTTTTCCTAGAACTTGTCTGAGAAAATGCCTCAATATTTGGGATTGTAGCCACAGTGACTTGTCCAGTGAGCATTCATTGCCCTGATGGTATGGTAAACTAACAACTTTTTCATTTTTTTAGAGCATCATTTCAACTAAATTCACATTCTCATCTCAACAGACTCACTTCGCAGAAGGAAAACTAGATGGTGTGAGAAGAGAAAGAAGTTGGGAGAACAATTCAGAAGGAGTAGGGAAGGAAGACAGTTGGAAAAGACATGGGGTCGTTTATTACAATATGACTCCCAGTACTGTCTAATGCCCCACTTACTCCAAAATCTGGATTATAATGTTCTGAAGTCGGGAATTAGAGAAGTCAAATTGTTCCACATGAAATCAGGTATAATAGTAATTCTCAACTTTTTTGTTCACATATGCCACTGAGAATATGATGATAAGGGTAGACTCTACATCCAGAAAAAAAATGTACCTATTACACACAAAATCCTCTTCTGTAAGACCAACTAGTTGTAATACTCAGGACAGTAGGGTGGAGGAAGAGAAGGGAGATTTTTTCAGAAATCCACATAGCACAATGCTTACATATCATTGGCGTAAAGCTTAGTCCCATGGCCATACATAGCTGCAAGGGAATCCAATTACTCACAACACACATATAATATATAATCCTGTTTATTTGACCATTGTAGACACTTTCTTGCATCTGACCTAGTTTCATTCTACAGTTTGTCTTTCTCCACTTTTTTTTGTCCTTTTAGCTTAAGAAAAGATCGTTACAGAACTCCTTGTATAACTTTTTCAAATATGCTTGGAAAAGGCTATGAAATTTTATCATGATCATTCTTGCTTTAAGTTGAAATTTCTCTAATCTTTCCTTACAGATTGTTCCTTACAGAGTGCTTTCAATATCCAATTTCAATGTCTAGTTCACCCTTCTGCATTAGTTACTCAGGTATATAATTACATTTTCTAGCCTCCCTTGCAGCTATGTATAGCCATAGGACTAAGCTTTAAGCCAATGATACGTAAGCACTGTGCTATGTGGATTTCTGAAAAAATCTCCCTTCTCTTTCTCCACCCTACTGTCTAGAATGAAGACACAATAGCTGGAGACAAATAGACATCCTGGGCCATGAGTTTGAGGGGTGCTGGATAAGACTGGTTTGTGGACTCCCTTATTGGAAGATAAATTTCGTGAGAACAGGGACCTTGTTTTTCTTGGTCAAAGCAACCTAAACCTGAACCTATAAAGTGTGGCCTCTAGTAAGAGCTCAGGAGCGTGCATGCTATCTCTTCAATTGTATCTCACTCTGTGGGACCATATGGACTGTAGCCTGCCAGGCTCCTCTGTCCATGGGGATTCTCCAGGCAAGAATACTGGAGTGAGTTGCCATGCCCTCCTCCAGGGTATCTTCATGACCCAGGGATTGAACCTGCATCTCCTGCATTGGCAGGCAGGTTCTTTACCACTAGTGCAACCTGGGAAGCCGAAGAGTTCAGATGCTGTGCTTAATTGCTCAGTCGTGCCTGACTCTTTGAGACTCCATGGACTATAGCCTGCCAGGCTCTTCTGTCCATGGGGATTCTCCAGGCAAGAATACTGGAATGGGTTCTTTGCCCCAACCCAGGGATCAAACCCAGGTCTCCCACATTGCAGGCAGATTCTTTACCTTCTGAGTCATCAGGGTATTGAACAGCCATTAAATGAATAAGTTGAATTAATGAATGCGTTTACTCCAGATCCATGTAAAACAGGGAATGTTCATACATCAGTTGGCATTTGCAAATGTCAGGTTCTATCACAGAATCAAATTCTAGCTGAATTCAAACGTCATTACTCCTCTGCCTCCCTTTTCTCTCCCAGATTTGCCACTGTCATAAAAGGATAAGGTTTTTTCTCACTGCCCTCCGATGTTCTTTTAAAACAAAATATTCTCAAATCTATTAATACTTTCGTAATGGTGCTTCTGAATATTTTTTCTGCTTAGCAAGTTTAAAATTCTTTAATTTTCAAGGTCATGCATATCTATTTTTGTATGTCCCTGATGTTAAATGCAGGCACTATTTTGAAACTTAATCTTAGGCGTTGTCTCAAGTCTATAAGAATCATCCAAAATGGTAGCTGATGACATTCCTAGGACTTCAGACAATATTATTATTGTCATGGAATGTAGTCACTAGTTCCTAAGGATTTAATGAGATGTGTTCACTGAAACTGAACTTCCTTGAATCCTTTCTCATTCTACCATGGTTTCCCACATTTCAATGTATTGCCTGTTTTTGTATCCAAACCTTATTTATATCTTTTAAACAATTAAATTAAATATTATCTTTGCTTCCTTGATTTTTGAATTCCGTCCTGGTATTCTTTTAGCAAAGAAGAATACTCCCTCTGGGTTTTTTTCCCTTTCCTTTTGGTCTCATGTGTGATTAAAGGGTTTGTAAAAGTTCACATGTTTTGCAATTACATGTCATTTCTTAATTTTTTAAACTCTTCCCCCTCCAAAGTTGTTGCTATTTCTTTTTACTATTTGGAGGAACAAGTGTTCCCATCATCCACTTTTGTGACATACCTGTTTTATACCTGAGCTCCTTGGTTTTTTGCTCAAATTTATTTTCAACTTTCCCAATTTTGAGGGAAGCTATCATTTGCTTTTTATTAGGTATATCAAGCTTTTCTAATGTTTAAACTTCTTTACACATTATCCTCACTTTCCTGGAGTAGCTTTCCAAACAGAAGCCTATTATAACAGAGAAAAATAGAGCTCTTTTCTCACGTCATCAGATGAGCTCTTCCTAAACCTCTTCTCTATCAGAAATGTCTCTATTCTAACAGACCCAGAATAGGCATCTGTCACTCAGGTCCTGTTTCCTTCCTTGCTTTTCTCTCAATCCAAAGCTAACCTATGCCTGCCCTGGAGTACATCCACTTCTGCCTTCTTGAGGACCTTGCTCTGTCAATTTTCCCATCTCCTCTAACCTCAAACTCCAAACTTTTTTCTCCATAGGCTTATACCCTTTAACATATAAATATACTCACATTTTTCCATCTTAAAAAAATTATTAACTGTACATTTCCTTGTAATGACTGGCAAGTCTTTCTTCTCAGCCAAATGTTTGGGAAGAAAATCTTTGTGTCCACTTTATCACCTCCTATTTATTTCTTTTAATCACTGCTTGCCTTCCAGTTTGCACCCATCCTGTCACCCATGTACCATATTATTTGTAATTTTCCTGCCCTCTGGACAACATTGGACTCTCTTTATGGAATTACAAATAGAGCTTCTACTGGCCAGGTACTATGCTGGGTGCTCTGTTTCAGAAAAGAGAAGCAGATGTGATTTCTCATGGAACTGAGCTGATCAGCCATTTCTGATTAATACACAGGTCCCTTGATTTCCACTACTCCCTTTGGCAGCTTTACTTAAATGCCATTTAAATTTCCCTATTTTTGAAGTTCCCCTCTCCCTCTTCCTCCCTCCCTCCTTCCTTTCCTTATTATACACGTCTTCTCAAGGCAATCACTTCACCCACAGCTTCAACTACTTTGTACTCCAATGACAATTTTAATATTGTTCTAATTTAACAGTTTTATTTTACATAGGACATGTCATTTACTAAAACCATAGATTCCAAGTTGCTCCATGAAAAATAATATAGTCTTAACTGTCAGCATTAGGGGATTTCCACAATTACATTTAAAAATTGATTTAATATGTATTATTTTCAAAAACATAAGATGGGATATCACAAAATGGGCTTAGCCTACAGAAACTTACATCAAACTTTCAACCTGAGCACTCTACTTCCATGCTCCCATTAACAGAGCACCAAATGATCTTCCTCCTCAAACCTCTTCCTCTTTCTGCATTATCTAGGAAAAACTCACTGTGCTCTCCCTGGTTCCCTAAGTCAGAACCCTAGCAGCCAGTTTTGCCTCTCTTTTCCCCTTCTTGCTCCATATCTAGTCACTAAATGACCTCAAATCCTTTCCCACCACACCAGTCTCTGCCACTGCCTTTAGTTTGAACTCTCACTCCCCTCTTAGATGAATATAAAGTCGGTCTTGTTTCTTCCATCAATCCTCTTTATTGTCCAAAGTGACCTCACTAGAAGCCACCTGATTGTGACTCCTTAACATCACAATATTCAAAGGCTTTCATGTTTCTGGGGGGAAAATCAAGCTCTTTACCCCAGAACCTACTTTGGGGTTAGATAGATCTAGGTTTGAATTTCAGGTTCAAGTACTTGGCAGCAGTGTGACTGACCTCAGACAACTGGACTTTCTAAGCCTTTATTTTCTCATGTGCCTGACTGAGCTCATCGAGGGCAGGGCTATTGCAGGAAAGTGGGAGGGACTAACCAATGTTGAAAGAAGGGAAAGTATTTTTAAATTCACTTCAAAAAATTGTTCTCCCTTAGAGAAAATCCTATGCCACTTCCAATCAAATTTGACTTCTACATTTATTTTCGGATAATCACAATAAGGTGCCTTTGGGGATCCACACAATCGGAGACCAAATCCTGGCCATCCCCCTGAGCAATCATGTGACCTTGGGAACATATCTTTACCATCATCTTTATTAAATCAAAACCGTGGTACTTCACTTTGTGACTCTCAGTTTTGTATGAGAGAATCATGCTTTGTGCTTTATGTTACTGGTGAAAGTAGGGAAACCTGGAGACTCGTGCCGTGGAAGAGAGAAACAGCGAGAAAATCGAGTTGCTGAATCCCAGCGTTTCAGAGTTGGGAGGGAGGAGTTCGGTCCCTAATTTACCGATGAGGAAGTGGAGGGGTGACGTGTCCTCAAGTCTCATTCAAGACACAGACACAGCTCTTTATTGAGGACCCGGGGGGTTGCTATGGTTAAACTGAAGGCGGAAACCTACACTCTTTCGAAGTCAGTTAGAGAGGAGTATTTAGTTACAAAAAACTCAACGATTCGGGTGTAACTAAGTTTGTTGAGCAATGCATCAAATGAGTCATCTGTCAGATCCGATGAAACCGAGTTGCTAACAGAACTGACTCTTTACTAACAAGCCTTCTATAGAGCCCACTGACTCAGAACAGCTTCGATTCACAAACTCCCTCAATGCTTCCCGAAGGACCCGAAAGCTCCGAGTGCCGCAAGATGAATGGAAACAGGAGTCCAGGGCGCGCCACTCGAGGGGCGGAGCAGCCGCGGGGTGGGGGCGGGGCATTGTGAGTCACGTGCCTGCTCTCGGAGGCGGGCTCTGGGTGGAAACTCTGTGTGTGATTGGTCCGTCGTAACCAGGTGACCGAAGGACGCGTTCCGGTTGGCAAGGGCCGGCCAGGCCAGCGCCTTTCAGTCGGGAGGCGGCGGCGGAAGGAGGAGGAGCTCTGACCGCGCTCTCTCCCGGCAGTGGCTGCGCGTCTCAGCGCTTGTCGGGTCCCCACCCCTTTTAAATAAGCCGGGCTGGTCGCCGCCTTCACAGACTAGTTGACTCCGGGGAGGCGGCGGCGGCGAGACAGCGGGGGTGCGGCCGGGGCCGGAGCCCTGCCCCGGGCCCGGCGGCGGGGCGGACAGGCGAGAGGCAGGCGAGGCCGCGTCTACATGCGCGGCGCAGCCCCGGCATAGCCCGGGGCTGCCCGTGCCCGCCGCGCCATTGTTGGGGGAGGGGGCGGCTTCTGAGCTCGGCGGAGTCGGGGGCCGAGCGGAGGCGACGGCAGCGAGGAGCGGAGGCGCCCCATGGGGAACACGCTGACCTGTTGCGTGTCCCCCAGTGCCAGCCCCAAGTTGGGCCGGCGCGCGGGGCCGGCGGAGCCAGACTATGAGTCTGAGGTCTACGAGGCGGCGGCCGGAGACGCGGTGGCAGTAGCACCGGCGCCGGCTACCGTGGAACCCACCGAGTTGGATTTCGGAGCGGGTGAAGGCCACCACCTGCAGCACATCAGCGACCGGGAGATGCCCGAAGGTAAGAAAGCGGCCGGCGCGCCTCGCCCCTCGCGGGGCCGGCGCCGTCTGCTCTCGAGCTTACCTCTGGCCTCCGCCGACCCCCGGGTCCCGCGGGAGGGAGCCGCCGCCTAGGGCTCCTTCCTGCCTGGAGTTGGCTCTCTCGGGGCTGGGCACCGGGGACGGAGGCTGGCCCTGCCTGGCGTCCCCACCCCTTATTCTTTCCCTGTCGCGTCCGGCCAGTCTCTCTCCCTCTTCTCTACCCGAACGCCCAATTCTTCCCCTATTCCCATTTCGCAACCCGACCCGAGACCCTCAAGTCTGAGGCCCCTCCTGTTCGTGATTCTATTTAACATCTCGTGGGACTTTGTGAAGACTTTCTGATGTATTCTCTGTCTTCTCAATGAAAACTTAAATACTCCCAACTTCGGCGATATCCATCCCATCTCCCTATCCTTACGTATCCAGATGGTACCTAAGTGAAGGAACGAGGTAAGGATCTAGATACACTTCCACTCGTTAGGATAGTTGATACTCGGGACAATTAAGACAGATTTTAGGATTTGTTATTTAATATCAAAACTGAGATCGACAGAGTTAGTGTGGCGTTAAGTAGAATTCTGTCTAGAGTTGTCCTGATTGAAGCGACCTTATTCTAACTATAATCTGAACACGATAGCAAAGAAAAAGGTGAGAGTGGGGCTTAAAATAACTGAACGGAGTGAAACGTTACTGCAACGGCTGCAGGGAATAGATTTTTTTTTTTTTTACCCAGAGACGACCCCACGGAGCTCTGATTAAGAGTCCCACTTTGACACAAAAATGTCTTCAGCTTTAACCAACTTCACTTGCATGTTGCCTCTTCTAAGGGAGGGATGGGGGTGGTTCCTGAGACTGTTGGTCAAAAGTTTCAAAGGAGAAAAAAGAAATTCAGACTTTTATTTGTAATACAAAGATTTGGCAGTTAAGATGGCAGATCCTGCAGAAAAGTTGTCTCCATGGCTACCTCTCCTTCCAACCCCCTCCTGCCAGTGGAATCCTATTCAACTTTCAGAATGTTCAGGTAAAATTCTGAAGACCAAATGGCTGGGGGTGGGGGTGGGTTGTCATGGAGAAGAGAAAAGAGAGGAGAGGAAATGTTTGAATTTTTTCCTCTAGAATTTTGAAACTGGACGGCTCTAGGTTTTTTGTTTTTTTGTTTTTGTTTTTAAAGATTCTGGATAACACTGGCTCATTAATAAAGACTGTTCTTTAAAGTAGAAAACATTGTGTGATGAAGATGTTAAAGCCCCATTGGCCCAATTGTTGCGTTTAAATGCCAGAGAGTATTTCTTTATTTCATAGAGAAAATGTCTTGTAGCTTTTCTATTTAAATTTTATTTGCGTTTACTTAATTTCTTTCAAAGTTAGAATAGGTAAGCCTGTGAACTCACCCATATGATGGACATGGCTTTGTAAGTGGAAAGTACTCCCTTTTCAGATACTGTCAGATACTAGTCAGATACTGTGAAAGAATAAATTATGTAAATTAATTGTAGCTTTAAAAACAAAACTTGTGCATAGTTGTGAAAATTGTTCAGTTTGTTGCTATAAGGTAAGCCTCTAAGGGATTTTAAAAAACAATATGTAGGCTAGTGTAGTTGGACTTTTGTATAATTCTTTTAAGATTTACAATGTATTTTCGGGTGTATTTCACTTGACCCTTCCATCTATAAATAAGACCTGTGAATATTCTCCATGTGTTGCCAATGAAGAAACCAAGACTTAGAGATCTGAAATAACTGTGTAACATAGCTGCTGAACAGAAGAGACAGACTTGAGAGTGGTAGATACACCAAATTCAGTTGTTGGGTGCTTAAAAAAAACTATTTGGAATGCACTTTTTATTTTATAATTTATCTGTAAGATAGGCCTATCTCAACTTCAGTTTTGATTATTTCCATTTGAGTTTATTGTTCACAACTCAGAAGCAACATTTACCTCTCCATTCTATGTCTGTACATTTATTACAATGTATCCATTGTAATAAATGTACAGAAGTCGTGAAATAGCCTAAATTTACCAGTCAGGTAAACATGTTGGTATATTCGAAAGAGTTTGTTCTGCTGACCTCGAATTGAAGCCGAGAATGCCCTGGACAGAGGGACATTAGGAGAAGCTGGTAAGCAGGCAGGTAAGGTACAAAGCATTTAGTGAGGAGGAGTGCTAAGTTGGGAACTAGAAAAAGAGAGTTCATGAGTACAGAATTTACCTTTTTATGTTTGACATGATTGTTAAAATTTTACTTAAATTTGTCTCTCTTTTTTTTGGCATTCAATAAAGTGATAAGAGAAACCTCAGTTTCAGCATTTGCCTATTATTAAGTTTCCATAGAAACAAGGTCAGAACACCGAATGTAAAGTGCAAGCACATTGGAAGTTTGCTCTTAATGTTTTTATTTCAGACAATTTTATATCAGTTTCCCTGGAAACTGAGAAATACATTGATATAAAACATTTTGGCTTTTCTGCAGTGAAGAATTATTTGGTTACTTAGACAAAATCAAACATAAATGATGCTGTGTCTTGTTCTTCAGAAACCTTTGAGAAGAACATGATTTCTTCAAGCTGTTTCAGTTAACTCCTAAAGAACCTAGTATAAATATCAGACTTAAAAGAATTTTGTTGCTACCTTGCCTTTAACAGTGTTATCTAATGTAACTGTGATATTAGTGTCAATAATAGAAAATAAGATGCTATGGTCCTATTATCTGATTTTATTATTATGCATCTGCTTTTCAAACAGCCTTTATATTGTGCCCTTAGGAACTTTGCTCATTTTCTGGTGCAAGGTGTGCTCTCAAATGATTCCTTCCTTCCATCCTCCAAAGAGTGGATAGGGAAGGAATTGACGATGTAATGGGGAAAAAACCTCAGAGCAACAGGTCTTCCCTCTTTTCAGTAGCTATTATAAACACTTTTTTTTTTTTTTTTTTTTTACTTTTTTGATAACAATAAACATTTGAGGTAAAAGATTTACAAAATACTGAAAAGTAGTTCACTCATACTCAGAATATCAAGAATTTTTATTAATACTTTGGTGTTGATTCTTCCTGAACCTTTTGTATACATATAAATAGAACGTTGTGTTGTATGAAATTGTTCTTTGTGTGCCACTTTGTAACTTTCTCTTGTAAAGTGAAGAAGGGAAGCTCCTGGAATCATGCTGACACCTGAAGCACGCTCCAGGATGTATTTCCATGCAGCTGCATGTAGCTGTACAGTCTGCTTTTTATCGCCTGTTTAATGGTTGGAGCATCATTCATTTACCCACCCTTTATGGTTGTCTTTTATAATCCCATTATATTGCTTTATTCTGGGCATCGACATAAAAAGTGATGTGATGTACTTCCCTGTAGAATTCTGGTAGTACACTTTGTCTTATGACTTAATTAAATTCATAGGGTGAGTCATTTTGTAGTTAAGGTATTTTAACATTAAATGTTCTTTCCCCAAATTAAAGTTACCGTTGATTTTTCAGTGAAGAGTAGATTTCCTCTCTTAGGTTTTTGTGGTTCTTGGAAACCTGTCGGTGTCTTTGATTCTGAGTAACTAAACTACCACTCTCAGAGATCTGAAATTAATGCTGGTCTTAGGTGACAGACACATCAAAGGACAGCATTAGAAGGAATCTTAGATGATGAAGGAAAATTAAGGAGAAGCATAAATGATCTGGGGTACACTGAAATGGATGATTATTGGGCACCATTTAGGAGCAGGACAGACAGAGGTTATACAGACAAAACCCAAACCCTAACTCTGGTCTTTACTTCCTAGAGGTGCCGGGGGGGGGGGGGCTGATGACACAGGAATAATGTTAAGTAGCGAGACACTTGAGAAGAAAGAAAATGATGATCACAGACTGGGGAGGAGTTTTACTGAGGGTGGTTTCCTTAAGTGACCAGTGAGCATCCTAGGAGTGAGGGGGAGCCATGTGAGGTCCTTAGAAGGGAATATGCTTGGGGTAGGCAGAGGACAGAAAGGGTGGCTGCAGCTGAGTGAAAGAATGCCAGGAGGAATATCAGGGGATTAAGGCCTTGACAAGAAAAAATACGGATTTTAGTCTAATTGTAATGGGAAACCATTGAAAGGTTATATGCAAGGGAATAATAATTCTTAAAGAAGGGGAGGAGGGCAGGAGAGCAGACCAGCTACTCTAATGTGGGCAGGGGTAGAATGAAGCAGGGAGACCAGCTAGGAGGCTGGTGTAGTTGCTCAGCTGAGAGCCAACAGTGGTATGAACAAAAAAGCAGTATTAATAAGGGCCTGAAATAGGCCGACTTGAAGAAACTGAGTGAATCTAAAAGTAGGCTAACCACAATATGAATGGGACAAGTCACAGAAAAAGAAATGCAGATGGCTTTTAAACATATCCTCACACATAAGAGAAATGAAAATACAACTACTGTAGCTTCTGTTGGGAGAAAATTCAGAAACTTGGCACTGCATTCTTTGGTGACACTGAAGAAAGCTACATTCGTATATTGCTGGTAGAAAGGGAAATCGATCAACCCCTTGAAGGGGAAGTTGGCACAGTCTCACTTAATCCAGAGATCGTACTAAAGGAATTTATTCTGAAGGTATAGGCCGCATATGTTGCATTATCTTCAGTAGCAAAATACTGGAAATAATTCAGATGTCCAGTAAGGGACTGGTAAACTAGCACATCCAGACAGTGAAGAATTAGGGACTGTGAAAGAGCTCTCTCCACTGTTAATGACTTCATCTCCAGGGGATGTTAACCTGAAAAAAAATGGGGAGAGAATATACACTAATCTCCGTGACAGAAGCAGGAAAAATGGTATGTATTTGCTTATTAAAGAAGAAAAAGGAAGAACACTAGGAGAAATGCCTGCCCTTCTATCCTCTTATCCTCTTTCCTTTAGTGGGTAGCCTGACTCAATGACATGAGTTTGCACAAACTCAGAATCGTGTAGGACTGGGAAGCCTGGCGTGGTGCAATCCATGAAGTTGCAAAGAGTCAGACACAACTTAGTGACTGAACAGCGACAGAGCATTGTTTGTTTAAGATATTATTTGGCTGAGGGTGATGAGTGGAGATAAATTTTCCTGTGAAATGCTAAATGTTCACTTTTGGCTTTTAGTTAATTTGTGAAAGCTTTGATGTGTCATTTATTATGCTTTATATAGTATATCCCCTTCATGGATCGCAGCCTTGTCATGGCGAAGGGGCTTATGTAACTCAGTGAAGCTATGGTGTATACATTACTCTTGAATTTCATTGGATTCTCATCATGTTCTGAGTTAGGCAGTGTAGGGGTTGTTCTCTGAGGTGCAGAGTTGTCCAAGGTTTTATTCATTTTTAAAACCTTGATAGATGAGGACTGTAAATTCCAAATACATGATGTACAGGAACAGAATTTATTGATGTCATTTTGTGCTCTGCTTTGCAATACTACCTTTTTTCTCACCCCTTTTTAAAAAATTGTTTATTTTTAGGGTATTAAAGTAATAAAACTTTAAGAGTTAAAACAGTAACATTGCATAATGTGAAATGAAATCACCGTAGCTTGCAACCCAGAAAGGTTCTTAAAAGTCCAAGAAGCCTAAGTACTCTTTAGAAATACATAAAGCCAGGTATATTTACCTGTATATCATCTCTTAGTCATGATTATTACAACATTGATTGAGGATTAAGGTAAGGCAGAACTGAGAACCCAGTTAGAGGCAAGTTCAGAAGCAGTTTGGAAGCCAGGATGGTCAGAAGCTAGGGAAGTAGTAGCAGTAGAGGGGCTTGCAGGAGCATGCTGTGTGCCCTCTGGTGAGACAGCCCAGTTCAGCATCGGCGGGCAAGAACCTCTTGGCTAGGGTGCAAAGTGTGGACTCAGATGAAACACCAGATGATCGTAAGACGTGAGATGTATTATTAGCCATAAAACTAATATATTATACTACTGTGGCTGGATGGCATCACTGACATGATGGACGTGAGTCTGAGAGTTGGTGATGGACAGGGAGGCCTGCGTGCTGCGATTCATGGGGTTGCAAAGAGTCGGACACAACTGAGCGACTGAACTGAACTGAGGGGTGATAGGGCAGTTCAGTAAATGGAGTAAACCTTTAAGTAAACTGGAGCCCAGAAGTTGGCCCAGAAAATGCTGACAATCCTGTTTAATTGCAATATATTAAGTGAAGATAGCATATTAAAAAGCATGAGATAAAAAGCAACCTAGATAGCATATTAAAAAGCAGAGACATTACTTTGCCAACAAAGGTCTGTCTAGTCAAGGCTATGGTTTTTCCAGTGGTCACGTATGGATGTGAGAGTTGGACTGTGAAGAAAGCTGAGTGCCAAAGAATTGATGCTTTTGAACTGTGGTGTTGGAGAAGATTCTTGAGAGTCCCTTGGACCGCAAGGAGATCCAACCAGTCCATTCTAAAGGAGATCAGTCCTGGTTGTTCTTTGGAAGGACTGATGCTGAAGCTGAAACTCCAATACTTTGATCACCTCATGCGAAAAGTTGACTCATTGGAAAAGACTGATGCTGGGAGGGATTGGGGGCAGGAGGAGAAGGGGACGACAAAGGATGAGATGGCTGGATGGCATCACCGACTCAATGGACATGAGTTTGGGTAAACTCCAGGAGTTGGTGATGGACAGGGAGGCCTGGCGTGCTGCAGTCCATGGGGTTGCAAGAAGTCGGACACGACTGAGCAACTGAACTGAAGTGAAGAAGAACTAAAGAGCCTCTTGATGAAAATGAAAGAGGAGGGTGAAAAAGTTGGCTTAAAGCTCAACATTCAGAAAACTAAAATCATGGCATCCAGGCCCATCACTTTGTGGCAAATAGATGGGGAAACAATGGCTAACTTTATTTTTCTGGGCTCCAGAATCACTGCGGATGGTGATGGCAGCCATGAAATTAAAAGACGGTTGCTCCTTGGAAGCAAAGTTATGAGCAACCTAGACAGTGTATTAAAAAGCAGAGACATTACTTTGCCAACAAAGGTCCGTCTAGTCAAGGCTATGTTTTTTCCAGTGGTCATGTATGGGTGTTAGAGTTAGACTATAAAGAAAGCTGAGCACTGAAGAATTGATGGTTTTGAACTGTGGTGTTGGAGAAGATTCTTGCTAGTCCCTTGGACTGCAAGGAGATCCAGCCAGTCCATCCTAAAGGAGATCAGTCCTGGGTGTTCATTGGAGGGACTGATGTTGAAGCTGAAACTCCAATACTTTGGCCACCTGATGCAGAGAGCTGACTCATTTGAAAAGACCCTGATGCTGGGAAAGATTGAGGGAAGGAGCAGAAGGGAACGACAGAGGATAAGATGGTTGGATAGCATCTCTGACACAATGGACATGGGTTTGGGTGGACTCCGGGAGTTGGTGATGGACAGGGAGGCCTGGCTTGCTGCTGTTCATGGAGTCGCAAAGAGTCGAACTCGACTGAGTGACTGAACTGAACTGAAGTCAATATGTTGGCATTAGTCTCCTGTCAGATGATTTCTTGGTCACTACTTTCTCTGATATTTTGACAGGGAAAAATCATTTATTGACAGTTTGACAGCATAATTTTAACACTTAGGCTTTGGTAATGCATTTTGAATGTTCTAAGTTGCCTTTATTTTCACATTTTTAACATCTGCAATTAAGATGGATCTCACGATTGATAGAATGTTAGGTTGGAGGAAAAGCAGCGTTCAGTGATCTGGTATACAGGTTTCCTCCTGGGAGTGTTTATATTAAGACCTGAGCTTAATTTTTTCTAGTCATCCTTTTTCTTCATAAGTCTATCATGCTGTCAAATGAGTTGCAATTTAAATTGATAATATAAAAGTGATGGCTCTTAAAATATAACTTTAATGATAACCCCTAATCAAGAGCTCAAGAATATTTCTCCTGGGTTAAAACATTCTGAAAGATTGCTAAAGAAGTAATTTTAGAAAGAATTCGCATATAAAATGCACAGTAATTTCTCAAAATGCCTCTAACATTATTGTGTGTGCTGGTTGCGGGAGAGGGGATGAGGGGAAGGGTGGGTGGTAACGCTTTGCTTCCTAGTTGACAGTCTTACCTTTGTGACAGTGAAGAGTATGGTACATTTTTTTCATCGTCTCCTTAGACTCTTGGCAAAACAGTTAATGGAGTGTGCAGAAATATTGTGTGTATGTATGAGTTTATTGTCTAATGGCTTACCTGTCAAGTCTAAAATAGTGATGTAGTTTTCACTGGCAAAAAGTGCAAGTTGTATAGAAAACTGTTCTATAGGCTGTAAACAGAAGATTAGTATTTTCTGAAAACCTCATGCAGATTGACAGCAGTAGGGCCCTAGTATGTCTAGTACCTATAAATGATAGGCAGCTCACCACAGTGGAAATGACACTGATAATTATGGGAAAGTGGTCAAAACTATGTAATCAAAAGAAATACAGATTAGATCTACAGTGTTATTCCTTATTTCTGTTAGTAGGACTTTTTCCTCCGCAACTCTGCAGAGCAGGGGGAGGAACTAAAACTGCCATGATTGGTAGCATTATACATTAATGTGGCCCCACCTTCTTCAGGAAGCAGTTTAGCACTGTACCTTGAGCCAGGAAAATGATCTAACCTTTTGGCTTAGACATCCCACTTTTGAAGATCTTTGCTAAGGAGATAAAACCATTATTTATTTAAAAAGCTGTATAACAATAGATGAAAAGTTTCCTCATCAAAGAATAGAATGTTTTAAGTACCTAAACCCCAGCAATAGGGAATTGGCTAAGTACAGTATAGGAATAACGCTTGATGGGCTGTTGTGTATTCATTAAACAGTAAATATGCAACAGTCAGATGTAGAAGGGTTGTTAATAACAAGAAGACATAAATTCTACACTAATTAGAGCTTTTTCTAATGTGTAAGGAAAACAACTAAAAGTAAGGGTTGTGAATCTGTGGGTTAATTTTTAAATAGTGTCATTTTGGCGCATGCAAATTTTTGTTCATGACGTTTGTTAAAGGAATGAGCAAATGACTTTTACCTTTCTCCACCTTCAATGTGATCATCAGTTCTGCTGGTTAACCAGGTCTCTTTCTGTTGCAAGTTTGAGAAAATGTCTCAGAATAGCTTAAATTAAAAATACATATATATTGACTTTTATATAACTGGAGTTGATAGAGTAAATTAAGCAGTACTTGACCCAGGAGTTCAGTGACCTCACAGCCTGTCTCAGTTCTGTTCTCCTCTGTTGATCTCTCCCGAAAAGCTTTTCCCCTCTTGATGGCAAGAGGAGTGTCCAAGCAGCTCCAGATTAGCTAAGGAGCCTAGGGTTACCCCTCTGCCTTTTTCTGCTTCTTGGAAAGTCCCAGGAAAGCTGCAGTCTATTAGCCAGTTCTGGGTCATGTGCCCACCCTTGAATCCTCGAGAGTAGGGTAGGGGGAGTGCCAGCTCTTTTCTGATCACTTGGGCAAGTTTACCTTTTTCCTGCATGTCATTTCTTTTATCCCAGCCTTCTTGCTTTCTCTATATAGATCTGTAGTAGCACATCATAGCATACCACTAGCACACCCTGGTTTGGCAGGGTGTGTGTGCGTGTGCAGGGTGTGTGTATGTACAGGGTGTGTGTGTGTATGTTAAAGCTCGCTTCTCTTTGATCCTGACACTTACTTTTCCTGGACTTCCATTGACTCTTGTTAAATTTTACCATGCCATAAACCCTGATGAAAAATATGGCTACTTTGCAAGCATTTCTGCTTATTTTTTAGATTCCAGTGTAGCCTGTTTACTTTCTGGTACAGATAAGTAGTCATGAATCCTTTCAGAAGCCTTAGGTTGAAAGTCTCTGCCTGTCAACTTTGTGTATAACTGAAATAATTTATTTTCTCGGTGTCGAATTTTTCAAATATGTAGGGGGTAAAAAACTTTAAAATAATTTTATGGGTCTTTTACATAAAACTGTTGAATAGAATATTTTCTCCAAAAATAGCTTAATAAACTCCAAATGCAGTGAAGGAATTTTCATGAAGAACAAAGCAGTTGGTTTACATATGTAAATTTATAATGCTGGCAGTAACATTAAAATTCCCATTAAACCAGGAAGTCCCAAATTACTGTTCATGCAAAATTCTTTCTTTGAGGAAGAAAAGGGTTCTAGGTAGATAACATTTGTGAAATGCTGGGTTAGACGGAATTCACTACTGGACTGGTTGGTTTTTAATATATCAATGTATATAGCTTTTTGATTCTCAGGGATAACATGTAAATCACTTTGACCACCAAACACCCCTTTAAAAATAGGCCAATTATTATGTGGTTTGGGAAATATTGCCTTAACTATTACTCTTTAAAAATCTTGGTCTAGTTTCTTAAAAGATTGTTTAATTGGTTTGAGGTGGACTTCACTGAGTAAGTGCCCATAGGGCTTTTATGTTTGTTTTAAACAACAACCTTACTGTCCAATGTGGCAGCTTGTGCTTGCTTGATATTTCTGCCTAAATAGAAGACTCTCCCACCTTGGTGCAAAGTGAACTGCCAGCAGACCCACCTTTTTTACGTAGGTATGGGCAAAATTTTTTTCAAGCAGCCCTTTGATGTGCTCCAGGAAGTACTCTTATTGAAGCCTTCTATTAATCATGCACCATGAAAGGAAAAAGTGAGAGTTTAGCTTTGGAAATAGAGGGCAGAGTTAAAAATCACCATCTTGGAAGTGTTCCTATGGATCAGAACATTGAACTCTTATGTATTCCTCTTAAATCTGCCATGATGAATAGCCCCTAGATAAACGGCAGCCAACTGTTGAGTGGAGTTAGAATTAGCTATTGGATTGTCTGAAGAACACTTGCCAAAAGCAGCTCATTTGGTTATAGCATATTTGATAGATTGAGCTGGTATCTGACAGTAATTGACTACAGCATAACTTGCTTCTTGAGACTTCCTGAAATTTGCTAGTAATATCAGCTTAAAGAGAGGTGACTGAATTTTTAATCAATAAATAGGAGGGGAGGCATAGATTAGGTGCAAGTTTAAAAAAAAAAAAAAGCCTAAGACATAGCCCTGGTTTTATTCCACATGTTTGGAGAATTTCTACAGTTTTTCTGTTTACCAATAGAATTTTTATATTGTTGCCTTTACTACAGTTTCCTTCTTGTCATTACTAAAAGCTCTTCTTAAGGCTATTAAACGTGATTAAAATCAATGTGTAGCTGTTTTAAAAGTCATGTCTTTTTCTAC
This sequence comes from Bos taurus, assembly GCF_002263795.3. NCBI lineage: Eukaryota > Metazoa > Chordata > Mammalia > Artiodactyla > Bovidae > Bos > Bos taurus. The sequence continues at coordinate 96,004,426 of NC_037329.1, forward strand.
TCAACTAATTGTCACACCTTTCTCTCTTCTTCCTGTGCAGACTTAGCTTTGGAATCAAACCCTTCTGACCACCCAAGGGCAAGCACAATTTTTCTGAGCAAATCTCAAACGGACGGTAAGACAGTGTTTTTCCCCCCCTGAGAAAAAGATTGAAAACTGTTTTTGTTTTGTGTATTTTAGGAAGATACAGAAAAACACTTGGAATAGTTTAAATATTTTATTTTTTAATATGTGATAATATTTTAATATTTGATATTTTAATATGTGATGATACATTTTTACTTCAGGTGTCACTATTTTAATGAGAAACACTTAGACCATCTGTTTATACACTCTGCTACTTCTTTATCAACACAGTCAGCTTGCCACATGATTTAGTTGTGGTCTGTTTTTCCATGCTACTTTGTCCTTTTCCTCTTGCTCCAAGAGCACATGAGTTAAAGATGAATGATAGGGTTTAGGTCACAGTTAGGTTTTCATTTGATAAAAAAAAAATCAGTTGTTATGTATGGGAATTGAGTCTTGTGATTTTGGCACCATTTTGCACAGTGCTCAACCAGATGAACCTTTCTCACATCCAGATTCATGTAAATTTTTAAGTTCTTTTAAAAGTTCGTATAAGAACTTTTAGCTCTTCAAAGTTCTCTCATCCTAATGTGGTGCTGGGCCAGGGTAATCAGAGGAGCATGCCTGCCATATGGGGTTTTCCAGAAGGTTATCCTCAGTAAGGGAAACCTTGTGTAAATTTCTGGTGTCCTGCTTGTTTTAAGATGAGAATCAGAACTGGAAGTTTTTGCACTCCTGCTTGTTGTCTTGCCTGCTTGTCTTCCTTAATATATGTTAAATCCTAGTTTATTTGCTAAAAAGCCACACATGATCAAGTTTTTCGGTTGTTTATGAGAGCAGGAATACAAGTGAACGTTCTATAATATTTGAAGTAATGCAGCACAATAAAAAATAGAGGGTTCTTTTTCTTTTATTTTCATTAGATTACCGGTTTTTATCAAAGGGTCTGTCTCAGAAACGGCCAGCCAGAAGAGGGCCAGGCGTGGGGGTGGGGCACAGAGCGCTCACGCCCTCTCGGAGTGCACCATGTGTTCTCCAGCCTGAGGGCGCCTGCATTTTCTTAAAGTGTGTGTTCTTTGTCTTGAGGCAGTTATTTCTAGTTAGGATTACTGTATTTCTCAGTCTTTTCCAGACTCATGAGCTGCTCACACTGTAGAGAGACAGTGGAGAGAGTAAAAGAAACACAACCTCATGCCCCTGTCTCTCTTCAGTCTAAAGGAATTCATGCTTGTGATGCCATGGGAACGAGTGTGGCCTGAGACTCTCTTTGAGCTTATATTCTTCTGGTCTTTGTTGGAGCAAAACAGTTCTATGTTCTGTCAATGCATGTTAGTGAGGTCAGCACACATGTTAAAGTTTATAGAGCTTTCCAGTGTGTAAAGACCCTGTATTTTTTAACTTGGGTGTTTGAGTAGGTGACCAATAAGTGGTTCAGGATGCTTCCAGAGACATGGTTGCTTGACCAGAAACTGGTTCTTAGAGTTGTCATCTGTTAATCCTGGTGACTAATGTACATGTAGAACTAGAAAATACTACATACGGTGCAGCTGGTAAATTTTTTTATTAGCTAAATATCTCACCTGGCCTAATTTGCTTTGTCCTTTTCTTTTGTAAATGGAGAGTCTTTGATTTGTACCTAATACAGAGTATCTGTTAGGTCAAATAGTAAAACTAAGTTTTTAGATATTATTTATAGGATTCATTTTGCTGGGTGATTTAAGTTATATGTTTTGTTGGAAATTATTTTTAAAAATAGAATGAAATTTTAACTCATTGTGTATATTGGTAATCCATCAGATAACTAGTGACTTATTTTTCTATGGTATTTGTATCGGAATTCATCAGTTAATTTTTTTTATTCTTAGTGCGAGAAAAGAGGAAGAGCAACCATTTAAACCATGTAAGTAAATAGTTGAAAAGTTAAGAAATCAATAGTTCAATTAAAAGCATGTCTGCCATGATTTCCTAAAAAGTATGATGGATCCAATACTGTTAGCATTGACCTCTTATTTATAAATTTTCTGAATGTCTAGTTCCTAATTATCAAGTATATTCAGAAAGGTTTTTGACTTAGTAGTTCCCTTTTTTTTTTTAAGGGTCCTGACATTTAAGTTAAATTTCAATAATATGGTTATAATATAAAGATCGAGCTTCAGCTCTTTTGCCTTAAATTTTTGATCTTAGTTTTTAACCAAAGTAATAAAAGTGTAATAGGTAATTTAATTTTTAGCACTGTCCATTGACTTCTTGGCACAGCAGGTGAAATCTTAACTTCCTTGTCCACCATGATTTTATCTCCCTCCTTCTGTTCCCTTTGCGTGCATCAGTTTTTATTAAATCAGAATCACTGTCTACATCACTCCGACTACCAAGTGTTGTCCGTCGCTGAGCCGTGTGGTTCTCCGTGCTGCCTCCTTGTGCACCTTTCATTCTTTTTCTTCAATGTTAATGAAATCTCAGCACTTCTGCACTTCTCAGGATAATCCAATTCTGCTTTTTCTAGCAAGCATGATCTCACACAGCCAAACACAGTTGAGTAGCTCCCTGGCCAATCTCCCTATTTTCACATTCTTCATTTTTTTCTGTGGAATTAATTTCCTGACTATATTCACTTGCCTGTTTTTTAACAGCTATTTTTTCCCCCAAATGTTGTAACATTTGTCACATACCCATCAAAAATATTTTCCGTCCACAAAACCACATCTGTTCCATTTTTTCTTGGAGACACTTTTTGCCAACCTTTTGTCTTCCTACCCTCTACATACTAGTGTTTCCTAGATGGGCTCTGTGCCTATTTTCCTGGGATATCTGTGTGAAGTCACCTGGGATCTCACATCACTACTCTCTGATGTTGGATCCCCTATGTCCTAGATTCTGTTTCCCTCTGTCTTGTTATACTCCCTTGTTTTACTGGAGCACATTTTCCTGGAAAAAGGCACATGGGCAAAAATTTTTTAAAGACCTAGCCTCTATGAAACTCCTTATATTTGATAAAGTGTAGAATTCTAGGTTGAAACTAATTTTTGCAGTTCTAGAGATGTTTCTCTCCTGTTCTCATTTACAGTGTTGCTCTTAAATCTGTTGAATTTGGTACATTGTATCTTACCAAATTAGTCATTTCTCCATTCCTTCCTCCTGTGGAACCTTGTAGTACCTTCTGTCTTTGTGGGGTTTTGAAATTTCATAACATGGTTTGATATAGACCTTGTCACTCTATTGGGGCCTTTAAACATACAGAACATCTCTTCTAGTGAATTTTTTTATGTGCGTCTTTGGTATTTTCTTTTTTTTTTTTGGATTCCTGTTAGTCAGATGTTGAAAATTTTAGAGCATATTTCTGCACAGATTTTTTTTCCCCTCCTGTTTTCCGTTTTGGCTTCTTGTCCTACTTCCTAGGGGTTTCCTTGACTGCTCTAATCCTTCTATTGAATATATTGTTTTGTCTACCTTATTTTTATAGAGTTCTCTTCCATCCTTTTATTCTTTTTTCACTGATGCAATTTCTCATCTTTCTGTAGATGTTGAAGATTTTTTTTTTTTAAGTTTTTATTTGCTCCTGCATTTTTATCTTTCCTGTCGATGCCTTCTTCCTGTTTTGATCTCTGACTTCTTGGAGGTTTCCCTCAAATATGTGATTCTCCCTCACTGTTAAGATCTAATTGGAAGCATCACTTTGCGAACTCATTAACTGATAGACCTCACTGCAAGGATTTGGTGACCATGCCTCTGAATTCTGAACCTGCCTCAGGTTCTGTAAGACAAATTGGTTTTGTTGTTCCCATCCCAGTCACTCTGTAGGTTCCAAGGTTGTGCTTCCTCTGTTCTGCCATGTCCGTTACCACTCCTTTATCTAGTTTTTTCTTCTTTCAAACATCAAAAATCATCTGCTGTTTATCCTGTCTTGGGTATAGCTTTTTAAAAAAATACTTTTAATTCTAATGAGATGATATCTCTGAAAGAAGGGGGAAAGGAAGTAGATTTGTGGTTAGTCCACTCTAAGTTGGATTTATACTTTGAATATAAATTCTAAGTTTAAAAGTTTTAATTCAGTATAATTAATGGTACTGATTCAGACAATACTTTCTATTATATCTATAATTAGAATACTGTACATTTCTACTAAGACCTTGATTAAGAATCCTATTCAAACTACTTATCCTGCCACATTGTCCGTTAATGTGTAGTAATGTAGGGAGTAGTTTACACTAAGGCACTTCTTGTTGTTTTATTGCTAAGTCAGACATGACTCTTTTACAACCCTATGGACTGTAGTAGCCCACCAGGCTCGCCTGTCTGTGGACTTTTCCAGGCAAGAATACTGGAGTGGGTTGCTATTTCCTTCTCCAGGGGATCTTCCTGACTGAGGAATCAAACCCACGTCTCCTGCTTTGGCAGGTGGATTCTTTACCCACTGAGCCACCAGGGAAGCCCCACACTAATGCATTGAGTATTACAAAATTTTAAGTAAAAGTCTTAATAATTACTAATAAACACATCTAAAACTTGTGGAAAGGGGAGGAAAAAAGTGAATTTCAGCTTAATTTTTTTGATGGGTTAAACTCAGAGGCAATAGGCAGGATGGGAAGATTCACTGGGTGGGGGCAGAATTTCAACAGGTGCTTGACTTTTAATAAGTTTTGCGGGCGATTGTTACTTATTAGTCTTCCAGTATGATTATTTTCTAGTCTCTGCCATTAAACCTGAGGTCTACTAAGTAAGCCTTTTCCCTTCTTGTAAAGATTGTAAAAGTCCATCGGTTCTGTCCTTAGCTCTGAATGACAGTAAATACTCTTCTTCAGTGAACATTAAAGTATCAGTGGTGGGTTTTGCTGTTTGATTTTTATATTTGCATTTTATATCATTAATCTTTGTCAGTGTAGTTTATTGAGGTTTTGAGCCAGCGATGATAAGGCTTTAATCATAAAGGACAGTTACCTTAAATTTTAAAGTGAGATGAGGGGAAAGTGAGCTGTTGGCAGCTAATATATCCAGGCTTTGCTCAGAAACTTTAATTCTGCCATCCTTTAGTGAATAGTAGATGCCAAAAGTTTGAATCACTTCAGGAGTAGGCCTGGAGAAGTGTTCACTGTTTCTTGGTAGGATCTAGCTAGTATTCTGTAGGTTGCTGATAGACTAAAATGAGCCCCACCCCGCCTTGGTCTGTAGTGCCACGTCTAATTAAACTTCTTAAATATTTCAGCACTAATATTTCCAAAGATAAACATATAATTCATAATAGAGAAAAAGTTTTAATAGAGAAAAATGGGATAAATATCACCCAAAGCCAAAGCTCTACCAACGAGTCTATATTTTGGTGCATTTTCTTACTATGTTTGTTCCCCTCATAGATAGATTTTATAGTCAGAACTGACTTTTACTATGTGTAGTGCATCATACTCTTAATAGTAGTGACCTTTTAAAAGATAACTTCATTTAGAATATAAGCATTTGAATAAATGTTCAGTTTTCATGCTGTGTCTCCTTTGAGATTCTAAAATTACACATTAACCAGATAGCTTAAGAAATATGTAAGTTTCAGTTTAAATCATTTCTAGCTTGAAGGAGAAATTCCTCCAAATAGTGGTACTTTTCAGGTATGTTTTGTCTAGAACTTTTTGTTAATAAAGGAGTAAGTGGCCTTGCCGTAAAATATCTGGAAGAAGCAAAATGGTGGTTTATACACCATTTGGATAGTTCTTATTATTGGCTATTGGCACTGTTTATTTAAATGGTCTGTATTTTAAAAAAACATCGACTAGATTTTCTCCTTGTTTCACCTTTGATGTATTTGTGGAGGACACTGATAGAGTGTGACAGCATGGTGAAAACTACTTTATATTAATAGGAGGAAGGAAGGCTCATCTGAATTAGTAAACAAAAACCAACAGAACCAAGTGTTGAAATTGTTTGTGTTCTGTGGTATTAAAGAATGCTATTACTTTGAGCTACTGACAGTGACTGGGATTTGAGTATTGGCCTTTACTTAAAGGAAGAGAATTGTCCTAACATAGTTTAGGCTATTTTAGTATTTGACTATGGCTTGTTCTTGGGCTCTTCACAAATAAATGGATACTTCTAAAGTGTTTTAAAGACAGTTTATTCTCTAGAGGGTCTCATAAAGTTCTTTGTCACCTATCCAGCACCACTGCAGATAGTTCTAATGTGTATCATTAGTATGATTTACCTTCCAGTTGTAATTGATCTTAAATAATTTGTCAAAGGCTTGTTGAATCCTAATTTGTCCCAGATTCTGTGCTCAGCAACTGGAGTAGGAGGAGTAAGAATCTTCTGTAACCTGGAGGAGCTTGCTTGCTTACTTAGGAGGGAGATACCAGGCAAGCAATTGAGACCATGTAACTGGTGGTGAATTAGATGTGTAAGTGTGCAGAAAGGGAGAAGTTCAGTGGTGTGGCTGCTGGCCGAGGTATGCTGGAGGTCATGGGGTCAAGTTTGCTGGGACAAGAAGGAAGAAGCCAGTGCAGGCAGAGAGCAGCGTGTGCAAGGCACCAGAGTGCCATGATGAGCGTCAGATAGCATGGAGAGAAGAAATAATAAAACTGCAATGAGTGGGAAGTATTCTCTAAGGCTCTCACTTGTCTAATATATGGCAGTCTTACTTAAACATGAAATGAGAAGTTAAATTCTCAGAGCTGCTTTTATCTGTTTCTTGGCTGTGAGAGAATCTTAAAGCTGTACCCTTTTGTCCTCCAGATAAGGAAACTGAGGCCCAGAGAGATCTATGGCCTCCAGGTTGCGAGTGATAGAGCAGCCCTGGCATGCCCAGCCTCTGACTCAAAAACGCTTGTTTCCTCACACTGTCTCCCAAGCTAATACACTTATGATTGGCGTTCATTTACTGCAATGGAATGCTCTCACATCGATATTACATAAAGCAGTGCGTTTTATTGTAGTAAATGAATAGAAATAGAAATCTCCGCTGCATTTCATTGCTTAAGGAAGAAACACTGAAATCTTACTATATGCTTTCTACATTATTATAAAGGCAATTTATAATAGGTGCTTGCCAGGTTCATTTATGGGTCCTGTATCAAGGGCAGCAGTTTATACCACATTTCTCAGATCTTGCCTGTGGAAGTTAGAGTACAGAGGTTTCCCATGGAGCTGCACGTGATGCAGCACTCAGCAGTTCATGGAGTGTAAGGAAAATCTTAATGCTTTATCGTTTGACATTTTAACCAAGGAAAAAACACACTTTTATAGGTTTAACTTACTGTGACATTTTCTTCTATCTCCCTTCCCCTTCAGGTATCTCCAGGGCAGCTTACTAAAAAGTATAGCTCATGCTCAACCATATTTCTAGATGACAGCACAGTCAGCCAGCCTAATCTTAGAACCACAATAAAATGGTGAGTACAACTAGGTTGCCAAGGGCTGAGTGACAGACCCCCTTCTTGCTGAAACCATTCTAGCCATACGTAATTTCATTCATTTGATTTGTCCTTTTCAGTGATCAGGTTAAGAAACTGGTGTCAACTATATGTTGGTTTCAAGGACCTAAATATGAGTCTTCAGTTTCCATTTTTATTATAGAGTACATGATAGAAGGGAAAGTCAGTTAGCAAGTAAGAAATCCCAGGAAAAATGTAAATCTTATTTGATGATTTCTATTGTTAAGATAATATTGAACATAATGAGAAAGAGAGGGGTACCTTTTTATTGTATGTTTCTAGAAAAAAGTATTTCTTTATGAGTTGGGAGTGTCCTACAACAATGTATACTAGTTTGGAAGCTACCGTTAGAAGAAGGAACAGCGTGTCCCCTACTGGCACCAAAGCGAATCTGCAGTTAAATTTAATTGGACTTCGTCAGATTTATCACACCCTGCATTTTTTTCCTGCAGTATTTCTGTATGAAATTTTACTTCTCCTTCCTCTCCCCCAAAGAGGGGGAAAATATATCAAAACTGTTTCAAGGGGCGTACTCTCAAGCTTAATTTCTCCATAGATGAAATTTGTTCAACTAAGATTTTAACTTAATAGACACATTTAATTTTTGTTTATATATGTGTATCTCCAACACACTGTATCAATCAAAGCAGAGAACAATAAAAGAGATGAAGTTTCAGAAACAAGGCTGTGGTCAGGCTTATACTTAAGAAGACACGAACAGTGTTACGATGACAAAAACTATTCCTCCATTTCTGGAAGCCCCTCATAGTCCACAATTGGAGATGCACAATTCAGAACGCCCTAATGATGGGAATGTTCAAGTTTATTTAAGAGAGAGAATTAAAAACCAAACAGGATGCAGACCTCCATGCCTCTGTTGGAGTTGTCCAGGAACATTAACTAGTGTCTCCTTAGCATATGAATGTTAACTTTCCAGAACAGTTTGGGAAATGCTACTTGAAAATATTAGTATCCTTATCATTAATTTTAGTTTTCTGTCTTAAAAATATAATTAGCTTATACATTTAATTTCATTTTTAATGTGCAAGGCTTTTTATTTTTTAGCTGTTTAAATGATCAGTATACTTCTAACTTTAATTAAAAACAACCAGTTCACAATCATAATAATGTAACTTTCTTATTAGTTTTGGTCAAATCGTGTTTCAACAAAAACTGAGCCCCATTGCTCTTTAAAGTCCTGAGTTTTGGCACTTCTCTCGAAATCAGTGTTTTTATTCAGCCAAGACACTAAATCTGTGGGTTAAAAAACTACTCTCACTGTGGCTAGAGTCACAGCTTCTTTTCAATTCAAAAGAGCCTGATGTTCCAGTATATAATTCAGAAGTAGTTTTAAAGATTAACCTTGCTCAGATGAGTAGGTTTCATGCTTTTTATTCTCAACCTAGTCTTAATGTTTGGAAATACAGTAAATTTTTCTCTGATTAAGTTTTAAAAATGACCATTCAGCACATTCATTATTGGTGAAATAAAGGTTTACTGAGAAAATTAGGGCAAATTGGCTTTTAGGAATGATTCTGAAAAGTACCATGGGATTAGTTTTCAGTGGGGTAGGTGAGCCTTATTAGAATCACCTGTGCAACTTTTTCAAGATGTGTATCTCTGAACACATGGATTCTACCTTTCCTCCCTGCCTCCAAGACGCAGAGTCTGTGGGTCTGTCTGGCTCTCTGTCTCTTTCTCACACACACACCCCTTTTGACAAGCTGAGGAATGATGTGTTTGAGGCATGATTTTATAGACAAAAGCATCCTGAGAGATTCTGATCTTAACCCTAACTCATTCATTCCTAAACTTGGCTGCACGTTGCAGTCACCTGGGGAGCTTTAAATACAATCCTGATGCCCAGGTCGTACCTAATGGAGTTAAATCAGAACATTTTGAAGCAGAAGCCAGGCAGTGTTTAAAGTGTCCCGGGTGATCCCAGGATGCAGCTGAGCTTGGGAACCACTCTCTGCTTCAAGGGTAGGAGAAAGAGAACTACTTCTGATAATTGGTGGGACCTTGAGTAAGTCAGTTTTTAGCCTTGATTCCCTTATTTGTAAAATGGGATAAGTGTCATATAAGGTTCAGTTGCCCTTTTTATTATGTAACTTTTAATTCTGTGACTTTAAGGTCAATTTGAAGAAACTTTGAAGCACTATAGAAGTATCCATCTTTGATGCTAACAGTGTTACTGGCCTTTCTGCAAATGCTAAGATTCTATAGACTAGTTACAAAATTCAGATTTGCCTTCTCTCAATTATTTTGAGTTTCATTTTAGATACTGAGAACAAAGGGAAACAAATAACTTAACCAGAGAACCCCTTAATGGCCTAATACACAGCATCTGTGAATAACTTAGGGCTATAGTAATGTAAAAAGTATCTGAGGACTTGTATCTATTGGTTAGTTAATACTTTATTTAAAATAATTTGGAAATACCTGTCATTAATAGTGTACTGTGCTGTATTGTGCTGCCTTATTAGCAGTGCTTATTTCAGGATAACTAGGCTTATCATCAATTTTGTGACTATAAAACTTTGCTATTAAATTTTCTAATAATTATGTGTGAAAGTGATTTTAAATCCATTTTATTTGGTATGGAGCACTTGTATTACTTACTTTTAGAGAAATAATGGAAAATAGACATGTTAGAGGGATACTGAACTAAATCAGCTGAAATGCAGTGCCTAACAAAAAGCCATGTGTGGCTTAAATTTAACCATGTGGATAGATGATATAACTTGTATGGGACGAAAGATTTGGTGCATAGAAGGACAAATGACTGGGGAAATATATAACAACATATATTATAATAATCAACCCAAACATGTCTTCTAAGAGCACATCTAGCATTTTGGGTCTCCTAATTTTGCTAAAAGCCAAAGAACCTAAAACATGGGGGATAGCACCTGTGGGTACTGCTCTGAATTAGAGGATGTGGGGGCCACTGGGCATCTGGAAGGTCTTACCTCTCTGCCAACCCTTTTTAAATGTCTTCAGGCCTAATGTGATAAAAATCAATTATTACAATATATTTTTTTCCTCCACAGTGTGACCTTAGCAATATATTACCACATAAAGAACAGGTGAGCTCTTTTAAAACCTATTTTGTTATTCCAGCTAATTAATTTACACAGTATAAAGTTTAGTGTTAAGTAATAACTATAGACAGTATTTAGAGTAAGCTTTTACTGTTAGAGTGCTTCTATTAGAGTATGGAAGTAAGTCATTTATTTTTATTTTGGGACTCTTAATTCTTTAACCACTCTTATGTGGTTTATATGGATATTTACTGTATTAGAAATTGAAATTGAAAATTTAAAAAATTAAATCCATTGTATGTTAAACAGGCTTTCCTTAGCAGTACTGAAATTTTGAGCTGGATGAAGCTTTGTTGTGGGGTGCTGTCCTGTGCGTTGTCGAGCACTTCACAGCACCCCTGGCCTCTACCCTCTAGGTGCCAGTAGCACATTCTGCTTCTGTCCACAGTAGGACAACAAAAACTGTCACCTGAGGGATGAGATCACCATCTGGTTGGGGACTCCAGTGTTTAACATAAGTCTTTTTTTTTTTTTAATGAAAAATAACCATTTTCCACAACAAAATAGTGGAGAGAAAAGTATCTCATTAATAGGAGACAGTTGATTCTCATATCAACACTGTCTTCAGTCATTTGCTTTGAAGAAGCAATATGAAGATCCAGCCACATGTAGACATATAGTTGGGAAAAGGTGAATTTTTAAAGCCTTGAGATAATTTGGCATGTTCTTTGATACTGTCCCCAAAATCCACATGTGCTAGTTCATTAAATTAGTTAAAATGGAGTTCCAAGTCATTATCAGTGAACTTGAAGTAGGTACTATGTTAAATTAATGCCCATTGATCTGTCCTGCATACTGAGTGGATCTGTTTATCTGTACATGATTTTATAATATTATACATTGTCATTTGCAAAGTATTGGCTCACATTTCTTTAGACAGTGTCAAAAACTCACTCTTGTTAGTATCACCACCAATGTTATCAGAAAAGTCTTTAAGTATTGAGAAATCAAGCTCACCATAAATAAAGCTCACACTAGAAGGTACACGTTTTCCAAAAATCCTGATATTTTTAGCTTGATGGTTTGAATTTTATCATTGGTAATAAATAGTTGTGAGTTTTCTTTGAAGTCACAGGCTCACTTTATTCATTTTTTGAAAAAATGACTGTCAGTTGGTGTTTCATGAAAAAAGTGGTTTAAATATGATGTTCGAGGGGAAAAAAGTGACTTACCAGTAAGTTACAAGTGCTCTTCCTTAACAGAGCCATATTTCAGTACATGCAAGTGCTTAATGCATACTTTCCACTTAGAATATGAAAAAGAAGAGTAAAGGTTTAAGAATACTTAATTTTTACTCTTTCATCAAGGATGTTCTTAAGTGAAGCAGACTTTTTACATGCATTTGGCCAGGAATAACTGAGTTACTTCTAATTTAGTTTCATACCACTGCCTTGATTCACACTCAGAAACAAGCAATTTTACCCACTTTTGCTTTTATACAATCATAGTTAAGTGTCATACAGTGTAAAGGCAGGTGATGTCTTGGTATTCTTATAAAACACAGTTTTGACCTCTTAGACTTTTAGGCTTTCTGAAGAGGGGCCAGGGGAGAATCCCAGAGGCCTATAGACCACATTTGCAGAACTGCTGTTTAAATGGGCACAGAGTAGTAGTGTGGTGGAATTTGAAATAAAAAGCCTGGTTTCTCTTAAAAGACAATTAACATTTTTAACTCAGACTATTTAAAAGAGACAAGAAATAACAATATAAATATATAGTTATAGAATTAGATTATATTTATATATAATATATATGTTATATATTATATATGTTATAATAAGAATATAATATAAAGAACAAAAGAGGGGGAAAAAACAAGAAAAAAGCATGAATCTCATATTTACATTCATTGAAGTTAGAAGACTTCATTGCCCACTACTGCCACTTTATAAAATGTTCTTGTGTATTCCAGTGTGAGGTTAGTGCAGTGAAAATGTATTGGTCTACTAACATTGCCTGTTAGAAGGGGTCTGTGCAGGTAAAGGCAACTCTGGCTGGTTGTAGAAAAGATTTCAAGCAACTTGGTGTGCTGAGTATAAAATAGGTCAGAAAACCTTTCTAAGGGCAGAATCTAGGAGAATATGTAAAACTGTTTGCTTTATTGAAGGTTAATCTTCCTCTACTCCTTTCTCTACTCTTAGCAGATACTTTACTAAGCTAGTAACTCCTGAATTAATTTTTAAAATATATATTCTTATTTTATAGAGATGCCAATAGATCCTTGGATATTTTTGATGAGAGATCACATCCACTCACAGTAAGTGTCACTTTTGATTGAAGTTGTGTTTTTATTGTGCTTTTATTGTAGGTGTCCAATGTGTATTTTAATGATTGTAGAACTTGAACTGCTCTAGAATATGAATGACTAGCTTTGTGTTTTACTCCTTTTGATTTGTGTAAAGGATCTCCTATGAGGAGTTCTCGATTTAGACTTTAATATTGTGTGGTTACTTCCTTGACTTTACTGAAAAAATATTAAAGTACTTAGTATGCCAGTATCTAACTTGAACTGTAAGTATTAAATATCTTATACATTTAGTGCAGGTACCGTAACCAAAAGATATTTCTTATTTTGGTGGATTGAGAGGTAGCTTTCTGCTGTATATTATAGCAGTTACAGATTTGATCATAACTGCACCAGAATTTGGATCATAGAAGTGCACTTCCTAGCTATTTTTTATTTCGGTGTAAGAAAACACAGTGAGAACCTTATGGGTAGAATGTAGAAGTTACAGCAGAGGTAACTACACTGCAAGACTTAGGAGGTTTGAGCATGTGACACTATCCTTTTGTTGGGGAGCAGGGTATAAAGATACACAGGAGATATAGAGTAGTTAACAGTAACGTTTTATATGTATGTTTTAACTTCCATGATATTTATTATTTTGTAGAGACGTTTGTGATTGTTTATAGAGTTATTGATTTTATTATATTTATGTATAAGGTTGATTTTTTTTAAATAAATAAGCTGCAGTTGTATTTATTTAAATAAATAAGTACAGTTGTATTTATTTCATGCTTATTTGCTTTGAAATTAATTACTAGAAGAAAATTACTGCCTCCAGCTCGAAGCCAAGATTGTCTTCCTTTTAAGTCTTCTTCCCCCACCCCATGTTATGTCTAGTCATTTTACCAAAGGCATGTTGTGTCAGGGGTGTGACTGATAAGAACCGAGTTGCGCTTTGTATGACGAGTGAGTGGGTAAGTAAACATCAAGTAACAGAAAATGTAGCTTTTTAAAGGATGATTTTCCATAGCATCACATAATATAAACATTTCCTAACAAATATGTAAGACCTCTAAGGAGAACATTAAAATAGTGTTTAAATTTTAAACTAATTAAAATGACAGGGTTTTAAAATTCACTTCTTAAGGTGCTCAGTAGACGTGTGACTGGTGACTGCTGTGTAAGACAGCAAACTCTTAGCGCCTTCTGGTTACAGGACACTGGAAAGGTGTTTAAGTAGCACGTGGGCACACGTGTGAAGATTGCTGTCTTGAGGGTACTTTTAAGTATTTTTCTTCAGTGGATACTTACATTGTGTTTTTTCTTCTTTCAGCGAGAAAAGGTTCCAGAGGAGTACTTTAAGCACGACCCTGAACACAAATTCATTTACAGATTTGTTCGTACTCTTTTCAGTGCCGCACAGCTGACTGCCGAATGTGCAATAGTGACTTTGGTAATATATTTTTCTCTAATAGAAGCATCTTTAGACATTTTTTTCTTGTACAGAAGGTATGGGCCTGTTTTCCAAATGAAAGTAGGTTCCTGAAATGATCATCGGAACTTTATTAAAGAGAAATGTATCAAAAGGAAGTAAACTGTACAGATTTGAGCTTTAGTAATCATAATGATTTAAAATGTTGCCATTGCTTTTCTCATCGCAAAACAGTTGGTGTTAAGGGCAGCAGGAGAGACTTCTGGTTTCTCCTTCCACACGTCAGGGCACGTGCACACACAGTGCACACAGGTGCACACTGACAGTGTGTTGGGCGGTAGGATGGAGGTGATCACTCAACTTTCTGGTCCACGGCAGGCGCAGATTCAGTGTGTTTCTGAGTCTCAGGCTGTGTTGCCTAGGCAGTTCTAATGTGTGTCTTGATTGAGACTGACTGCCTTCAACTCCCTGTCCTTGGACGATAATGTTAACCATCTCTACTGTCCTCTGGTGCCTGCATGTGAAGGTACCCAGGATTGGGTGTCAGTGGTGCTTGGAAAGGCTTGACTCAAGTTAGCCTGCCAAGCTCCAGCTGTGTAAGGACCTTTGTGTCATCCATACTGAATTCCTATGGTAAGATTTTATCATTTGAATAATAAATCATATTCAGCTGAGAGGCAGTTGGGATTGCCTGACTCCTCCGTATAGCAGACCTATAGGGGAAAGTCAACTGGATCGTCTGGAGGGAAGGAGTACGTCCACCTCTGCCTGCTCCCCTCCAGGCAGTGTAGGAGAGGAGGCTTCTCCTTGTGCAAAGAGACCCCTCAGTGGGCACCGGGTCAGACACAGGCCTTTTCTTGGAGCTGCAAGCCACTTGCAGTGCTTAGTTAGCATGTGCTTGAGAGAGGCAGGGTGGCGCTGGCACATGCAGAGCTGGGAAATGCAGGCAGGAGAGTAAGGGTTGGAAGAGGGGCATTTCTTTGTAGACAAGTTAAGCCCGATGGACCTGTGAAACAGCAGAGTGACAGTGTCTAGCAGTCATTTGACTGTATGGGATTGTAGCCTGAAGCTGAGCGAGAGGCAGGGAATTACGTATAGCTGTTCAAATGCAGAGAAAGTACGTTAAATAAAAATTGAGGAGAAGATAGATCTGTGGGGACTATCAGCACTTATGGACACATCCCCAGAGGAGTGGCCAGAGTGGTAGGAAACCCAGGAGAGAATCACAAGAGGTGCCAGGAGAGATTGAAGGAGGAGAGCGTGATGCACATGCTGAGTGCTGCCAAGGAGTTCCTCAGGGCATACACACACACCAAATACCTACCTGTGTCACGGTTCTAAGTGCTGGGGATAGAGGAGAGTTCTTGCCTTTATGAAGTAAGTATAGCAGACATAAACAAAGGGTGTTTGTGTTTTTTTGTATTAAGTTTTTATTGGAGTATGGTTGATTTACAGTGTTGTGTACAGCAGAGTATAAGACTTTTTAAATGAGTATTTTTTAAAAGATGACTATTTCAAGTAGTAGTGAAAGCTAGAAAGAGAAAGCAAGGTAAAGGGATAAAGAGATTAGAGAGGCTTCCCTGGTGGCTCAGACAGGAAACAATCTGCCTGCAGTGCAGGAGACCAGGGTTCCTGGTTTGGAATCCCTGGTTTGGGAAGATCCCCTGGAGAAGGGAGTGGCAACCCACTGTAATATTCTTGCTTGGAGAATTCCCCATGGACAGAAGAGCCAGACGGGTCCATGGGGTCACACAGTCAGACACGACTGACTGACTTAACGCGTGCACGCTAGAAAGACCAGAAAGAGCTTCTTTACAGAGCTGAGATTTGAACCAGGACCTGGCTGGACTGAGGAAGATGAGGGGCACTGATCCCACAGGCAGAGGGGTAGACCACAAGGCACTGAGACAGGATCAGCAAGGTGGCCACTGTGATCAGAGTAGGGAGTGAGGGAAAGAGCACAGGTGATGAGCTCACAGAAGGACGATGGCATCTCACACAGGGCCTCGTAACTTGCAGGCCACAGAAATTATCTATTTGATGGGAAAGCCCTGGCAGATAACCTAAAGTCTGTCCTGGCTGCTCTGGGGAGAACAGACTGTGGTTGGCAGTCAGTGGAAGCAGAGAAGTTAGGAGGCAATGGTAGTGATACAAGTCAGAAGTGATGGACAGAAGAGCAGAGCCATCAGGTGACCAGTGAAACGGAGATAAGAATTCCGAACAGATTGGAGTGAGATAACTCAAGTGGAGGTTTTTGGTCCCAGCAGCCAGGCGTGTGGCAGTGTCTTCAGCTCTGAGGGCAGGCTTGGGGAGTGGGGCATTGTGATGAAGAGCTCTGGTGGTAGGAAGGCAGCAGTGACTCTGCCTGAGTAGTTTCAGTGGAGCAGTGGTGGCCAGGGGCAGACTAAAGTGGGATGAGGAGAGGATGGGTCATGAGGAGCCAGCCTCAGGACATTTCCTGAGGGAAGTGTTCTAAGGGGTGGTGAGGGGATGGGCTGAGAATATGTAAGAGAACATTGGAGAAAATCTCTGACAGAGAGGGGGTTGTTCAAGAAGAGATGAATTGTGGGAACAGTGTTCTGCAGAAATGAGAAATGGGACTGACTGCGTTCATAGAAGAGTTAGCTTCAGGAAAAAGAAAGATGTCACTTCCACTGAGACGGGAGGGCAAGTGGTATAAATGAGACCAAGTTTGCCTTTAGTAAAGGTGAGAGGAAACTGAGGGATTGCCCCTAAGGTTGAACTGCCTCTATTAGTGCCATAAAGTAGAGAGGTGGACCCTGTAGGGAGATTCGTTCTTAATACTGGAGCATGCTGAGTTCTCTGGGGAACAGGGGCAGAATTTCACTAAGGGTATATAATCTCAGTAACTGTGTTTGAAACAGTTGAGTTTGGAGAGCTTTGGCAGATTTGAGCTGTCAATCTGATAACATACTCTGATAAAAACTGGACGTTTTTCTTTTTGTCAAATGGCATATATTCTCTTCTGCAGAGGTAACACCATCACCAACAACTGTCTTTAAACTTTACTCAGCTGTTAACTTGGTCCGGTTCTTTATCGAATAGCCATTTGACACACATAAAAGAAGCCATGAAGTCATCCCACAAACTACCTGGCAGATTTAGAGGAGCCCCAGGGATTCAGACACTGGCAGCTCTTAACCACCTCAGAACCAAACAAATTGACTAAGTTGCAGAATATGTAAGACGAATTATGAAATAATGGAGATGTGAAAAATGGGGGATATGAAAAAAAATGCTCTTTGTATGCATGAGTCTTCCTTAAAAAGGCACTAAATGTGGTAATGTAAAGCTGCTTTGTACTGCCTGTCCTGCTGTGCCACACAGCAGCCACTGGGAGGCTCTCTTGACCACCAGTTATCATCTTCAAGTTCATCCTCTGAAGAGAAGATAAAGAACTGCTCAGTCTTACCAGAGTTTTACATACTCAAGCTTTATGTAAAATTGCCACGTACCCACCACCAGTATGGTAGGTACATTGCGCACGGTAGGCGCTCAAGCATTTACTGAACGGTTGAATTGATGCTGGGCTATATGTGCTGCCTTTTGCAAGTGGGAAAGTAATAACACAATGCCTGTCTTTAGAATGCCCTTTGCTGAGATGTCCTTTCATTCCTGCGACCAAAATTGGGTTGGAAATTCACATGGGCAGAGTAGAAATACCGGACTAACAGAAATACCTGCCTTACAACTGTGACCTGGCCTTTGGCCTTGGCTGGCCGAGCAAAAGTCTCTGTAGAACCAAAGAATAAAAGACATGTTAAAACAGATGAAATCTATCATTCCTAATAAATCTTATCACAGCCCTTAAACTGAACTAAAATCAAAGATCAGTCCTCTACTTTTGCAGGTTTACTTAGAAAGGCTTTTAACTTATGCTGAGATCGACATTTGCCCCACTAACTGGAAAAGAATTGTTTTGGGAGCCATTCTTCTTGCCTCCAAGGTTTGGGACGATCAGGCTGTTTGGAATGTGGACTACTGCCAGATCCTCAAGGACATTACAGTTGAGGACATGTGAGTTTGTAAGGTTACGGTGAACTGTCTAACCATTTTCCAATACCTCATTTGCTCCCATAAAGTTTACATCTTAAGAAATGTTACATTTTAAGAAAGGTTACATTGTGCAGAGAGCTGAGTTAGGTATAAATATAAAATTAGACTCTTGTCTAGCTGTAGTATAACCATTTGTATTTCCCATCATTAATTAGTTAAATCTTGGTGTGTTATTGTAATATTCTGCTTGATAAATTGAAATTACTTTTTGATGGTTTTTGCCAAACATTTTACAAGCTCACTACCAGAACAACATGATGCAGTAAATAATTTCACGTCTTTCTTAAAGCTGTCTACCGGTCCAGTCCGTTTTTAAGAGGCACATGTCTGGCCTTGGAAGTTAAGTGGTCACTGCTGAGTCTTAGCACCTCCAGACTACTGAGAGGTTATAACTTCAACTTGAGTCACACGTTGTACGTTTGTTTTTGCAGGTCTTTTCTTCTTTTGTAATCTGAGGTTGTATCTAAGGTTCTATTGTTACAGAAACCATGATGTACAGATAACCACACAGGTTTCAGATCTCTGTGTTCTCTCTCCTCCGCTGTTAGGAGTGTTCCCCATGTTTAGAAATAGAGGTCTGCTGAGTTAGGAAACTCCTTTGTTCAGGTAGCCCTGGAAGTGTCACTGGGGCCTCACCCGGAGCACTCAGCAACCACAGCAGCACTTGATGGGGCCTTGAGTTAACTTGGGGGGTTCCTCACAGATGGCATGCTCACATGGGCATGAAACATCAGGCTTCCAGTCTGGCTGAGGGGAAGGCCCCGAAGGTGGGAGGCAGCAGGAACCAGAGAGGTATTTGCAGAAGACTCTAGAAGTGCTCACTTGACAGCGAAAATGTCCTTGTGGGTGGCATTTAGGAAAACGTAAAGGTGTACCTCTTTATTATAGTGAACAGCAGAGGACGATCAAGGTCACGGCAGGCAGTGGCAAGAGTTTGTTTTTGTTACCTTTGCCCCTGACTCTCAATTCAGAATTACCAAAGTGCATATTTACACTGAAGCAAAGAAGCTTGTGACTAAGAGAAGGGACCAGTGATTGTTGGTAGCTGTCAAAGTGACTTTTGGTGAAAATGTCCACTTTGGTGGTAAAAAGTGTCATGGTGATGTTGCTGGTAGCCACCGTAGTGTTATGGCAGATAATTCGAGATGAGTACAAGTACTTTTGGAAGTTGTAGAAACGAAAGTGACATCGAGCACCACTATCATCCATCTCTAAACTGGTTCCTTGAAGGAAGGGAAATGTGTAATCATAAACACCAGGCCTGCCATGATGGCAGCTGAAATTTTCTCAGAACCTACAACTAAGCTGATGGGGGCTCTGGGTCCGATTAGAGCATCAGAGAACATGCAGGGAAGTGTGTGGGTGTTCATAGATGTGAGCCCAGTAGCACTGATGGCAGTGTCTAGCTACAGGAAGAAGCTAATTGCAAACAGCACTTTTCTGTGTAAAACAGAATCACCAGGAGCTGTGTTTGTAATAGGCTGCTTTTGTTTACGATCTTTGGAAACTGGAAAGCATTACAACCAAGTGTTCAAGTCACATTTGTCTCATCCCCCTGCTGTTTGTAATGGTCTCATTTTGAGTCTAAATTGAAAAATTGGCATCTGTCAGCTTTTCCTTAAAAGTTTTCAAACATCCATGTATCTTGTTTGAATATATTTCCCTTCAAAAGAATAAGTTAAACTGAGCAGCTGCTGTTCAGAAAATTTGCTGCGCCTATAAATGGCATGCTCTTCAGTCATCTAGTCATTTAAAAAACAACAGCCAAAAAAAAAAAATGCAGAAGATACGTATTCTGTAGGCCTAATGCTTTTTTCTTCAGTAAGTAAAGCTCTGTTAATAGACATGTTAATCCTATGAAGTACTGTATTTCCACACAATTAAAATGTATTAGTAGAAGAGAATATAAAAGGGATAGTGAAGTGCATTTATTCCTGTAGTAAATTAAGTCCTGATTAGCTGATTATCAAAACATTATCTGATTTACATTTCTATAGACTTATGGCCATTTGAACAGGAAATTAATTTTGGAGGTAGGTTCAGTTAGGTTTAAAGTTAAACAAATGAGAAACCTCATTTCTGCTCACACTGTGCTCTCCACACAGGAGAACATCAAGCATTTGATGACTTATCCAATGGATAAAATATTAACACTTTAAAACCAGGAAACAAATATATTGAAAAATAAGTCACTCTCATTTGTCTGGGTATTTGTCATTTTTATATAATTAACTCTTTAAAGTGATTGCTGTGAAAGTGGTAAGACTTACTCTGATTTTCTTTACTTAAACATTAGACAAGCAAATGACTGTGTATGGTCCCATAGCAAAGACCTGCCCCCAGCACCCTACTTTCCCACTTCATTGAATTCGCCCCCTGTGTGTGTGTGCACCTTCTGTCTTAGCTAGGGGCGGATGGAGCACAGGGGAAACTGCTCCATCAGAGGTCATATGCTCAATGCATTTAGTCTAGCCCAGACGTCTACCCTTAATCCTGCTGCCTCCCATAGCTTAAAAAGTGTATCCCATCCTGTCCCAGGAACACCTTCTCATCCTACTGGGGTTAAGAGGAACAGAAACTTGCATTCTGCCCTTTGCCACAGTCCCCTGTACTGGGGCAGGGGGAGGGGATTCCCTTTCCCATCGAGTGTAGCTTATTTATTTATTTATCTGAGATGAATCCTTGTTGCCTCAAGAGTCTTCTCCCCTCAGAGATAATAGCAGTGGCTCTCCATGGCTCCATTTGTTGCCGTGGTGATGTGCTTACTCCTTTTGTTGGCGTGTCTCTACTTCAATAAGCCCCTTCCTGTTATCGGCCCGGTGAAAATGTCTGCAAGTTCTCCAGAGCTAATAAACAGCATACATCATTCCTTTCATCTGATGACTATAGCGGGGCCTTGTGAGTGAGCGTGGAGCATGAATGCACGGCTGCACTAATGGAACTCTGAAGAATGAGCCCCCGAGTCAGCAGCACGGGTGCATAAGAGGGCCGTAACCTCTCCCCCCTGTCCCAAACTCAAAGTGCCAGGACGCAGAAAGAACCACAAATAGCTGTACCTTGTTGGAACATTAGTGTATTAATCCAGCTGGGGAGCCATTATTTGTTTCAAAACAGTATTTAGAGCTGTTGTAGTGGCTCAGAATGGGGTTTCTGAAGATAGCCCAGTTGACTAAAATTGTCCTATGTTGGTTTTGTCTTGTCCTCCTCCCCCAGGAATGAGATGGAAAGGCACTTTCTGGAGCTCCTTCAGTTTAATATTAATGTTCCCGCCAGTGTTTATGCCAAATACTACTTTGACCTTCGCTCCTTAGCAGATGACAACAACCTGAATTTTCTATTTGCTCCTCTTAGCAAAGAAAGAGCACAGAACCTAGAGGTAAGACTGTGGAATCACTCACTGGGTTTTCTGTCAGCCACCAAAGCCAACATCTGTGGCTAACTTACACTAAGCAGTGACTAGGAAAATGAAAAGCTGTTAAATTAACAGT
This sequence comes from Bos taurus, assembly GCF_002263795.3. Classification (NCBI taxonomy): domain Eukaryota; kingdom Metazoa; phylum Chordata; class Mammalia; order Artiodactyla; family Bovidae; genus Bos; species Bos taurus. The sequence goes on from NC_037329.1 coordinate 96,026,229, forward strand.
TTGAAGAGCTTATTAACCTGTTGGCATCTTATTCCCTGTGTCTTTTATGGGTTAGGGATCTCACATTTTTTTTAAAAAATTACAGATATTCTGTCTTCTGGAACCATAATTCAGAATATTTTAAATCAGATTTAATCTGTTCTTAATGGTTTTCCATTTGAACTTCCACACTTAACTAGAGAAGGAAATGGCAACCCACTCCAGTATTCTTGCCTGGAGAATCCCATGGACAGAGAAGCCTGGTGGGCTACAGTCCACGGGGTCACAAAGAGTCTGACATGACTGAGCAACTTAACTTTCATTTACATATAACCATACAGGCATAATTTCTTTATAATTGTATCCTTAAATCATATGTACATTGATAATCTACTTACCACTCTTAACTGTCTTAGCTTGCAGTGTGTGTCCCGTGAGTTTATTAGACCAGAAGCATCGGTTGCTAACCTGCGAGACCTGTACTTGGAAATTACAATGTGGGTTCAGAAACAGGATGTAGAAAGTACATGGGTTTTTAATGGAAATGGTAACATACATGGGATGAAGTAATTTGTAGTGGTGATTTGAAGTAGCTTGTGATTTCTGGTGGGTGTACAGCAAAATTTACAACTGAAATGAATACATATAAAACTGACACTTTTCTGGTACCTTGGTACTTTGGAATAAGACGTTTTTCCATGGTAATTTACATGCATGTGAGCACCTTGTAGTGCTTCATCATTAGACCTTTCTTGCCTTCAACACACCTACCTCATTAAAATTTTCTTAGAGTGTGTAGTAAATAATGAAGACTGAATAGAAGTTGAATAGCTGGGTAAAGACTGATTTTGCTCAGGTGTGTTCATTATGTTTAAGGATCTAGTATGTAGGTAACATCATATTGCTGTTAGACGGGGCCTATTTTGGGAACCCAGTTTTTAAATAAGTTCCCCCCTGCCCCAGCAATCTCATCATAGCCCTTCAAGGATATTACCTTAGGGAATCAGCAGTGTAGATATGAGCTATCCAAAGTAGCAGTAACTGTGAACCTAAATGAATGCAGATGTGTGGCTTATCAATGATGCTTTCTTTTTTTAAGGTTGGAACTTTTTTTTTTCCCCTAAATATACCTATGTTCTATCTGATTGACTTTCTTAGGCCATCTCCAGATTGTGTGAAGACAAATACAAAGACTTGTGCAGAGTTGCTGTGAGAAGGTCTTTCAGCGCTGATAATTTCATTGGTATTCAGCGCTCCAACGCCATCCTCTCATAAACAGAGAGAGGTGAGGGGTTGTAACACCATGAACCCCTCGTAACAAGGACTGGAGAAATACCACCTCTCCTGCTCAGAAACCAGCAGTTAGTATTTTCACCTAACAGAAAGACACTGAATTCAAGACTCACGACAGCAAGGATTATGGTCATAGGAAAAAACTGGACTTGTCAATGCAACACACTCTTCTGTCCTTTTTAATGTAAACAGAGTTACAAAAACCACTCCAAAGCCAAAAGCTCCCCACCCACCCACAGATATTTGCTTACTATGTAGGCCAATAACTGTGAACTATGTGAGGTTTTTTTAAATAGTTTAAATTTTTAGACTTTAAAGACACTAACTATATAACTTACTTTTTCCTATTTTTCTCGCCCATATTGCTGCATATTCCTTTAGAATCAATGCAGTATTACTATTCGAACATGGGACTCCTAACAACTCATAAAGCCACTTAGGAACAGACTGTTGTAGCATTGTTAGGTTTTGAAGGATTCTTCCTCCCTACTATTTCATTGAAGCTGCTAGTCATTTTTGGCAATCAGTTCAAACCAAAAAGCTGCTGAATAACACTTGTCATTCAAATTTTTTGCAAACACTACTTATTAGCATATTAGCATGTTTGGGATCATAAGCAGAGAAAGTATGTTGTTACCTACTTCTATTGGGTCCGTGCTGTGTTTCTTGTTAACTCTAATGGTGCTTCTCATTTTCTGACGATTTTCCTCTTTGTTAAATACTTGTATTAAAGGATATTTTCATAATTCCAGCCGACCTGTTAGTCCAGGAATAAGCAGATAGTGAAATAGGTGTCCCAAAAGTCTTGGTGCAATTTTAAGCTTTAATACAGTGTATGTGGACACTCCAGGACACTGCCGCAGAAGTATAAATGCTACAGACACAAAGCATCACTTGAAAGTTTACTTGAATTTCTTCTAAACTCATTTAATTTTATAAATCTTAGATGTTAAGCTTTTAATTTTAATTTTTTGTTTCAACCCCTCTTGAAGATGGCAAACAATGGGCTGAAACAAAAAAGTAAAATTAAGAGCTTAATGTTTAAAATTTACAAAACTGAATGAATTTAGAAGAAATTCAAGTGGACTCTCAGGTGATGTTTTATAAGTTTGTAGCATTTATACTTCTACAAGTATCAGAGCTTCAAATTGCACACAGACTTCAGGAGGATATCTTGTGTCTTTATAGACCTGGCGCCTCTTTTGAAAATAGTCCTTTGCCTGGGTGGGCTGTTTATCTGCTTGAGCACCGAAGTTTCTTTTTTCTAGATTTGGTAAAGGAATTATGAACAACAGCATTAATTCTCCTGTAATAAATTGAAAGGAATTGGACCCTAATCGGACACAACTGAGCAACTTCTCTTTCACCTTTCACTTTCATGCATTGGAGAAGGAAATGGCAACCCACTCCAGTGTTCTTGCCTGGAGAATCCCAGGGACGGGGGAGACTGGTGGGCTGCCGTCTCTGGGGTCACACAGAGTTGGACAAACTGAAGTGACGAAGCAGCAGCAGCGATAGGAAAGTAAGTGATATGAAACAGCTTTTCTATCCTGTGTGTTGACCTGGCTGTAGGTGTGTTGTGTTATTTGAGGAAAGATAAATCTTAGGAACCCTTACCTCAGGCTTTTTAAAACACAGGGTACCACTTAGCCACCAGGAAGCCCATTAAAAGACAGGGAGGTCCAGTAATCAGTCTTTTAGGAAATTGGTAATGATGTCACCTAAACTTGAAACATTAAAAAAAAAAAAAAGTGTTCTCAACTATGTAAAATCTTTCTCCTCCTACCTTCTCAAATGTAATCCTAGGAATTTTGCCTGTCAACAAAGCATTTCTGGGCCAGAAATACTTTCTCTCTTTATAGCAAGGCTTCACATTATATTGAGTGCCACAGGTTCCATCATTTTTAAAGGACACAGACATAAATGATAAATAATAGATATAAAAATATTACAATCTACCACCTCAAAAAATATTGTTTATGGAGCTTGGAGATTCAAGTATTGATTGCAGTTTTATTTTGAAAAGAATGCTACAACTTACGTGGTTTTTCTTCCTCATGTTTATATTAAAAGAAAAGCTAATAAACTCTATTTTAATTAAAATACATGGCTGCTGTGTAACTTCTCACTGTTCACATAACATTGTGGTTCTGCCTAGCTCAAATGTTTTCAATCAGCTCTGATAGTCAGGCCTTGAAGCATTTTCCGACTGACCATTCAAAAGTTGTTTTGACCGTTGCCTTTAGTTAAGAGGCAGGCATTTATTTCTTTGGCTTATGTTCTTTTCAACCAGAAGATAATTTAGTACACTTAAAATCACTGGCTGTAGTGCTCCGTGGCATAGTGCATTAGATGGCACTTTGGAATTGTGTGTTATTGTACCAAAAGGAAAAAGCACTTTGCAAGATAAAAGGTAAAACACAGAAAGAAAGGAATTAAAGAAATACTGTTGAATCAGAACATGAGTTATTTGAGGATATAAAGCCATTGAACAGGAAAGAAAATGGAAGAAGAGGAAGTAGATTTGCGGTTGTTATAAAGAGGGTGACTTTTAAACAAGCCGTGTAATATACAAAATCACCATAAGGTTTCTTTAAGACCCTAGTCACCGCCCTCGAGCAGTATTCCATCACTCCTGATAGTATTGCTGTGTTTTCATCCACCTTAATTCACTACTTAAGGTCAGATCTTTTAACTTTATTCTTGATAGGCTGTTGATTAGGAGAAATGATCTGAATTAGTGCAGAAGGAGAGAAAAACTATTGCAAATCACTAAGATAGTTTGTACCGTGTAATAATATGCCAGTTACTAAGTAGAAATGCTGACATACCTGGAGTGGTCAAAGGTTAAAAAAAAGTGGGGGTGGGAACATTGCTTGGACACGACTGTAGCTTCAAGACAAGTTAGTAGAATCACTAAAAATTGCTCTTTCAGTGTTAATTCTAGAGACAATAACAGCCATTTTGATAAATGGGGGAAACTTAAAGATTTAAACCACTGAAAGTAGGTTCTCAAATACTACAGGGTATGGAAACTAGTTCCTAGGGGCAATAGGGTAGCTTTGAGATACTAGGAAGGGTTTATTCCCTAAAGTACTAAGACTATAAAAGAAAACCTCAACTCAAATTTATTTTCATTTTTAGTTTTTGGAATATACTGACAGTGCAATTTTAACTGGAATACTGTGAACTGAACTTTATAAGGAAAAGACAAAAAGGTTTCAAATCTATGTTTGAACCAAATGAAACTGTCATTTTTCTACATTAAACTCACGTGGTTCACCCTAAGACCACTTAGGGCCCAGTGCTTCTGAGACGTTTTTTCCATCCTGTATTAGATTCTGTCATGACCCTATTCTACCACGTCTACTCCTAAAGCACCCTGTATGCCCATTATTGAAACTCAACATTACTAAATCCTGGTTTTATAACAGCTGGTTTCATTTGTTAGTTTTCCCATTCTATAAAATATACCATTACTTGATTTTTTTTAAAGTGCTGAAGTCAGTATTTACTGGAAAATAATTCACTATATTTTAGGTTATACAATGTTTTTGGAAGTGTTTACCTACAGCATGTAGGTTACCTGAACTCTTTGATCACACAAGCCTTCTAACCACATGTAAAGTGACTAGGACTGTTCCCTCACCCAGAAGCTGTCATCTTTGAGTACAGAGCTACTTGGTAAAGCACTCGACAGCTGGCAGAGCCTCTCTCAGGCAAGTACTAGTTTCTATGCAGAATCTGTAGATTATACCTAGCATCTATCAAGGATTAGATCACCTAAAATCTTAACTGTCAGCTTAGCAACCTGGCCATCCTGACTGCCAGGAAAATATAAATCCAGGAGCGCTTCAGCAGTCTGGTCGCTTGTACACAGGTGCAGTCTGTATGGTTCCTGAGGCAGTTTACACTAGTCTATTTTAAATGGGTTTGGCAGATGAGAGAACATTTACTTAATGTGAAACAAATTTTAAGAATACCAGTTTGTGGTTTAGGATCTCTAGGATGCAGAAAGAACTAGGAAAGTGAAATAGAAATTAAGAGGAATCCAGAGTCAAATGAAAAGTGGTTAACATTCTTTAAAAAAGGCCCAGGTTAGGTGATTATTTTAAGTGTGAAGGGAGCTAGTAATTTGAATATTAGAAAAATCCAGTGACAGCCTCAGAACCTAAGGTCCTCAAGAATGTGTCCATGTCTACTCAGATTGTTCTTTCTCTTAAAACATCTATTCCTTTATCATAGCATTCTCATTTCCAACCTTGTAGCTCCCCAGACAGTGGCCCTGTATTTCCTCACTGTGGGAACTGACTCTTCCAAAGGCAGAGATTCAGTGTTTGGTCACCTCCCACTGGCCTCTCTCAAGAGGATCATCTCCGCTTCACCCTCTGACTTTCTGCTAGTGCCCAATGTGGCAGTGCTTGATGCTGGTTACTACTATGATCCATTTCCAAAGCCTTAGCAGCAGGTTCCAGGAAATACAGGATTTATGTGGCTCACAGGCCAACTCGTCCCTGTGATCCCCTTTAATCAACTACGTGGGCCCTCCTCAAGGTGCTGGTGCCCCACTTGCTGCACTCAGTCCCCTGACCTGCCCACAATTCTAGATGCATCTCCTCAGGCTAAGCAGCAACCCCACGTTCCAAACCCCACTTTTTTTAACTTGCGTTAGGAACAGATGCCTCACTCTTAAAGTAACCCCTCTCATCCAACGGAGGCAATTCCATCCCAACTCTTAAAATCAAACTTCTATATCCAACCCCATCCCCTCCCCTCACCAATTTATTCCGCTTCAAAATTGCATTCATCTTCCCAACATGAGGATAGGGCAATTTGACCTTGCTTGGTCCTTTACGTGTCCTAGTATTTCACAAGATGTGGTCCCCAGACCATCTGCCTCATGGGCTGAAAGCCTGTAAGAAATGAGTAGAATCCTGGAACAGATAAAGAAACTGGAAAATCTGGTGAGATCCAAATGAAGTCTAGTTAATATGATAATCTTGACTTCAGTTTAACAAAAGTGCTATGATAATATGTTAATATTAGGGCAAGATGTATATATTTTTGCAACTTCTCTGTAAACCTAAAATAATTCTACTAAAAAGCAAACAAAACAAAAAGACCCACTTCCTGGACCCTAGACTAAACAAATCTCAATTTCTGGAGCAAAGCCAGGAAATCTACATTTCTAATAGGAACCCCCAATGATTCTCACACAGACCCAAACGAAAACTAGTCTTTTTCTCTTCCATTCCATGCCTGAATGGCTGCTTCCTCCTTTTATTGATACTTACCTTAACCTGGTTTAATCATTCAGATCCTCTCAACTCTAAAATATAAATACTATCATTATCCCCCTTTCACAGATGAGAAAGTACTAAGATGAGAGTACTAAAAGGTTAAGTAATCTGTCTAGGATCAAGCAGCCCATGATGGATGGAGCTGGAATTTGAGTCCCTTGGCAGTCTAGCTCCCAAATCTATGCATAGAACAATTCTACTGCCTCTCATTCTGTTGAACATGACCAATTAAAGAGCTCTGAAACTAAACCACTAAAGCATTATGACCTATTTCTCTAGCCACCTAACAGGCCCCTTTTCTACTGCTGGGGAATAAGCAACGAGAAAGCACTGGGAAGATGTGTCAACTATGGAGACCTGTATGGGGAAGGCACAGTGGCTTTTCTACCAGGATCCAGCTCAACTGCTGTATTTTCTATTCTCTCAAATGCCCTAATGTGTACCAATCTAACAATGCTCATCATACTCACTTTGACACTACATTCTCTCAGGTTTGCTAAGCATCTGTCCATATTGTCAGGGAAGTGGCAACTTTAAATCAACTTACAATAGGTCCTCTGTATCCACAGGTTCTGATCAGTGGATTCAATCAACCACAGGTTGGAAATACTTGGGGAAAAAATATCAGAAAGTTCCGAAGAACAAAACTTTAATTTGCTGCATACCACCAACCATTTGCATTATACTTAAAACAGCTACTTACTGAGGATTTGTATTAGGTATTAGAAGTAATCTAGATTTCGGAGAAGCCAATGGCACCCCACTCCAGTACTCTTGTCTGGAAAATCCCATGGACGGAGGAGCCTGGTAGGCTGCAGTCCATGGGGTCACGAAGAGTCGGACACGACTGAGCAACTTCACTTTCACTTTTCACTTTCATGCATTGGAGAAGGAAATGGCAACCCACTCGTGTTCTTGCCTGGAGAATCCCAGAGACGGGGGAGCCTGGTGGGCTGCCATCTTTGGGGTCACACAGAATCGGACACGACTGAAGCGACTTAGCAGCAGCAGCAGACATGATTTAAAGTATACGGGAGGAGGCAGGGGGAAGATGGAAGGGCTGTGTGTAGGTTATATGGAAATATTGTACCATTTTATATAAAGGACTTAAGCATCTGTGGATTTTGGTATTTGAGGGAGGGAAAGTTCCTGGAACCAATTCTCCACAAATACAGAGGGAGAATATATATCTGTTTATCTGAGCTCCCTGACTGGTGTTTAGACCTTAATGAAAGTGTTAGTTGCTCAGTCATGTCCAACTCTTTGTGACCCCATGGACTATAGCCCGAGAGGCTCCTCTGTCCATGGAATTCTCCAGGCAAGAATACTGGAGTAGGTTGCCATTTCCTTCTCCAGGGGATCTTCCAGACCCAGGGATTGAACCCAGGTCTCCAGCATTGCAGGCAGATACTTTACCCCCTGAGCCACCTGGGAAGCCTGAATACCAAGTTGTAAATCTAATGATAAAGTTTGGGGAGCTTACGACTGCCAAGCAGGCACACAGAACAGCACCACTTCCATCCAAATTGCTTCAGCAGAGTCTAGACAGAGCTGACAAAACAGAACACAATGTCAGGCAGTGTCTCTGTTCTTGTGTATTTCCTTTCATTTCTTCAAGTGAATCATAAAACAATCACAGGATTGGCAGGAGAAACCTAAGAAGTATATTCAAGTAAAACATGTTTTCATTAGTTCTGCTTCTGTGATTGGAATTTGTTTGATTTTATTATCAATAAAAAGGTTGCCACTCATATCTGAGAAATATGATAGAATCCACATAGCACCTTCAGCCAGCATATGCTCATTCATGTCCAACTCTGAGATGCCCTGGACTGTAGCCCACCAGGCTCCTCTGTCCTTGGAATTTTTCAGGCAAGAATACTGGAATGGTTTGCCATTTCCTACTCCAGGGAATCACTTAGAAAGCAGTGTGTCTCTTTGTAAAAGCATGAGGAGAAAAATACTTGTACAGCATCTTTTTATTTACTTTACCATTGCTTTAATGCACTTTAAAATTTATCTACATTAATTGGGAACAAAGAAACAAAAATAGACATTTCTTTGTTTTTCATAAATAACTACTCTCCATATTTGATAAAAATCTCAAACCATTATTTTAGCTTCCCACAAATATAATACATACAGATTTTTTTTCTGAAATAGTGTCAGCAAATTAAGTACCTTGAAACTAACAACCACATACAACTGCTGTTCTTCTGACTTCCAGGAACAAAACAAAAACAAAAAACTTCGTATCAAGATGCTCTGGGTTTCCTTTTGTTAGTGTTAAGAGATTCAGAATTATAATCATCTGCCAGTAATAATTTATAGATTTGAGTTGATTGTCTACAAATAAAATACCACTGGCGTTGCTTTATGAGTTCTGGATTTGACATGACATCGACGATACCTCATGGGACAGGCAGTACACATGTGTGGAAATCAGAAAAAGTAATGAATGCCCTGCGCTCGAACTGCTGACTCGGTATGTGCCTCATTTGGCTCAGTAATAAATTCACCTGCACCAAACCCGTATCAAAAGTCACTAAATCTCCCATATATATAATATATATTATTTATATACACCCACAACACATACACACTATACATACAGTTTGTAACAACATGAAGTAATATTGTCTTCAAATAATGTACCACAGACATTATCCTGGCTGAAATAAATCCTGTAATTGTCATCAAGCTGCTAGAAGCTTTTGAGAGTTCTGAGTCAGGTTACTTAGTTACTTTCATCCTGCCTACCCTTCACCCTGCTTTCATGTGTTGGTAGCTTTTTCTTTCAGAACCACCCTCCTCAACCCAGGCAGATTTCTTTCCCAGGATCACTTGATTGGACTTTGGAGGCAAGAAAGGGCACGCAGAGGGAGCAGGCAATTCTCAGCCACTGCACCTCACACCTGCCTCGATTTGTGATGTTCTCTGTCCTGTTGGCCCCATTCGGTGTTAGAAAGCAGTGATTCAAAGCTTTGTCCCTCCTACCCCCCTTGGTCTTTCTGTAGAGCACAAAAGTGAAAGAAGCCTCTTTAGCAGGGGTGGCAGTTCATTAAAATATACAACTACATTTCCTAGCTCTGGGGTTCCCATTCTGTACTTGAGACTGCAGGTCACGGATGCTGTTATTAAGGTTCGGTGTGGGATCCATGAGGTTTCCTCCTGGCAGCCGGTGTCAGGATTAGTGCAGCCCTAACCCAGGAGGAAAGGGCCTAATGAATACCAACTTGGAAACAGTGCTGTTGGCACATTATTTAAGCCTGTACATGCGCACGTGACACACAATACACACACGGGCCCGTCGTTGGAAATGACCGCAAGAAAATATGACCAAGGTTTGCAAGGATAAACCGATAAGGCACCAAGAGAACTTTCTTCCAGTCAATTTAGACAGCTTCAAAATGTGAGGTTAATAATACATATTAAAAAGACTTCCTAAGTCTCTTTGTCAACTGATTCACTGATAGGTCACATATTAGTTCCTTCTAAACCTTTACCCTCCTATCTATGATGAGAGACATTCCTTAAAATTGAACCGTGAAAGGGACAGCCCAAAAGCGGTATATGAATGAGACTAAACTGGGCCTTAAATCCTCATTAAAATCAGAGCTAGCTCTGAAGAAGTTGCTAAACTACCTCACAACCTTTCATTTTATAATTGTTTTCATGAGTATGGATTGTCTGCCTAATGAAAATAAAAATCAGGAGAAAATCGAGTACGGGATGGAAACAGGGTGAGCATAAATACATGGATTTCTCTGCCTGGGTAGGGGGAGGGGTGGTTGATGCAAGACTTCAGGAAGCAGGTGGGCTTAATCTTTGAGAGAAGGAAGAGCAGGGGTTAGAGAGAGAGACTTGAAAACAGGCAACGCCAAGAACTGGGATGAACCTAAAAAACCTCCAGTGCATTACCTCTATTCTTGCTCTTTGCCTTAGTATCCTTTCTCTTAACCGTCTTACATTCTTTTTTAAAGTAAATTGGTTGTTCTTTTTAGGTTTGGTATGTTGCCAAAATAAAAAAAAATAATTGTTTTAAAAGTAAGAATTAAATCACTTCAACCACATCCTCTCACAACTTTTAGATAAATTCTGCATCATCTTTACATTCTTCCACACACAAAAAAAAGAGAAAGAGGAACAACCCAAATTAGACACAATGACTGAAGGCAGCAGAATAATCTATGTACTTTCTGGGAAGAGGTCAAGATGATCAGAAAAGGTCCTCATTTGAAAAACAGGAGAGGACCTGGCCCTCAGGCAGGGGATCTATTTCAAGGTTCTAAGAAGCTGCAGAATAAGTAGAGGAATTACATGTGCAAAAAGTTCTGTAGCTAGGTGTACCAGGTTTTGTCAAATATACTGAAATTTAATTTTGATTTAGATGAGTGTGTAAGAGCAGTGCATTTTTATAAACATGAAGAGCCTTTGAAAGTTCATGAAAACTGTTAACATCATGCTTCTTTCCACCAGCATAGCACTTAAATCCACTGTGGAAAATATATACGTCTTTACTTAATATCCATAAAGTAAAACCTGACCTGGGCTTAAATCTTACTTTTCCAACTTTGGTATAAATGAAGAGCAAATCTTTACTCCCAAATTTTAATTACATTTGCCATTTTAGCTTCTTAAATTTAGTCCCGAGTATTTTACTGTAAAATGCACTTTCACTCCCTTCCCCAGCTATAGCCTCACACTCTTCTTGAATGAATGAATGGTTAAACAGATTAGGAGAGCAAACAGCATTTTTAACAGTAAAGTGTGTGTGTGTGTAGTGTGTGTACGTGTGTATTCAACAATACGCAGGCTTTCATATATGAATGAGGGAATGGTTCAACAGATTAGAAAAGCAAACAGAATTCTCTAACAGTAAAGTGTGTGAGGGTGTGCTCACCAATATATAGGCTTTCTCAGAAGAGGAGGAAAAGAAACATATATTGAGGTGGGGTGGGGAAAACAGCTTTCCTTTTGCTACACCGATCCACGTTTCTAAAGCTTAAGCAAGTGTGTTATGGTCTCAGTTGTTGTCAGAGGCTGCAGAGAGCAGTGTCTCGCTGCTTTTGAAATATCTGGCTGTAATCTAGTCCAAAGTCCAGGGACACTCATTTTCCCTCATTGCTGCCAATGTTTGTTCACAGGTAGCCAGCCTCCCTCCTACCCCACCCCCCTTTCAAGCACCTCATTCAAGGATGGGTGTGGTTTCTAATCACAGCTCTCCAGGAGAGGAGGAATAAGAAAAGCCAAAGGACTGTTTAACATGATAAAGGAGGTGGGATGGGGGTGGAGCAGATAAGAGAAGTGCTGGAAATTTACTTAATTACAGGAGGTATATCCAGTTTAGTCCTTAAATGTAAAAAGGAGCCCCCTTCAGCTCTATCAGTAAGTACTCTCAGAAGAAGGAAGTGGGTTCATTTTTACCAAAATATAACACAAGTTGTTTTTTTTTTAAAGTAAGATCACTGGAGTCTATTAACAACCACCCACTCCTCCAGCACAAAGCTGCCATCTTAACAGTCTAGTATTGAAGTTCAACCAATCACCATCCCTTAGGTTAGCACTATTCCAAACATTTATTCTGGACACTTACAATGCTACCTCTAAGTCATTCAAGCAAAGCTGGCACTGTTAAGAATGAGAATGATTACAAGTACTACAGAAAAGAAACCCAAGCTTGCTAAACAAAGCTAGGACACACACACAAACTCTGAACACTTCCTAACCTTGTCACTTTCCGGAGGCCCCAGACCCATTATGCTTCCTCTCCTCAGTGTGACTTAGGGTGTCCCCCCCTAAGTTAGGGAAAGGGTCAAGCAGCTCACCGTAAAGCATCTGGGACACTTTAAGCAGTGGAAGGAGAAGTAAGCTGGAGAAGCCCACGGGACAACTTCCCGGTCACAGCAACCTGAACTTTCACTGTTCACATTATTTTTAAAGACACAAGTATAGGAAATACATTTTCCCAATTGAGACCACACAGTTCAGAGAAACCTGAACCAAGCGGAACTTCATTATAATGCCAACCTTAGGATTGTAAAGCCCCCACAAAGCAAAGGTAAATTTTGTTGCCAAAATGCAACAAAGTTAAAAATTAAGAAAACGACATATAAATTAAAAACAGGGTTTCCCTCGAAAAGGCAGGAAGATAGAGCAGACATCAGCTGAGCCCCTCTGAGAAGTCCTGGGACAGGTGCCCCCCTGGAAACAGCCTCTTCCCTCCTCTCTCCAAGTTGCCCCAGGAGGGGGCGTCAGCACCATGAAGGTAAACGGAAGTGACCTTGGCAAAGCTACCAAACAAAAACAACCTAGCTCCCTCAACTCCCGCCCGGCTCCCGGTCCCTTGGCCTCCTCCTCCTCCTACACGTGCGACAGTGACACCTGCTTGTGGTAGGCGGCGGCGGGGCCGGGGGGCCCGGTCCTGCCCGTGAGCGCGGCGCTTGCCTCGGCGTAGTCCCCCGCGGCCGTGGCGCCGCCGCTCTTGTGGCCCCGCCGCGGACGGCAGCAGCAGCGGCTGGTGAAGCGTCGCCATGACTCCACAGTCTTGCCGGACCAAATCCAGACGCCTGACGTGATGCCCACCACGAGGCACATGAAATACTTAAGCATGAGCACCCAGTACTCGGGCTTGGCGCGCGGCTGGCCGGAGTCCGGGCCCGGGCACGCGCACGTGAGCGCGGCCTCCCAGCTCTCGCGATAGTGCTGTTCGTACAGGTAGCAGGCCACCACGATGCTGGCGGGCACCGTGTAGAGCAGCGTGAAGATGCCGATGCGGATCATGAGCTTCTCCAGCTTGTCCGTCTTGGTGCCGCCCTGCTTGATGACGCTGCGGATGCGGAAGAGTGACACGAAGCCCGCCAGGAGGAAGAGCGTGCCCACCAGCAGGTACAGCACCAGCGGGCCCAGCACGAAGCCGCGCAGCGAGTTCAGGTTCTGGTTCCCCACGTAGCAGATGCCGGCCACCGGGTCCCCGTCCACGGAGCTCAGGGCCAGCGCGGTGATGGACTTGACGCTGGGGATGAGCCACGCGGCCAGGTGGAAGTACTGCGCGTAGCCCGCGATGGCCTCGTTGCCCCACTTCATGCCGGCCGCCAAGAACCAGGTGAGCGATAGGATGACCCACCAGATGGAGCTGGCCATGCCAAAGAAGTAGACCAGCAGGAAGACGACAGTGCATAGCGCAGGGCCCGTTGTCTCGTAGTGGATGTGGCTGTGCTCGCGGCTGCAGGCGACGCTAGCATGGCCCACGACCAGGCGCACCAGGAAGCCCAGCGACACGCAAAGGTAGCAGGCTGACAGGAAAATGATGGGGCGCTCCGGGTAGCGGAAGCGTTCCATGTCTATGAGGAAGGTGGCCACCGTGGTGGAGGTGGAGATGAAGCACAGCACAGACCACAGGCCGATCCAGAAGGTGGCGAACGTGCGCTCGTCGGGGCTGAAGGACGGCTGGTAGCAGGGCACCGCGCAGTTGGGTACCTGGCCCGTCCGCACCTTGTTGTAAAGCGGGTGTGACTCCTTCAGAATGGGCACGAAGGGCTCGCGGCACTTGCACACCGACGGGCCCCCGGCGGCGCAGTCGTTCCCCGAGGCCGGCGACCCCGGCAGGCCCGAGAGTGTGGGCTTGACCGGGAAGGGCCTGGGGGGAGCCGTGGTGGCCTCGCTGCGGTTGTAATCCATGCACAGGACCTCGGCGTCGCGGCCCAGCACCGGGAGGCGGTCGCAACTCATGCGTTCCGGCCAGGCAAAGCCGTACTGGCGCATGAGCGGGGAGCAGCCGGCTTTGGCGCGCTCGCACACCGAGCGGCAGGGCGGCAGCGGCTTGTGGTAGTCCGGCAGGCAGATGGGCGTGTACATGGAGCACAGGAAAAAACGCAGGTCCGGAGAGCAGTGGATCTCCACCAGCGGCCAAAACTGGTGCACCTCCAGGCCCGCCTCGTCCTGCGTGTCGTGGTTGAACTGGTTGGGCATGTGCGTCAGGTTGTAGCCGATGCCGCGGCACATGGGCACTGTGATCTCCTGGCACGCCGGGGCCTTGGAGGCGGCGGCCGCCCTGCCCGCCAGCTGCGCCAGGAGCAGCAGCAGCAGCGAAGGCGGCGCGGACGGGTCAGGCCGAGCCATAGCCCCCTCCCTCCCCGCGTCTCCCGCAGCCCGCGCGGGGCCAGCTCAGGCAGGAGGAAACCGGGATCGGAGCTTCCCTCTCCGCGGACCTGCGTGGCGCCTGGGCTGGCAACCTGTTGGTTTCTTTTTCAAGAAATCCGTCCAAAGACCAACTGTTTCGGGAAGGCGCTGCCTCCGCAGGAGCGCTCAGCTCTTCGCTGGACAGGGCTGGAGAGGGACGATTAGGCTCCGATTCTGGGAAAAAAACTCTTTAAGAAAAAAAAAGTGGGGGAGAAGAAAAATGGCAACCACTCCCAATTAGAGGGGCGTCAACGGTACAATCCCCTCAAGCGGTCTCCAAATCTCTAAGTTAACCTTTCTCCTTTCCCTCCCCTCCACCTCCTGGAACACAACTACAGACTCCCCGTCCCTCACCCTGCCTCCTTTTTCCCTGGGCCTGCCAAGCTGCACCCCGAAGGCACAGCGCTCAGCCCCCCAGGAAAAGGGCTGAGGGACAGGGAAAGGACGGGGAGAAGGGGAAGACGCGGGCTCTCACCTCCGAGAATCCCGAGAGAAGCAGAGAGTCCGTAGCCAGCCTGGGTCCCCCGTCCCTGGGACACTCCACGTTTCTCAGAGACGGACTGGCATCAGGAAAGTTTGGCGAGAGGCTGGGTATCCGAGGAAGCAGCACATGGCAGCAGGTGGGGGCGTCTCAGAGAGGGGGTCGCCCCCTGAACGAGGTCGCCGCAGACTGGTCACTCGCCCTCTCCTCCTCCCGGGCCCCCCGCATGATCCGGGCGGGAGTAGGGCGGGGACAGGCCGTGCGTTCCACCAGGGTCCGGGAGCCGGACGGAGGGGCGAGTGCGCCTGGCTGCACCTGGGCGAGAGGAAGGCGACTGGCGGATCCTGCCGCCTCACAGCACCGCGAGCAGCCAGCGCTGGCCCTGCCGGGACCGCACGGTGCGCGCCCGCCGCCGCGTCCCGCCCGCCCGCCGCTCGCCTCCTCCCCTGCAGGGGGCTCCGCGCTCCAAGCGGACTCCTGGGGGCGGTGGCGGCGCTCCCGGGACGAGCAGGGCTCGGCTCCTCCCCCGCACTCTAACACCCTTTCGCCCACCTCCGCCGGGTATTGAACTGCACGCGGCGGCGGTGGCCACAGCAGAGTCACGGTCGCGGGCGGACTGGCCTCTCCCGCCCCGCCCGGGTCACCTGCTTCTAATGCCCGCCGGGAGACTCCGCCCCAGCCCCGCCCCTTCGCGCTGGGGCTCGGTTGGTGGGCCGCCCCGCCACACTCTCCATGCGTCCCCGCCCACTGCCCCGCCGGCTCGGCCTCTCCCCAGGCGCCCTTGGGTCCAGCCCGGAGCGGGTAGCCGAGGAGCGCGGGCCAATCGCCGGCCGGGAAGCTGTGGAGGGCGGGGCGAATGCTAATCACGCCTTCTTGAGACCCTGAGCGGGAAACCCTGGCTAGAAGTCCCTCCCGAGTTCTCTGCTGATCCCCACTTATGCGGGGCTCACTTTCCCGTAATGTTCTAGCTTATGAACCCTTGCTTCCAGGGCACCTACCAGATCTCTTCTCTGCAGCTAAGTACCCTTAGAGTCCAGCGCTTGTTTAAAAGACTGCTCAAAGACTCACTCTTAACGGTGGCACCTGTCTCCGCTCTGCGCCGCCCTCACACCAGGTGAGCTCAGATTTAGAGGAACAAATGCTTACCGAGTCCCTACTGTGTCGGACAGCGCGTTAGTCATTCACATCTTAATACAGGACGTCTCAGATCTTTAAAATAATTCTATGAATCAGACACTCCTTACAGGTGAAGAACAGAGTTTAGAAACTTGACCAAGGCAACCGAACTAATGTTAATGACCCCCAAGAAAACCACAAAGAAATGTTGTTCAGCGCGGTATTCCGAGCGCCTGGCGCAGAGTAGGCACTCAAATGGGAAACCCGGGATTCGAATCCAGATAGTTGGGCCGCGACATCCACAATTTTTACCACCTCTTTCCCCTCCCCGCCCCCATATTCTACCGGTTATCTCCCAGGCTTTAACCTTTACTTTTGCATTTCGTAACAAAATCTTACTGTTGCAACAAGAAAGTAATTTTCTTTCCGTCTTTGGAAGACTCCAAACATGTTAGTCCTTTATCAGTTTATCGGGTTAAAAATCCAGGCAGTTCCGAAGCTGCCTGCAGAGAAAAGCAACACTGGCTCCGGGCAGTGTGATGGGCAGGGGCTGTACCCCCTCCCCCTCGACCCGCCCCCGTCGCTCCCCCGGGCTACCCACTGCTTCGCGGTGCGGCCGACCGCCGCCGGGGATCTGGGGCATACGAAGCAGCGGGAGCCCACGGGAAGACCTGCTGGGCTCCCCCAACCACTGGGACGCACTGTGGCGCTCTCCAGATGGGTTATTATGCTGCAAGTTTTAAATGTCCTAAAAATGCCTCTTTTCTACGTGTTCTAATTAGGTTGGAAGACTGAGGTGTTTAGCATTCTTGAAATTCATTCACACGCTTACAAAGAGGGTTTGAATTGTTTCCCTTTCCCCGACCCCTTCCTTCTACTGGGAAGAAGGCGGAAAAAAAAGGCAGGAGGGCCTGAGTTCTCAAAGTACTCAGAACTGGACTAAAGGACCGAGACACACCGCGGCTATTGTCGTTCTTGTGTCCTGGATCCCACTTACATAGACTGGGAAACTAAATTGCAGAACAGTCCTCTCCTCCCTGCTTATCAACAAGACTTGTAATGAAGAATATGTGTATTAATTCCAGCCTCAAAGTTAAATATCAATCGCTTCACAAACATCAAAACTATTAATAAATACGTTTAAAATGTATATTACTTATTTCATTCCCTGTGATTGTACCTGTGCTTATATTTTGTTTGTTTGTTTGTTTTGGGGAACTACTTGGCAGTCAATGTCGGCAAACATCCCAGGGTTGAAAGCAGTGGGAGTTTTCAGCTATGGAATAGCAATCAAAAAGAAAGGGAAACCCTCAGTGGAAAGTATGCACAGATTGTGAACATGCCAAGAGAGGCTGCCTCATTCTGTGGCCTTTATGCAACGTGTGTATTATTGGGGATGGACAAGTGTTGGCTAATAATAAAAATTATTTGAAGTTGGAGAATGTTAATCACTCATGCTGGAATTTGGCCAGAATACATGTGTTATTTCACTTGGTTCTGACTCAAAGGATGTTATCTCCTAGTCTGTAAACTTTTCCCTTCTCAGTCAACAGGGAAATGTTATTTTTGCTTGGAGATCTCTAATAATAGTATTGTAATAGTAGTAACAGTGGGAAAACTTTGCCAAAAGAAAGTTACTTTGCATTGTATAGCTTTTCGTGTCATTTGAATTTTTGCTTTTTCACCTATATTACCTCACTTTAAAGGCAGTTTAAAATATGCTGTTTAACATGAGTTAGGTGCTACCTAATTCATTTCAGTTAGCTCATTTAATCCTCACAACAATCAGATGGAATTGGCACCATAATGACTTGCTTGAAATTACGTATTTAGTCCACGGAAAGAACAGAAATCTTGATTTTTTTCTCCTGAGTAATAGTTATTGTTTAACAAACTGGAAAACACGAAATTATTTTTAAAGATGCAATTTTTAAGCAACTAGAACATTGCCATGCCTTTTCACCTATTAATTCACTTATCTGTCTTCCATCTAACCATCCATCCATCTATCCATCCATTTAAAAGCATCAAATTTCTGAGTTGAAGACACTACTGCTATATTAAACATGTTACTCCAAAGTGAAATTTATGAGATTCAACTTAAATTATTGTCCCAGGTGTACTTTGCAGCCAAAGATGGAGAAGCTCTATACAGTCAGCAAAAACAAGACCAGGAGCTGACTGTGGCTCAGACCATGAACTCCTTATTGCCAAATTCAGACTTAAATCGAAGAAAGTAGGGAAAACCACTAGACCATTCAGGTATGACCTAAATCAAATCCCTTATGATTATACGGTGGAAGTGAGAAATAGATTTAAGGGCCTAGATATGATAGATAGACTGCCTGATGAACTATGGAATGAGGTTTGTGACATTGTACAGGAAAAAGGGATCAAGACCATCCCCATGGAAAAGAAATGCAAAAAAGCAAAATGACTGTCTGGGGAGGCCTTACAAATAGCTGTGAAAAGAAGAGAAGCGAAAAGCAAAGGAGAAAAGGAAAGATATAAGCATGTGAATGCAGAGTTCCAAAGAATAGCAAGAAGAGATAAGAAAGCCTTCTTCAGTGATCCATTCAAAGAAATAGAGGAAAACAACAGAATGGGAAAGACTAGAGATCTCTTCAAGAAAATCAGAGATACCAAAGGAACATTTCATGCAAAGATGGGCTCGATAAAGGACAGAAATGGTATGGACCTAACAGAAGCAGAAGATATTAAGAAGAGATGGCAAGAATACACAGAAGAACTATACAAAAAAGATCTTCATGACCCAGATAATCACAATGGTGTGATCACTCACCTAGAGCCAGACATCCTGGAATGTGAAGTCAAGTGGGCCTTAGAAAGCATCACTACGATCAAAGCTAGTGGAGGTGATGGAATTCCAGTTGAGCTATTCCAAATCCTGAAAGATGATGCTGTGAAAGTGTTGCACTCAATATGCCAGCAAATGTGGAAAACTCAGCAGTGGCCACAGGACTGGAAAAGGTCAGTTTTCATTCCAATCCCAAAGAAAGGCAATGCCAAAGAATGCTCAAACTACTGCACAATTGCACTCATCTCACACGCTAGTAAAGTAATGCTCAAAATTCTCCAAGCCAGGCTTCAGCAATATGTGAACCGTGAACTTCCTGATGTTCAAGGTGGTTTTAGAAAAGGCAGAGGAACCAGAGATCAGATTGCCAACATCTGCTGGATCATGGAAAAAGCAAGAGAGTTCCAGAAAAACATCTATTTCTGCTTTATTGACTATGCCAAAGCCTTTGACTGTGTGAATCACAATAAACTGTGGAAAATTCTGAAAGAGATGGGACTACCAGACCACCTGATATGCCTCTTGAGAAATTTGTATGCAGGTCAGGAAGCAACAGTTAGAACTGGACATGGAACAACACACTGGTTCCAAATAGGAAAAGGAGTACGTCAAGGCTGAATATTGTCACCCTGCTTATTTAACTTCTATGCAGAGTACATCATGAGAAACGCTGGGCTGGAAGAAGTACAAGCTGGAATCAAGATTGCTGCGAGAAATATCAATAACCTCAGATATGCAGATGACACTACCCTTATGGCAGAAAGTGAAGAGGAACTCAAAAGCCTCTTGATGAAAGTGAAAGTGGAGAGTGAAAAAGTTGGCTTAAAGCTCAACATTCAGAAAACTAAGATCATGGCATCTGGTCCTATCACTTCATGGGAAATAGATGGGGAAACAGTGGAAACAGTGTCAGACTTTATTTTTCTGGGCTCCAAAATCACTGCAGATGGTGACTGCAGCCATGAAATTAAAAGACGCTTACTTCTTGGGAGGAAAGTTATGACCAACCTAGATAGCATATTCAAAAGCAGAGACATTACTTTGCCAACAAAGGTTCGTCTAGTCAAGGCTATGGTTTTCCCTGTGGTCATGTATGGATGTGAGAGTTGGACTGTGAAGAAAGCTGAGCACCGAAGAATTGATGCTTTTGAACTGTCGTGTTGGAGAAGACTCTTGAGAGTCCCTTGGACTGCAGGGAGATCCAACCAGTCCATTCTGAAGGAGATCAGCCCTGGGATTTCTTTGGAAGGAATGATGCTAAAGCTGAGACTCCAGTACTTTGGCCACCTCATGCAAAGAGTTGACTCATTGGAAAAGACTCTGATGCTGGGAGGGATTGGGGGCAAGAGGATAAGGGGATGACAGAGGATGAGATGGCTGGATGGCATCACTGACTCGATGGACGTGAGTCTGAATGAACTCCAGGAGTTGGTGATGGACAGGGAGGCCTGGCGTGCTGCGATTCATGGGGTCGCAAAGAGTCGGACACGACTGAGCGACTGATCCGATCTGATCTGATCTGAGGTGTAGTTATTAATTGATGAAAATATGGAGGATCATGCTAAACATTCCATCTAGTAAGCTAAACATTCCATCTAGTAACACTCCAAAAGTTTTGAAATATCAGTGTTGGATTTTGTATTCAGGGAACAGTTACTGTGTTTCTAATGTTAAGACTTTTGTTGATTATAACTGTATTCTGGGAAGA
The DNA here is from genome assembly GCF_002263795.3 of Bos taurus. Lineage (NCBI taxonomy): Eukaryota > Metazoa > Chordata > Mammalia > Artiodactyla > Bovidae > Bos > Bos taurus. The sequence continues at coordinate 96,047,105 of NC_037329.1, forward strand.
TACTTGAGAGTTTAGTGCTATAGGGATGACTGGACAATTAGCCTCTGTTACTCTTCAATATCTTGATAATCCAGTGTGGAACAGTATGCTGCCCAGAGATGCCTTCCATAAATATTTGTGAAATAAATGGATGAGTGAATGGCAACTGAGAGTAACTGTTTAAACTTTAGCAAATGGTATTGAATCCTTGAATAAAGTTTATATTATGAGCTGTCTCAGGTTGACCATGCCCTGTTGAATGTAACTCGAGTCCAAACCGTGGCTCTCCCTTTAGCTGTGCCACCTTGGACAAGTCACCTAACAGCACTAGATCCTCTTTCTTCATCTGTAAAGTGGAGTCACAAATAATTATTTACCTAGTAGAGCTGTAGTGAGGAGTAAATTCATTTACATGGTAAAGGGTTAGAACCATGCCTTGCACCTTGTAACTCTATGTAATTCTATTATTAGTTTCTACTGGGTTTATTGTATTTTTCTGTTTTTCCACTCTTCTTTGGGGTTCCCAGGTAGCACTAGTGGTAAAGAACCCGCCTGGCAATGCAGGAGACATAAGAGATGTGGGTTCGATCCCTGGGTCTGGAAGAGCCCCTGGAGGAGGGCATGGCAACCCACTCTAGTATTCTTGCCTGGAGAATCCCATGGACAGAGGAGCCTAGCAGGCTCATAGGGCCACAAAGAGTCAGACATGACTGAAGTGACTTACCACAGCACTTTTCTTTATTTTCTTTTGTGTGTCACTTTAATAATGGGAAAAAAGTTAGTTTTTAGATGTACAGGCATACCTCAGAGATATTATGGGTTTGGTTCCAGACTACTGCAATAAAACAAATATCACAATAAACTGAATCACACAAATTCTTTGCTTTTCCAATAGTGTCTAAACTGATGTTTATACTATTCTCCAGTCTCTTAAGTGTGCAATAGCATTATGTCTAAAAAATGTACATACCTTAATTTAAAAATATCTCTAAAAAATACTAGCCATCATCTGACAACTCAGAGTTTTCACAAACCTTCAATTTGTAAGAAAAGCAATATCTGCAAAGTGCAATAAAATGAGGTAGGCTTGTACTTTATGTCCAAGCACACTCCCAGCTGTCACCAACTATCTCTAGTCTTTAGATATTAGCTAGATTTTATGCCAAAGCAGGGATCATTTCACTTGCTCTGGATCAAAGTACAAGTACATTCACCTGACATTGACAACCAGCCCGAAAGTGTGCAAGCTTGCACAGGGCTGGCACAGAACAAATACCTATAAGCCAACATGTATCCCTCACTGGATGTTTCCAGACTAGCCTTTTTCATGTACTAGAGCATTTCTAATCACTCCTCTTCTCATGAGACACCGCTAAAGGAGAAACCAAGACACTAACCAAAGGATTAACATGATGAGTCATTTATCCAGGTTCATAATAAGAATGCCTTGTTCACATTATAAGTGGAATCATGCAACTATAATCTTCAGTCCTCTCCCCTCTGCCACTGTGGTGGAGATTATAGAAAAGTAAGAGCTTCTATCTTTTTTCCCAGAGGTGACAGACGTACTAATCTTTTCCACACTGAGCAGTGGCTCTCAGGTGCGCATTACGAGCACGTGGGGAGCCTTAAGAAATACTGATGCTTGGGCCCTACTGAATCAGAATCTCTGGCTGAGGGACCCAGACGTTGTTTCTTGGTTTGGTTTTGTTTATTTTTGTTGCTGTTTTTGTTCTTAACTCTCAAGTGATCCTGAACTTCAGCTAGGGTTGAGAGCCACTGACAAAGATGGTTTTTGTTTTTTCTCAGCACAGCCCCAGTCTTGTGCCTAGCTGGATCTTCTGCAAAAAAAAAAAAAAAGGGTTAATCACAACAGAATACAAAATGGAACATCTCAGGAGTGGATATAGAGAAGTGTATTCTAGTCTGATTGTGTGTGTGTCTGTTTGGGCTGAAGGAAAATATATGTATGCAAAGTAAAAAATATGTAACAGAATTGTACAGTGATGGCACAGCCAAGAACAGTGGAGACAATAATAATAGCAACTGATGGATGGATACTGGGCATTTCCAATGTTTCACACACTGTGCTAAGCATTTTACATATATAATCTCTTCTACCCCCAAGAATCCTGTGAGGTTAATATTATCAACCTGACTTTATAGAGGAAGAATCTGAGGTACAGACAGGTTAAGTAACTTACTTCACAAGCACACATACCTTCCAACTTGGGTTTTCCTCACTCCAAAGCCTATGCTGCTAATTCCAGGCCTTGTTGTAGGCCCAGCAGTAGATGGTGGTCTGGTGACCATCTGAGAACCACCAGATCATAGTTCTTGAGATAAGCAGCTTCCCTTGCTCCTTATCCCTTTCATGGGTACCAGGTCAGATCTTCAGTGCTGGTGTGACTTCTTATGTGGTGGGCTAAAGTATGGAATTGTTGAGGGCTCTGGATTCCTCTAGAATGCAGTTGTAGTCTAGAATGAACTTGTCCTTTGGACTTTGCAGAACAGGCATGAGACGGGCATAATCTAAACCTTTGTCTAGATTTCAGGACCATCCTAGTATCTTGGCAGAGGAAGTTTCAGTTCAGTAAATATTGACACTGCACATGCTGTGAGCCAAGCACTGGTGTTAGGGGTACAAAGGTGAAGAGGCATGGCTCCAGGCAGAGCATGGAAGGAGAACAGAGGAGGCACCTGGCCCAATCTTGTGCCTAGCAGGCTAAACATGAATTAGGTGATCTATGAGTCAGGGTTTAGCACAGGAAACAGAAAGCACTCTAGGTATTTCAAACAGAGAAAGATTTAAAACTGAGAATCAAGCAGAGGCTTACAAAATTGATGGGCTGGAGGGGCAGAAGTCAGGGGGCTACTCATGGGCTATTGAGTTCAAGGGCCCACCACAGTAGCGATGTTCCAGAAGTCGGAATGGTGCTTCTGCCGCCACAGCTCTTCACACCCACGAAACTGGTGACTAGACCCCAAAACAGAACTTGGAGTCCAACAGCATTAAATGGCCCTTAGAATTATTGCTCAAACCTTGCTTGCCAGCAGCACTAGCAGCAGAATGATACCTTCTTCTTGCATCTGTCTCCAAATCTCCCGCAAGTGTACCTCATTGACTGAACTTACTTCAGAGCCGGATCCTAGCTGCAAGGGAGTCTGAAAAAAGTAGTTTTGCAATTCCCAATCTCTTTAAGTATATTACTAGAAGGATAGAATGGAGGCTACAAAGGCAATCCCCAGTATCCACTACAGGTGAGGCAACTGGAAGGACTTCCTAGACAGAAGAATTGGTACAAATAAAAGGCACAAGGCCATGAAAGAGTATGATATAAGGGGTGAACAGCTGGGCGTGGCTAGGCCATCAGAAGCATCTGAATCAAGGTTTTTACCTGAAAGTGCACTCATGTCTAATCAACGTATTTTTGACTAATTCCACTTGTATATACACTCTACACATAACAGTCTTTCCTTGTGATACAGCACTTGATTTATTCAACTAATTACTAACACAGAAGGAGAAACGAAAGGAGCTAAAAGCATGAAAAAGAATAAATAGAAATGTTAGATAATCTCTATCTACAAAGAAAACAAAACCTTAACCTTCCAAGGCTCAAGTTTTGGAAACTTCCATGTACGGTTGACTACATGCTAAAGAGTCATCTCTCTTTTCTTCTTCTAACAAAACCCCAATCATTTGTTTTGTTCCTTTGGGGTGTCCATCCTTTATTGAACAGCCCTGTGTTTTAGGAGAGGCAGGACCTTCTGGCACACCCCTAGGAGTAACGTGTGACTAGTCCATTTGTTCATGTTGCTCCCCTTTTTCTTATCAGTGTTTGGGTGACATATGTGCATGGAACACAGTTCTGGCCAATACGGGATGCCATGGGGGCCAGTGTGAGGTAATCTGTTAGGGGATTAAGGGAAAGAGTTATTCCAAAGGAGAAACAGTCCTCTCCCTGCTGGGTATTGTTTTGTCTGCCTGTGATGCCTACCACTGTAGATGTCAGCTTGCAAACGTGAAAGGGCCAAGCTGACCCCATGAGGAAGGATGGCATTGAGGCTGCCTGAACTGCAGGCCTCCAAACTTCTTGTTATGTGATACAATACACTACTAAGTTTTTAATCCATTTGAGTCCCTCTTTCCTTTCACTTTCAACCAAGAACACTGTAACTACTCCATGCAGTCTGTACATTTAGGATGAGGATCTGCCCACTTAACTGGGCTGATGGAAGTCTCTGGAGGAGATTTAAAGACAAAAATTTATTCCCCCCTTTTTTACCAGAAAAATTGTATTTATCCTTCAAAAGCATTCAAGACCCACTCAAATGTCATTTCCATCAAGCTGAGTTCTTTGTTGTTGCCTTTCCTTTCTCAGTCCTTCCACTACTTCTCTATTATAGCACTTACTCTTTCAACAAATATTTACTGAGTACCTGTTTGTGGCTTGGTAATGTTTTAGGCACAGGGGTTATGGTAGGGAACTAAATGCGTGGAGATTCCAATCTAGTGGAAGACAGAAAATGAATGAGAAGATTTAAATGTGATGACTCTTATAAAAGGGACCAAAACAAAATGGATTCTTTTAAAGAAGGGAAATAACTACCTTGATATTTATTTTATTGTACTGTGATTATCTCTTTGTACATCAGTTTTTTCCACTAGATTTTGTGTTCTTGCAACCTCACATCACCCAACCATTCCTTGGGAGATTGCCTTTTCTAAAGATGACTGCAAAAACCTTTCGCATCTGACATATTTTTCTGCAGTTCCCCATAGGAGAGGGATGTAAAAGGTCCTAAGTCTCCTCCTCTTAAATCTCAATGGACTTGTGATGGCTTTGACTTATAGACTGTGTTGGAAGTAATGCGATGGGACTTTCACAAATAGGTCATAAAAGGCCGTGTAGCTTCTACGTGGTTCCCTTGGGACACCTGGTTTTTGGACATGCCTTTGGTTGGGACATCCACTTGACACCTGCATAAGATGTGGCTCCAGTTGACAGTCCCAGCCAAGTGAGCTTTCAAGTCATTCCAGGTTAGGTGTCTGATATATGAGTAAAGAAGTTTCCAGATGATTCCAGCCCCCAGCCTCAAGTCACTGCCAGCTGTTCAAGTCTTCCCAACTGAGGCCCCAGATATCATCCATCCCTACTGTGCTCTCTGCAAATTCCTGACCCACAGTATCCAGGCGCATAATAAAATGCCTGTTGGTTTACACCACTATTTTGGAGTGGTCTGTTACTCGGAGGCGATGCCTAGAATCCCCCCAGTTCTGCCCTTGTGTGAAATCTTACTTGAGTAGACAACTTTTTTCTTTTCACCTGACCCAGTTGGTGATCAACTTCTGCACTGAAGCTTGAGAACTTTCATCCATCTTACTTTCATCCTATTGAGTGTGGCTGTTGATGATATGCATGTGAAATGTCTAATCTTTTAAAACACAAATCTTCACCATTGATCTTAATATCCTGCTGCAGTGAGTTCCCCAGGTCAGTTGTGTGTAGTGGGAAAAAAGTACCTCCTTTTATCCATTTTAAACATACTTCCTTTTCATCTCATCTTGTCCTCTTGTTCTTCCCCAAGTACAACGATTTCCATTTTGTGGGTGCCTAGACACAGAGAACTGAGTTGAGATTAATTCTTTCTCTGGTCGATCAGAAGGCCTTGTGTGTGCTGTGATGGGGAGCAGTGGATTTTAGCTAGTGACTTAAAGGTGGTGGAACACTGTATTCTAATTAGTCACAAGTCTAATTTGTGACTAATTTTAAATAGTCTTAATTTCTGCAAGATGCAATGGGTATCTTCTTGTGGTGCAGGGAAATGGAACAGTATCGTGGGAAGGGCATTGGCCAGTATGTGGGCAATCTGGATTCAAGTCTCATCTTGTAAGCCAGCTCTGTGCCCTTGGGCATAACACTTCTCTGGAGCTCATTTTCCTCAACTGTAGAGTAAGGAGATTCAACAAGAGGATCCCAGAGCCCCCCTTTCCCTCTAACATTTTATGAATTCTGTATACTTGCCAGTACATATCTACTACCTAAATCCTTGGAAAGGAAAAGTTTATCCTCTAAACAGTTTGTCTTTTTAGCTCTAAAGTAGGACTGGAAAGAACCTCCTTCCCCCACAAAAATATTCCCTAGTTTTTGGAAAACAAATGTTATTTTCCAAAAACAGAATCCAAATTAGGCTTTAGTTACCAAAAATATATTCCTGCTGTGACTGTTAAGTGACAGTTCTTGCAACCTGAGTCCTTTTAGTTTGGTGGTGCACCCCAGGGCTCCCATTTCCTGAGCCTATCAGTTCTTATGGTGCCTTTGCTGGATGTCTGCATGGGGACAACGTCATGCTAAGGAATGAGAATGAATGGATAGGGTGAACTGCCTCTGCATGCCACCTTGGGGAGGAAAAAGAATATTGTCCCAGTGAGCAATGCAGCAGGAACCATTCAAGTGAATCTCAAGAAATCTGAAATCTCTCCCCAATCCTTTTGCTCCATGAAAGTGAAAGTGTTAATTGCTCAGTCATGTCCAACTCTTTGTGACCCCATGGACTGTAGCCTACCAGGTTTCTCTGTCCATGGAATTCTCCAGACAAGAATACTGGAGTGGGTTGCCATCCCCCTCTTCCAGGGGATAATCACAACCCAGGGATTGAACCTGAGTCTCCTGCATTGCAGACAGATTCTTTACAGTCTGAGCCACCAGGGAAGCCCCTTTTTCTCCATATAAAAGGAAAAAAGCTTTTACCATGTGGATTTGCTGAAAGCATTCAGTCTCACTCAGCCTAGACTCATTTTGCTTATTTTCTGGTCTTAACATTTCTTCAACAGTTGTGATTCTTAGAACTTCATGGACTCTAACCCACTTCTTAATCTCTGCATCCAGGTTGGTTTTGTTATTGTTGTTTGTTTTTTGGCCACACACAGCATGCAGGGGCTTACTTCCCCAACCAACGATTGAACCCATGCCCCCCACACTGGGAGCATGGCATCTTAACCACTGGACCACCAGGGAAATCCCTCTGCCTTCAGTTTTGTCTTATTGAAGTTTCACTTTCCAATCCCAGGTGGTGGAAAGGCTTCTCATCTCTGATTTTAAAATTTATTAGAGAATTTCCACTATTGAAGAGCTACCATGCACTGGGAGAACAGATTGCTTTTACTGTTGGATTAACAAACTCTATCAATAGCAACAAGTAGCATGACAAGGTCCTACTCAACAGAAACCTCTTTGCAATGTTAAAAACAAAACAAAACCCCTGAGGTCTTTGTAATTCATGGAGGATAAAGATTTAGACAAAACTTCAGGTAACAAGTAGGAGAATAACATCAGTGAAAGTAATTAAAACTATATATCTAGTGTTTAGAAGAACTTTTTGGAAATATTCTGAAGAAGAATCCTCCCACACTTTCCTTAATAAGATACGTCATGTATGATTATGCATGTCTCCTTCCTTATCATCAGCATTATATGCAAGAGCTTTTTAAAAATTTACTTACTTTTAATTGAAGGTTAATTGCTTTACAGTATTGTGTTGGTTTCTCCCAAACACCAACATGAATCAACCACAGGTTTACCCATGTCCCCTCGCACTTTAACATCCCTCTCACCTCCCTCCCCATCCCACCCCCACTAGGTTGTTACCCAGCTGGTTTGAATTCCCTGAGTCATACAGCAAATCCCCATTGGCTATCTGTTTTACATATGGTAATGTATGTTTCCATGTTCTTCTCTCCATACATCCCACCCTCTCCTTCCTCCCCCACCAGCCATGTCCATAAGTCTGTTCTCAATGTCTGTGTCTCTACGGCTGCTCTGCAGATAGGTTCATCAGCGCCATCTTTCATACACAAGAATGAAAGTGAATGCGTTAGTCACTCAGTCCTGTCTGACTCTTTGTGACCCACGCATGGTACTCTTTGTGTCCATAGCTTGCCAGGCTCCTGTCCATGGAATTCTTCTGGCAAATATACTGGAGTGGGTTGCCATTTCCTTCTCCAATATGCAAGAATGTTTTGAGGTCCTTGTTAAGGCCTTCAAGGAAGACTTGAAAACATCACAGCAGCATCTACAATGAATAACACTGTCGAGTGTACCAGTGGCAGGTTGGTAGATCATGCAGGTTGACTCACTTGCTTGTTATTTGCTTATTTAGATTATTTGCGTGAAACAAATTGGAAGTGTGGCTGCTTTTTTAGAGAGGTGCTACCCATAGTAGGCTATCTTCCTGTGCTCAGTGACTCCTTGGTCATAGCTAAAAGAGGGACCCAGTGTTCCACACACCATATTCTGTTCCCCCTTCTGCTGTTCCTGCTCACGCTCTAGCAGGAGGATGATTCTGAAGGCTTGTTGGCTTTGAAAACCTTCTGCCTATATGGGCCAGGCTGCACCGTTGCTTGTAGCCCAAAGGTGCTCTGCAAAGATAATTTACTGTCTAAGAAAGTAGTGCATACAAAACTGGTCAAGCAATGGGTTGCACTTTTTAAAAACTTAGTAGACAATTTTTTAGGGTGGTTTTAGGTTTACAGAAAAATGAGCAGATAGTACAGAAAGTTTCCGTATATCCTCTCCTTTTTCCACTCACAATTTCTCCTGTTATTAACATTTTGCATTTAGTGTGGTTACAACTAGTTACATTTGATGAACCAATATTGATTTACTATTATTAACTAAAGTCCATAGTTTGCATTAGGATTCACTCTTTGTGTTGTACAGTTCTATAAGTTTTGACAAAAAATGTCATGTATCCCTCAATACAGTATGCTACAGAAGAGTTTCACCGCCCTAAAAATCTCCTGTGTTTCACCTAATCATCACTTCCCAACCCTGCTTTGACCCTTGACCCTTGACTATCACTGATCTTTTTACCCTTTTCATAGTTTTGCCTTTTTTAGAATGTTGTCTAGTTGGAGTCACCCAGTATCTAGCCTTTTCAGATTGGCTTATTTTACTTAGCAATACGCACTTAAGATTCCTTTATGTCTTTTCATGGTGTGATAGCTCATTTCTTTTTTTTAAAAAAGCCTTTTTTTTTTAAAAGAACAAATTACAACACATTAGCAAAAATGTTCAGAAAGTACAGATTTCCCATATACTCCCCCTGCCCCCACACTTGCACAGCCTTCCCCATTACCAACATCCTGCACCAGAGTGGTCCATTTGTTATAATAAATGGACCTACGCTGACACATTATTATCACCAGCAACCATAGATTACATTAGGGTTCACTGTTGGTATTGTAGTCTATAGGTTTTGACAAATGTGTTATAACATGTATCTACCATTATAGTATCATAAGAAATATTTTCACTGCCTTAAAAACCCTCTGTGTTCCACTTATTAATCCCTTCCTCCTCTCAACCTCTAGTAACCACTGATCCAGTTTGCCTTTTTCCAGATTGTCATAATTGGAATCAGCGTAAGTAGTCTTTTAAGATTGGCTTCTTTCATTTAGTAGTAGCATTTTATGGATGCTCTATGTCTGTTCATGATTTGATAGCTCTTTTCTTGTTTAGCACTGAATGACATTTCATTATCTAGATGTACCAGAGTTTATTTATCCAGTCACCTAATGAATGACATGTTGGTGGCTTCCAGGTTTTGGTAAATAGGAATAAAGCTGTCAAAAACAACTATATTTGAGTTTTTGTGTGACAGAAGTTTTCAGCTCCTTTGGGGAAATAAATGCCAAGGAGTGCTAGAATGTCTGATAAGAGTACGCTTAGTTTGGTAAGAAGCTTCCAGACTGTTTCGCAAAGTAGCTGTACCATTGCCTATTCCCACCAACAGCAAATGAGAATTTCTGTTGTTCTATATCTCAGTCAATATTCGTTGTTGCAAGCATTTTGGATTTTGGCCATTCTAATAAGCATGTAATTTTAATTTTGTTTTAACTTGCGGTTCTCTAATGACATGATATGGAACATCTAATATGTTTATTTGCCATCTGTATGTCTTCTTTGGTGAGGTAAGCAGAAAGCGCAGACGAGACATTAGAGTCTTCTCTCAAGGGACGCAAAGCTAGCTTGACTTAGGTAAGGCCCACCAAAGGGAATACCCAGATACAAGGATGAAAAAAGTTTTGTCTTTTTTGATTAATTAATTTGGCTGCATTGGGTCTTGGTCGTGGCACGTGGAATCTTCATTGAGTAGTGCAAGATCTTTCGTTGTGGTATGAGAACTCTAGGTGTGGCACATGGGTTCCAGAGCACATGGGCTCAGTAGCTGCGGTGTCCAGGCTTAGCTGCTCCTCAGCATGTGGGATCTTCCCAGACCAGGGATCAAACCCATGTCTCATGCATTGGCAGGTAAATTCTTATCCACTGCGCCACCAGGGAAGCCCAATGGTCATGTATTTTTATTTCCTTCTTTTACAGATGAGGAAACTGGCCAAGAAAAAAGATTTGGGATAGCTTAAAAAACTGAATGAGGGAAAAATAAAGTCCATACACTCTTAGTGGAGAGGCTAGGGAAGGCTTTCATCGGGGAGCTGTGGGTATTGAACTATTCCTCCAGTCCTCAGATGCACAGGTGTGTGGCCTTGGTCAGTACAGCTTTGTGACTGGTGACATTATTATTATTATTTAATTTAACAAAATCCCATGGATGGAGGAGGCTGGTAGGCTGCAGTCCATGGGGTCGCTGAGGGTCGGACATGACTGAGCTACTTCACTTTCACTTTTCACTTTCATGCATTGGAGAAGGAAATGGCAACCCACTCCAGTGTTCTTGCCTGGAGAATCCCAGGGACGGGGGAGCCTGGTGGGCTGCCGTCTATGGGGTTGCACAGAGTCGGACACGACTGAAGCGATGTAGCAGCAGCAGCATATTCACATGTGAATATTGTTATTTGTGTAATTATGAAAGTCTTTTTATGTGTGTTAGTCGCTTAGTCATGTCTGACTCTGTGACCCCATGAACTGTAGCTTGTCAGGCTCCTCTGTCCGTGGAATTATCCAGGCAAGAATACTGGAGTGGGTTGCCATTTCCTTCTCCAGAGGATCTTCCCAACCCAGGGATCAAACCTAGATCTCCCAAATTTCCAGCAGATTCTTTACCATCTGAGCCACCAGGGAACATAGTGAGCTTCTAATCTAAACCAGACAGAGAACGATGATCACAGAGTTATCTGAGTTGGAAACTGGATCTTCCCAGGTTTCCCTGAGTTTAGCAGTTTGTTTGGATTTCGTGTCATAGGTGATCAGCTTGCTAGTGTATTTATTTTGACAATGGAAGGCATAGGATATGCAAGAAATCTATTGGAGACATTTCTCTTAAAAACTTGGTGTTATACGTGGAAGTCTTCCTTCTTGAGCCCTTCTAAGAAGCAAAACAAATCTCAGAAACTGTGAGGCTTGTTGCTTTTCCATATTTCTCTTCTGCAATTATTTCAGAGTTTCTTGGTATTGTTCATTGTTCTTCCTGGTTTTAGATCTCTCCCCCATCTCTAGCTTCCGCCTCTGCAGGGCACCCACCTACCCTTCCAGTTCATCGCATCCCTTTTCCTGCTTTGTTCAATTCCCCTAGACTTTTGGTATAAGACTCCCTTCAAGCCAGAGCGTTTGGTCTGTTGCTCTAATTTTATTTTTCAGAGCAATTTTCCCAATATAAATTACACCCTCAATTACTTTTCTCTTCCTAGAGTGGTGAATGACATTTCAAGAAGCTGTTAGCCTGGGGACAGCTGGATACAGAGCCAGGAGGTTGAAGCCAGTGCCAGTCTGTCCCCCTTATTTTCTGTTGACGCTGCTGCAACAGGCCAAAACGTGGCCTTGTGCTGGAGTTCTCAGCAGAGGAAGTACCCTCAGAACCCATTCTAACTACACTTATGTGCTCTGGTATCTATGAGTGGAGACCATGCTTTAGAGCATCAGCTTGTGCTTGGAGGCATGAAGAAAAATTAGTTTAAGCCAAGATGGCTTGATATTTGAGTAGATTGTCTTAATGCCCCAAATCTTCATTCTTCCCTATATTTCTACCCTCTTCCATGTGACTTTGTAGTTCTTCCTGTAAAGAGATGAATCTCTTCTCCAGCCCACTGTTTCTTTTTCTTTTTTGGTCACGTGGGATTTTCCCTGAACAAGAATCGAACCCATGCCTCCTGCATTGGGAGCTTAGACTCTTAACCACTGGACTGCCAGGGAAGCCTCTCCAATTTACTGATTCTGACTGTGACACCTGCTTTGTTCAATAGGATATTAGGAGAGGCTTGAAAGTATGCTTATATCATTGGACCTTGGCCCCTTGCATCTTTCTCTTTCTATGGGAAGTTCATCCCTGGGCTGACCCACTGGTCCCGGGGGGATGAGATCAAAACTACCCCAAGGAAGCCTCCCCAGCTGAACCTAGCCTAGGACAGAGCTGTCCAGTTGACCCAGAGATATAGGAACAAACCCAGCCAAGTTGAGCAAGTCTGCCTAACGAAACTTCACATAAACTGCAGATGCTGGAGCTGAAGTAGGAAGTGCTTGGTGTTTTAAGACTCTGAATTTTGAGGTGTTTTGCCCCCCTAGCAATTGCAATGAGGCCATGCCTCCAAGACTATTATGATGATTACATAACCAACTAGAAACAAAAGCACTTTGCAAACTTAAAATTGTAGGGGGTGAGTATAAGGGGGTAGACTGTTGACCAAGCTCTGGATCTAGAACCTGAAGATCTGAGTCCACCCAGATCATGGGGTCCATCCAGGCCCTCAATTCACTCTGTAAACTTGGACAGTTAATTTAAATTTTCTGGGTATGTATATGTATAACTGATTCACTTTGCTGAACACTTGAAATTAACACAGCATTGTAAATCAACTACACTCAAAAAAAATAAAATAAAAAGGTAAAATTTCTAGGTCTTATCATCAAATTACAGAGCTGGTTTGCAGACTCAAACTATGAGAGCTTGAGATAATGTCAGAAAATTAATATGGGTCCCAGAACCTCATTGGTGAAGAGTTAAGAAAGGGATATGGAAGATGGGACAGAGTTTAGAAGGTATTTTCTTCAGGTGTAAGTATGTGGCCTTAGTGGAAAAGAATCTGCCTGCCAACACAGGAGACATAAGAGACTCAGGTTTGATCCCTGAGTTGGGAAGATCCCTGAGGAGGGCATGACAACCTATTCTAGTATTCTTGCTTGGAGAATCCCATGGACAGAGGAGCCTGGCAGGTTACAGCCCATAGGGTCACACAGAGTCCAACACGACTGAAGTGACTTAGCACATATGCATCATATTATACTCAAAGGAAAGGGTCAGATCCATAGGGTATTGGCTGATTTTAAGCAACAGGTTTGATTTAAGGCTAAGAGATAGAGTTGGAGCCCAGATATAAAATCAAGTCTCATTTCTCTAAAGAAAAAGACACTGTCTTAAAAGTGTGAGATGCATGAATAAGTAAGGGAAGCAAATGACTGTGAAAATTCTTATAGAAGGTGCCTTCCTGACAGCTCTTCAGTTGAAATAAAGCAAAGCTGAGGACAATTATGAAGTCTTTGGTCAGATAGAAAGAAAGATAGAAAGGTAATAGTCAGATATACCTGTGTGAGCTCCTACCTTCACTGCCTTTAACTTTTCTTGGTCATTTGTTACATGACCTTGGACAGGTCACTTATCCTAAGGGTAAGTGGAAGTATGCTTCATTCATCCACTACATATTGAATAGATGCAACATCCCAGGAAGTGCCCTGGACCCAGGGAATGAAACCGTGAGTAAGACTTGTTCCCTGAGCTGTCTATCCTTACATTGTCATTCATGTCAAAACATGTAATACTAGATTCTTTTTCAGAGGGGAAAATTATAGCTCAGAGAGATTAAGTGTCTCGTCCAAGATCATACAACTTAGAAAGATGAAAACTTACTCCTTTGACCCTGAAATCTGTGTTGATTCTACTGAATTACGCTGAATCTTCTTGTTGTTTGATTTAATTTACAAAAAAATTAATTTTTACATGTTTTCGGAGGACATCCGTGTATGTAAAGTAAAACAGAGTTGGGTGCTTGGGTTTTTTTAAAATAATTTAATTAATTAATTTCTTTTTTTTTATTTTTTAACTTTACAATATTGTATTGGTTTTGTCATATATCAACATGCATCTGCCACAGGTATACATGTGTTCCCCATCCTGAACCCTCCTCCCTCTTCCCTCCCTGTACCATCCCTCTGGGTCATCCCAGTGCACCAGCCCCAAGCATCCAGTATTGTGCATTGAACCTGGACTAGCGACTCGTTTCATATATGATATTATACATGTTTCAATGCCATTCTCCCAAATCATCCCACCCTCTCCCTCTCCCACAGAGTCCAAAAGACTGTTCTATACATCAGTGTCTCTTTTGTTGTCTCGTATACAGGGTTATTGTTACCATCTTTCTAAATTCCATATATATGTGTTAGTATACTGTATTGGTGTTTTTCTTTCTGGCTTACTTCACTGTGTATAATAGGCTCCAGTTTCATCCACCTCATTAGAACTGATTCAAATGTATTCTTTTTAATGGCTGAGTAATACTGCATTGTGTATATGTACACAATTTATTTATTTTTGGTTGCACTGGGTCTTCGTTGCTGTGTGGGCTTTCTCTAGTTGCAGAGAGCTGGGGTTACTCTGCGTTGCGGTGCATAGGCTTCTCATCGCAGTGGTTTCTCTTGTTTCAGAGCCTGTGCTCTAGGGCAGCTCATGGCCTCAGTTGTTGTAGCTCCTGGGCTTTAGATCATAGGCTCAGTAGTTGTAGTGCGTGGGCTTAGCTGCTCCGTGGCATGTAGGATTTTTCAGGACCAGGGATTGAACCCATGTCTCCTGCATTGGCGGGTAGATTCTTTACCACTGAACCACCAGGGAAGCCCAGTGCTTGGATTTTATTGTTTTTCTGTGGAGAAGCTGTATGATTTATAAGACAAAGGATCAAGTTCTCAATTTCTGGGACTATGGAAGTAGGTCTCTCTATTGAATAGGAAAAGAGCTTAACTGTACAGAAATAATGGGATGGCTTGATCAGTATGGGTCTTCTGCTCAGTGGAATTCTTCAAAAACATTAAATACAATGACTATCTCTCCAACTTTATAGGTGGGAGTGTAGATTGTTACAACACTACACTCGAGTAGGGCAATTTGAAAATATATTTCAAAACTACAAATGAACATGCATTGGTTTTTAACAGTTTTAACATAAGGAACTTGTTCTACAGAATTATCCACAGGTTACAAAATTATTCAGAACAGTGTTGTATTCCCAGTAAAATATTGGAAGTAATCTAAATGACTATCAATAGGAAACAGTTAAATAAATTATGGTACATCCTTAGAATAAAATAGCATGCAACTATGAGGAAGGCAGAAGAGAAGAAAGAGGAAGAAGAGGAGGAAGAAGGGGAAAAGGGAGAGGAGGAAGGGGAGGAAGAGGCTCTTTCTGGTTCACATGGAACATTTCCAAGATGTCCTGCTAAGTAATGATAATATCATAACACTCATAAAGAGGGCAGACAGAGTCTCTGAAATTCCAGGAAGAGAAGATCACTTGGCTTGACTTACTGGATCAGAGGCAGTGAAAAGAAAGAAAGAAAAGAAAGTTAGTCACTCGGTCATGTCTGACTTTTTTCGAGCCCATGGACTGTAGCCCACCAGATTCCTCTGTCCATAGGATTCTCCAGGCAAGAATACTGGAGTGGGTTGCCATTGCCTTCTCCAGCAGATATTCCCCACCTTGGGTCTCCTGCATTTCAGGCAGATTCCTTACTGTCTGAGCCACCAGGGAAGCCCCACAGAAGCAGTGAGTTTCCTCTTAATCAATCTGTGCCACTTTTATGGACAATGTATCATATGAAAGGTGCTCAGGTAGGTTCTGTAAAAGATATAAAATGATATGAGAAAGATATAAAATGATAGGTACTTTCATCTAGTACAGTCTAGTTGGGGGAATCCTAGTCACAAGTACAGCTTCTTGTTGAGAGACATGGCAGGACAATGCAAACACAGAACTTTGAGTCACTGAACACGTAATTCATCAAGAATTATATTTATAGTAGAATGACGTTTAGTAGAACAAGTAGTTTCACATGTAGCTGAGCGTCAACAAATCTAAAATTGGGAATATAGCATTATAGATCTTTCTGCTTCTTTTCTTAGAGTGGGCTAAAATCAAGTCTTCCATCCCCCAATCCATGAATTGAAGTGGTTTAGTGTTTTGTTCGGAGAAGGCAATGGCACCCCACTCCAGTACTCTTGCCTGGAAAATCCCATGGATGGAGGAGCCTGGTAGGCTGCAGTCCATGGGGTCACTAAGAGTCAGAAACGACTGAGCAACTTCACTTTCACTTTTCACTTTCATGCATTGGAGAAGGAAATGGCAACCCACTCCAGTGTTCTTGCCTGGAGAATCCCAGGGATGGGGAGCCTGGTAGACTGCTGTCTATGGGGTCGCACAGAGTCAAACAAGACTGAAGTGACTTAGCAGCTTAGCAGTATTTTGTTTATGAAACAAATTATTGAAAAAAACTCAAGGAAAAACATAGGGGAGGTTCATGATTTTTATGTATAAAAGACAACTAGCAATTGAAACCATCACATGATCAGAGAATGAACATGAAATCAACCTGTTAGGATGAGGAATACATTTAGGCTTGAGGGGATCAGCAGTCTTCCGGAGAATTTCATTTGAGTTTACAAGAGGATTGTGGGAGTTAGGCAGGAGACTCAAGCAGAGGCAGAGTCTGCAATGAGCAAGGTGAGTTGGGGGCCAACAGGACCACTTTAACTGGAGATAGGGAGATGGGTTTAGAGAGTAATTCAGTGCTAAAATCAGAATAATAGATTGGGGCAACACTGAGGAGGAACTTGGATGCCAAGATAAAGATCTGGAATTTTGCTCAGGTATTTGGGCCAGGGGCAACATGCACAAGACAGGGTTTGGGGAAGTGTAATCTGGCCACCATTTGACAAGTGGATTGTAGCAGAGGACATCTGAGGTTAGGAGACTCCGGGAGACCTGGATAGGAGTACAGGGACAAAGGGAAGAGGCCTAACCTAGGTCAGTGGCTGGAAGAGTAGAAAAAGAGAGGCAGGCACTAAGGGCTTATTCCTCACCCTACCCTGCCTGGACATGACTTTGGTGTTCCCCTGGCAAGTTATAATTATTGTGACAGTTACTGTGTTGGGTTTTACAGGTGTATGACACTGTCGATCGTGTAAGCACATCGAGGGCAATGGACAGTTGTGTTCTGTTGCGTCTCTTCCTCTGCAGATTGCTACTGCAAACTGCAAACTGTTACGGAGGCTGTTTTCCAGCACACCCAGAGCTGCCCAGCCTTCTGCTGTGTTGGCAGAGAAATCATAAACATGGGTAAATCCATTTCCTGAAAACAAAGGCTACAGGGCAAAAGTGATTCTTTAAAGTTATTTTTCAAGTATTCAGTCAGAACTTTAATTGACGCTTTCATTGAAAAGGGGGTTATTAAAATAACACCATTAATAAAAAAACTAGATTATGAGTGCTCGCATGTAAAGGGGTCCATGCTCTATTGTTAAGTAATAAAAGCAGGCTTACTGATAGTATCATTATGCACTACTTCTGCTAAAAGCTTTATATATGCTCTAAGTATGAAGTCTGGGAGGTCACCCTCCAGCTGGGGCACAGGAGATGTAGGAAGAATGGTACACAGTCTGGGAAAGATCCTTTTTGCTTTTGAATAGCTGCAGAGTTTTACCAGCAGGTTAATGCTTATCATGAAAAGATTCTTAAAGGCACTTAGCACACCCCAGAGAAGGACCCCACATTGTCTTCCTCAGTTTCAAGCCTATATAGGAAAACAGAGGGAAATGTTAGTTAGAGAAATAAACAGAAGCAGGGAGAGCGATAATAAAGGTCATCTAGATGGCTTCTCCAGGCTGACTCCCTGGAAGAGTCCAGTGTGGAAGAGTTCAGTCCAATGTGAAACAAGCTTGCACTTGTTTTGTTGAGCAAGTTATTTATGTCTCCAGCCTTCAATTTCCTCAACTGTAAAGTGAGGATGTTACAATAAAATGAAATAAGATATACAAAGCCTTACTTTCCTCATGGTGGCCAGTATCTGCTAGGTGTTTAGTGATTGCTGGGTATTATTATTGTTATTGTCTACTTGACATTTCAACACCTAACAATGGCTTTATACTTCTCCTTGACTCTCCAGTTATTTACTTGCTTGACCCCCTACTAGAATGCGTACTCCCTCAAAAGAAGGCTTTTAAAGTTATTTTAATTGGTTTTCTCCTCTTCTTACCAGGAAGAAAAACATCTGAAAAATAGACTTTCATCTCAGCCGTAAAGATAGTCACTATAGGTTGTGGTTGCTATAGATTTCTCTAGAATAAAGGTTGGGGAAACTTTGAGACCCCTTTTCTGCTATGGTTCAGATAGTAGATATTTTTGGCTTTGTAGCCATATGATCATTGTCACAACTACTCAACGTTATCTTTATAGCAAGAAAAAGTGAAGTGAAAGGTTAGTTGCTCAGTTATGTCCAACTCCTTGCAATCCCATGGACTGTAGCCCACAATGGACAGGATCCTCTGTCCATTGGATTTTTCCAGGCAAGAATACTGGAGTGGGTTGCCATATTCTACTCCATTATAGCAGGGAAGTAGCCATAAACAACACCTAAATAAACAGGAATAGCTGTGTGCCCATAATGCTAGCTTTGCAAAAATAGGCTTCATCCTAATTTGGCCCTGAGACCTCTGTTTGCTGTCTTCTGACCTAAAATGGTACTTGATGTTTAATAGAAGTATAATTAGAACCATATATGTAATGTTACATTTTCTTGTAGATTCATTTAAAAAAATCCAGTTTTTCTTAAAAAAAAAACTAATACCAGTTTCAACATTATCTTTTATTTAATATATACAAATATTATCATTTCAACCTATAATCCAAATAATATTGAAATGTTTTAGATTCTTGTTTTCATACTAAATCTTTGAAATTATCTGTGAAATTTTGCACTAATAGATGAATTCAGATCAGCCACATTTCACGTGTTTAATAGCCATGTGTGTCTATTGCTACCACATTGGACAGCTCAACTGTAGAATCTAGACAGATTTTTTATATACATAATTACACAAATTAAGTGGTATAATATACAAGCTCTTTTGCTGAATAATCTTACCTGGCTATCTTTTCTTATCATTCCACAAAATTTATCGGTTTTTTTTTTTAACAGTTACAGTATTATTGTTTGAATTTTTCATAATCTATTTTATTAGTTCCTTATTGATGGACCTTTGCATTGTTCCTAATTTTGAATTGTTATTTGAAATAGTTCAGGGATTATCTTTTTACATAGAAGTGTTGGCACTGGTGGGCGTATATCTTTAAAATATATTCTTGGGAGTTGAATTGCTGAGTCAAAGGCTGTGATAATATTTAACTTTTTAATAACTATTGCCAGGCCACTCCAGTCCTCTTGCCTGGAAAATCCCATGGACGGAGGAGCCCGGTAGGCTGCAGTCCATGGGGTTGGGAAGAGTTGAACATGACTGAGCGACTTCCCTTTCCCTTTTCACTTTCATGCATTGGAGAAGGCCATGGCAACCCACTCCAGTGTTCTTGTCTGGAGAATCCCAGGGATGGGGGAGCCTGGTGGGCTGCTGTCTGTGGGGTCGCACAGAGTCGGACACGACTGAAGTGACTTAGCAGCAGCAGCAGCAGCAGGCTAGAAAGCTGGAATTCTAACTTGTTTTCATCTCCAGCATGTTGGCACTCCATGGCTAATTAATTGTTAAATGAGTGGGTACATAAAAATCTCACACCATTGAGAGAGTGAGGAAGAGAGAGAGACAGAGAGACAGAGGGAGAGGAATAATGTGGGAACAGTTAATTGCGCGTAAAGGAGACACAGGCTGAAACACCCTGGGTTAGTATAATGAAAGATGTTTGTTTAATAATCAGGTAAACTCCTCCTGGGGCTTCCCCGGTGGCTCAGCGGTAAAGAATCCACCTGCAGTGCAGGAGAGGCGGGTTTGATCCTTAGGTCAGGAAGATCCCCTGGAGGAGGGCACGAACCCACTCCAGTATTCTTGCCTGGAGAATCTCATGGATAGAGGAGCCTGGCAGGTACAGTTCATGGGGTCCCAAATAGTCGGACATGACTGAAGCGATTAAACATGCACTCACCCACGCACGCAAGCTCCTCCTGAGCCCACCGCAAACTCCACTCCCTCTCTGAAAGTCTCCAGGCCTTGGGTCTTGGATGGTGGCATTTTGTGTTATGCTGGGTATTGTTCCCTGCATTTGCTGTGGGCAGGACAGAGTTTCTAGTTAAGGGTGGGGTTGGGTGCTGTCTTCTCCCAGGGCAATGGGAAGACCCCTGCTTTCCAGATTCAAACAAGCTTCTGGGGTTCTGGAGTCCCGTCCGTTGAGGTTTCTGACAAAGCTGCTGCCCTTCTAGAAGGAGAAGAGGCCTCCTTCCCCAGGCCAAGTAACCTGTCACCAAAGGGCAAATGAGGGTCCGCTTTTCCATGGCCAAGAACAGGGAAACCAAAACTTGACTTTATCCTGGGTCTTCCCTGTCCCTCCACCTGCTAAGAGTTCTCCCCTGAACTGTCTCCCTCACCAACTCCTCTGGTGGACTCGCAGCCTGACTGGGCTCTGGCAGGCCAGCCTCCCAGCTCCCAGCCTCCCTCGTCTTTCTTCTCCAGTTCATCCAACCTTCCTCCCTTCCTGCCCCACCCCCAACTCGATCCTATGCCCTGGCTTTTCTGCAGCCCTCTGGAAGCCAGAGCCTGTCTTCCTTTCTCCTCAGAATCTGCCTGGCACACAGTTGGTCCTTAATAAATGTGAGTTTAGTGAAAACATAAAACAGTCCCCAGACTTTTTAGTTTGCCCCCCAACAACCTTCTATATGAATATCTCATTGGACAAGCACTGACCAAGTGCCAACTATATGCCAGGCACTGCATCAGGTAAATAAGACAGGATTCCTAAGTTCACAGAGCTCACAATTTCAGATTCTATTCATATCTAAGATTTCACAGCCCCCCAGCCACCCATGGATCATTCTGTAAGTGATCCATGTAAATGATGTGTGTTATTCACTTATATATTTTTCTGACCACCTATTATGTGTGGGCAGTATTCTAAATATTAATATACATTTTCTAATTTAGTCCTTACAAGAACTCTCCAAGGCAGGTGATACTGGCTCCACTTCACACGCAGGGAAAGTAAGATTAAGTAATTCACCCAATCACATAGGCCCAGGAGTGAATGGGGCCAGCCTCCCACCCCAGGCCTGTCTACACCCCCTTCATCCTGGAGCTCCAGGACCTGAGGCCTTCACCTCTGCAGGGATGAGGGAAGAGCATTCCTGGAGCCCAGTGGGAAATCATTGCAGTATGAGTATGAGAGAGAGTGTGTGTGTGTGTGTGTGTGTGTGTGTGTGTGTGTGTGTGTGTATGTGTACGCATCTGAAGGGCTGTTCTACTTGACTAGGGAACAAGAAGGCTGGTTGAGAGTTAAGACGGGAAGAGACAGGAAGTAGCAGAGTGTGGGGTAATTTCATGAGTTGCTTTTTCCTATGCCCCTAAACGCCGGTCCTCAGCCCCTCTCATGATTTCTGTGGACATACTTCTCTGTCAGTTTTATCTTGCTGCTCTCCTTGGGTGTCTGAAGCAAGGCTCCCTGCGGCGCCTGGACTTGAAGTGGCTTGTCCAGGCTTCCCTGGTTAGCAGTGGCCAGGACTGCAATCCAAAGAACCTGAGCTTACTTTCCAAGCTCTGCTGATTTTTTTTTTTTGAAACGAAAATCTAAGTCCACGTTGTCATTGCTCCCTGGGGGCTGTCATCAGAGGGGCCTCAGCCTTGGTGCAGGAGCTGCAGCGGGCTTTAGTGTCAGGCCCTTGCCTCCCCTCCTGCTCCTGCTTTTCGTACAGCTGCCAAGTCATCTCCCTCCCAAGGCCAAGCCTTCAGGAGTGAGGAGGGAAAAGCGAGGGTAAGTCATTTTGATAAAATAAGAGCTAATATAGATCCGGGAGAAATTACTATGACCAGAGCCATAGACACTCCCTGGGCCAGGTGCGGGAACCTGTAAAATCCTAAGGCTCACATCCACCTCTCTTCTCCCCCCTCCACTGCCCCAAGTTCTATTTACTTTGTGTAATTTTCTGCCCTGATGATGTTTAAGATCTTGCCAGAGGCAGGAACACAGAGGGGAAATATTCCTGCCTGTAAACAAAGGGAAAAATTTCAGGAAAGGGACTTAGAATTTTGAGACTTATATTGGGATGAGCAGCAGGAAAATCTAGAGCTCAGGAAAGAAGGATCCCAGTGTTTGGTCACTCAGGGGGACAGCCATCTTACATGACCTTAAAAATGTTGCTTCAGCTTCTTTTCTTCCCAACTTGAAGCCACAAACAGGATAGTTTGTTCATTTATTCAGTAGTCCATGGAGGGACTTCCCTGGCAGTCCAGGGGTTAAAACTCTGCACTTCCACTCGAGGGGGCGTGGGTTCGATCCCTGGTCAGGGAACTAAGATCCTGCATGCTGTGTGCGTGCCTGCTCAGTCACTCAGTCGTGTCCAACTCTGCGACCCTATGGACTGTAGCCCGCCAGGCGCCATTGTCCATGGAATTTTCCAGGCAAGAACACTGGAGTGGGTTGCCATTTCCTTCTCCAAGGGATCTTCCCGATCCAGGAATCGAACCTGTGTCTCCGGTGTCTCCTGCATTGGCAGGCAGGTTCTTTTTGGCTGATGGCTCTGGGAAACCCCCGTGCTGTGGTAGGACCAACAAAACAAAACAAAAAACCCACAACTCAAAGGACCCTCACTATTTCCGGGGAACTAGTGGAGATACGAAGTGCAAACACAGCTCTCCAGACATCTAGGAGATCATAGTGCAGCAGGGAAGACCAAACCCAGGAGTAACCACAGGGCCTGGTAGATAGTGATCAATGACCCCCAGGGATCCTTTCACTGCCTGCCCCCGGGCCAGGGCTAAAGTCTCACCGGCAATGCTCCCCTGGACAAGCACTAAAGGGTGTTTCCCAGACCTTCCTGGATCATCCACATAGCACACCACTCCCATCAGCACCAAGTTCATCCCACCAGAGAATTTAGATATTGGTCTGTGAAATCTGGACTTGAATCCCCTGCCTTCGCTGGGTTGCGAAGGAAGGAAAAAGAGTTTCAGAAGACAGGAAATTGGTCCTGGTACACTGTGAGCTGGAGACTGCACAGAGCTAGACTCATCCTTCCTTCTTTCTTCCCTGGCCACATCCAGAAAGCCGTGATGAACAACGTCTATTCCTCATGGATGCTCAGCAGTGGGGATGCTGACCATGTTTTCCCACCTCAAAGGGCAAGAGGTCTGATAATGACCCCAACCCCGCTGCATTCTTGGTGTGTCTACCTGAAAAGGTCTGCTCCTACCTTCCATCTCTAGCATTATTGCTCATCTTTTCCAAATAAGAAACCCAGGACCCTGAGTAATTGCTTTTATTTTTTAAACTTGACTGCGGCATGTGGAATCTTTGTTCCCCAACTAAGGATCAAACCTGTGCCCCCTGCAGTGGAAGCTTGGAGTCTTAACCACTGGACCACCAGGGAAGTCCCCCTGAGTAACTGATTTGCCCAAAGACAAAGAGCCAGTTTGGGGTTGAAATCAGAGGTCTCCCAAATTACCATCTATGGTATCTTCTGCCTTACAGTGCCACGTTCTCCTCATTCCAGATTTACTTTTTTCTCCCCAACTCTCTTTGCCTCCATTTCATCCTGACAGTGGCTTATGAGGCCCTGAGTAGGAATGCATAAAACAGTCAACTTGAATCCAGCAATCCCACTTCTAGACATTTGCCTGAGAGAGAAAACATAGGCCTTCAAAAAGGCTTGATGTGAATTTTTTTGCATCTTTATTCATAATAATAAAAAAAACTGAATGCAACCCAGGTAGCCATTGACACATGGCTACATAAACTGTGATTTATACCACGGAATATTACTCACCAATACAGCGTGGTTTGGTCGCTAAGCTGTGTCCGACTCTTGCGACCCCATGGATTATAGCTCACCAGGCTCCTCTGTCCATGGGATTCTCTAGGCAAGAAGGAATCAATTACTGATAAATTTCACCACAAATGTATCAGTATGAATAATGAATCTCAGACATTATGATGAGTGGAAGAACCCAGATACAAGAGTTCATTCCATATGGTTCTGTTTATATGAAGTTCTAGATCAGGCAAAACTAGAAATCAGAGCAGTGTTTGCTTGCAGGGGCTGGAAGAACAGGGGGATAGAAGGGGTATAGAAGAAGAGGATTAACTGGGATGGGGCATGAGGGGACTTTTGGGGGTGTTAAAATTGTTCAATATCTCGATGCAGGTGTGGATTCCATGGGTATACGCATTTGTTAGAATAGTCTGTGTATCTGTGCACTTTTACATTGTAAGTTATAGCTAAACTTAAAAAGTAGAAAACATAGTTCATGGCTGTCACAAGACTATCCTGAAGTAATGAAGTAAGCAAAAGCTATTCTTATATCCGAATTTTGCTTCTCTGAGCTAACCACTGTTTGCTATTTCAGGCAATAACCTTCCATGGACTCTTTCTGGGCATATACTTCCACATAAATGGGCTCACCCCATCCACAGGGCTGTATCCTGGCTCATGGCAATGCTTAGAACCAAAGGAAGGCATTTTGTGCCTTGAACACCAAGACAGCGATGGACATTTCTGAGTGTCAGCAAATTCCTATTTTCATGTTAAATATTATTTCCATGTGAGAGTGCTTAGAAAGATTTTGTGGACAGCACTAAGGGGAAAAAGAATGCTCTGATGATATGTTTTCTAAACAGTTTTTCTCTTAAGAGAGGTACATCTTTCCATTCCCAGCCTCACTCCAGCCTCTGTCTTCTCGATATCTAAGATCATGCTGTTTAATCCCTATGGCTTTTTTTTTCTTCCCATGTCAGCTGTGCAAAAAACATTGTCACTTTTCATGGGCTCGAGACCTTCTGAAGTGCATGGAGAAAGGGCCGCTCTCTCAGAGGCTAGATCAGTGGTTCTCCAGGAATAAGGACCCTTTCTTAAAGTCTAAACACCCCAAAGACATTCCCTGTATATACATTCCCTTGAATATCTTTTGAATGAAACAGTACATGGAAAGAAAAAGCTACTTTTAATTGAATATAATATCTTTAAACAGATTTGTATTTTATTAATTATGACAGAATCTATAAGCATTAAATAATTATTAGCAGCTACTATTTTTCTTTTTGACCACATCTTATGGCATGTGGGATCCCCACTAGGAATTGAACCCATGCCCCTTACACTGGAAGCATGGAGTCTTAACCAGTGGACCACCAGGGAAGTCCCTAGCAGCTACTATTTATTGTTATGTGCCAGGTGTTTTGCTAAGTGCTGGGTACACATTATCTTCTGCTCATCCCACAACCTTACAGAGTGCAAACCATTGCATAGATGAGGAAATGGAGGCTCAGAGAGGTTCAGTAACTTGTCCAAGCTCACACTCACAGATGGGAAGTGGTGGCCTGGCAACTGGAAGATTTAGTGCCACTCCATTCCTGCCTCTTTTATTTACTTATTCTGTGGACAATGATTGGTGTGCCTATGAAATCTCCTGCCCCTGGCTTAAACTCTGGGCCTCCTAGGAATCTGAGACCTCCAGGAGTGGGCCACAGGCTGTTTGGGGAACTACTGTGGGTGTTAAGCACTCAGCTTGGAATTGAGCTTCAGTTCGTTAACTAGAAATGGGCCTTCCTAACTCCAGCCTCTTTCTTTTAGCATCTCTCAACCCTTGAGGCTCTGGTGCTTTTGTTGGCTCTGCCCATCGGCTTGGCCCAGTGTCCCCAGAGGCTAGCAGGGGTTAGCAGTTGAGAACCTGTTTGCAGACCATTAGAAGCAATAATCACCTTGCCAGTAACCTGATCTACCTCAAAAGAAGGGTCTTGATTTTAGCAAACAGTTTAAGTGGCCTCTGTGTAAAGTGGAGGGTGGAGCAGGCCTGAATCAGCTTGCTGAAAGTGCATTTCTTCTGGGCAGTTGAAATTTGTGTGGTGACCAAGGCAGGCCCAAGGGCCAATTCCTGGAGCCTCGGTGGCTAAGAATTCTGAAAACTGTGTCTAGTGATCACAAGCCCCACATCGCTGCTTTCCCTACCAGCCAGGGCGAGTAATTCTCTATTTGATGTCCACCAGACCAAGCGCATGCTCTGAATCTGTATTGTTCGCTCAAGTGGACCGTCTCCTTCCATCCTCACCACTAAGCATCATTGCTATTATGTCTTCCATTTCACAGGTAAGAAAGATAAGACTTAGAGACAGCTGTGTGTAGGAACCAGCGTTGACTGGTAAACCTTAAGGAGTTTGGCAAGCTAGTGGTTACACATAACTGTTAAATATATAGGGCTTCCCTGATGCCTCAGTGGTGAAGAATCCTCCTGCCAATGCAGGAGACACACATTTGATCCCTGGGCCAGGAAGATCGCACATGCTGTGGAGCAATTAAGCCCGTGGGCCATAGCTGTTGAGCATGTGCTCTAGACCCTGGGGGCCATAGCTACTGAGTCCATGTGCTACAACCACTGAAGCCTGTGCGCCCTAGAGCCGATGCTCCTCAACAAGAGAAGCCACCACAATGAGAAGCCCACGCACTGCAATTAGGGAGTAGCTAGAGAAAAACTCGTGCAGCAATGAAGACCCAGCGTAGCCAATAAACAAATATTAAACAATTAAATAAACTATAAGTAAATTATATTACAAAGGTAACAGATACTCAAATTTATCACTTCCTAATTATTTTTTTACTTTTCACTATCATCTGTGCTTTGGAGGTGGTATATGTCTGTTGTACCCATATGAAGGAAGTATTGTGTAATAATGTGTAACTTCACAGTCTCGTCCTAGCTTTCCATTTTGCAGCATCATGTTGGTGACTTGAATCTACCATGGTGGGGGCATTTATACCATAAAAATTGACCAGTGTGCAAATTAGGGCTTGAAATCTGCCCACGCCCCTACCCCTGCCCCATGCCCAGACTGGTTGTTAAACATTTACCAGTACCCCTGTGCTGACAGAGGCTTGACTAACTTGGTCAAGGTCACAAGGCTTGTGGTGGAGCCAAGATTCCAGAGAGGGTTACCGCTATGTTCTTCTACCTCTCCAAAAATAATAGAGGTCCCTTAACAAGTTAATTGCAAGGAATAAAAGAGTTGAAGGAATGTTAATGGTTAAAGATTAAAAGAGACTTAAAGACTTATCACATGACCATAATACGCACATCTTACTTGGATTCTGATTAAAGTAAGCAAACTAAAAAATAAATTATGACATTTATGGGGTATTGGAGATTTGAGTTCTTACTAGGTATCTAATAACATTAATGAGTTTTCATTATTTTTTAGGTGTGAGAATACCATTATCTTTTAGAGTGCTGAATATTTCTGATGAAATGAAACATTGTCTGAGATTGGCTTCAATAATAATACTGGAGGGAAAAGTGAGAGGGTATAAAGATAAATGGTTCTCAAGATGTGCTTGCCTGAACAGCAGCATCAACACCTGGGAACTTGAAAAATTCTAATTCTCAGGGCCTACCCCAGGCTACTGGATTAGAAATCCTGAGAGCAGGGCCCAGCAATCTGTGGTTTAACAAGCTCCTCAGGTGACTTTGATGCCCACTCAAGTTTGAGAACCACTGGTTTAGATGAAACAAGACTCTCCCTGAGTGCATAGTTGTTGAGGTTGAAGTGGAGGGATGGGGTGGGGGTTATATGTATGCGTGAAATTTTCTATAATAACAAGTTTTTTAAAATAATTAAGCATATTGGATGAAGGGGGGGGGTATAGGTATGATGAAGGAGGGGTCGGTCATAGCTGGATGGCTGCTGATGTAGAACGAGAAAAATGGATTCTCTTGGAAGAATCCAGGCCTTGTACTGCTGCATGTGTCTTTCTTGTCTTTTGAATGAAAACTCCAGGTTAGCAGCTGCCTTAGCTACTGATTTTAAAGGGCCCTTTTTCTCTCCCTGCCAATCCCTGACTCCAACTCCTTGTGTTTCTCTAATCAACCCGCCCCTTCATTTGAAGCCCTAGTGTTAATAGGGGTTGACTCTGGAACTTCAAGGCTCCTGCTGAAGCAGCTACGTTAATTTTCAACTTTCACCTAGAGCTGTGTGACTGTAAAATAGCCACCCACTAGACCTGCTTTATCAGCTACAG
Source organism: Bos taurus (assembly GCF_002263795.3). NCBI lineage: Eukaryota > Metazoa > Chordata > Mammalia > Artiodactyla > Bovidae > Bos > Bos taurus. The sequence continues at coordinate 96,075,298 of NC_037329.1, forward strand.
CCTAGACACAATTAATTAACTTTATGCAGCCTCTTGCCACACAAGCTGCTTAACTCCTAGCCCATTGTAGTTCTGGTTTACTTAGCAGATAGGGTCTAAGAGCCTGGAACTGTTTACCTCCCTCTGGAGGGGCTGTCCTGGGCAGATGAATTCATTAGTTGGTGTTTGCCTAGCAGCAGGAAACCGAAAAAAAGCATTAGGTGAGTTTTTATTTTTACTTATTTATTTTTTGGTTTAAAAGATACTGAAAAAGGGAACTTTTGCCTTGGCCTGAATTCACATCCCAGTTATGTGGCTGCATCCTGTGGTCCTCAGTTTCCCTGCAATTAGGGAGTAGCTAGAGAAAAATCCATGTAGCAATGAAGACCCAGAGTAGCCAATAAATAAATATTAAACAAATATATAAACTATAATTAAATAAATTATATTAAAAACAAACCCCCGCCCCCCACTATCCTGCCCTCTTCCTCCAGCCTGTGGTTTTTGTTTTTGTTTTTTTCCTTTATTTTTCTGTATCTCTCATTTCCACTATTATCCCAACTGGAAAACTCTGGATTTTATCCCAGAGGATGGAAAGGGTCTGTCTGCCCCATTACATGGGATATGTAAGGATTTTTAGTCTTTTTGGTTTAAATACCAAAAGTTGGAAATCCTCTGCTTCCTCCTCCCACTCCAAGAAACTATCTATTTTCCTTCCCCACTTCTCTTCCTTCCCATTCTTTTTCTTTTAGAAACTGTCCTGTTGAGACTTGGTGAAGAAATAGCAAGGGCATCTTTTCTAGAAAGTGTACTTCCTAAAGCTCTGAAGAAGGAAGAAGAAAGGAAGTACGCACTTTCTTATAGAGAAGGAGGAGAGGGCAGAGTAGGGAAAAGAACATTCTGGTAGAGAGCTCTGCCCCACCGTTTTCAAACATGACTCTTAGAACAGGGTTTCTTACCTTTGCTTCATGCATCACCGAAGGTAAATTGCAGATTCTGGGGTCACAACTGGATCACAGTTTCTAAGTATGGGCTCTGAGAATCTGGTTTTGTTTTTCAAGTTTTTTTTTTTTTTTCTTTTGGCTGCAAGGTTTACAGCTTCTTAGTTCTCTGATCAACAATTGAATCTTCACCCTAACATGTATATTACCATATGTGAAATAGATTTCCAGTCCAGGTTCGATGCATGAGACAGGGCACTTAGGGCTGGTGCACTGGGATGACTCTTAGGGATGGGATGGGGAGGGAGGTGGGAGGGGGGTTCAGGATGGGGAACACATGTACACCTATGGCTGATTCATGTCAATGTATGGCAAAAACCACTACAATATTGTAAAGTAATTAGCCTCCAATTAAAATTAATTAATTATCTTAAAGAAAAGAATTGAACCTTCACCCTTGCCAGTGAAAGTATAGAGTCATAACCACTGGACTGCCAGGGAATTCCCCCTGTGAATCTGTTATTTTTAACAAGCTCCTCAGATCATTCGGATGCCCACTGAGGTTTGCAAACCACGGGTCCTATGGGTAAGGCACAGGGTCCTATTTATTGATTGCCTTCTAAATGGGGCTTCCCTGTTGGCTCAGACAGTAGAAAATCTGCCTGCAATGCAGGAGACTGGGTTTGATCCCTGGATTGGAAAGATCCTGGAGAAGGGAATGGCAACCCACTTGAGTATTCTTGCCTGGAGAATTCCATGGACAGGTGAGCCTGGCAGGCTATACCCCACGGAGTCGCAAAGAGTCAGATAAGACTAAGAGACTAACACTTCTAGTGCCAGCTACTGGGAAAGGGAGAGAAATAGCTTTGACTTTGGCTTTTGAGAGGTCATAACTCTAAATTTAACAATACGTGAACCATGAAAGTGGAGAGTGAAAAAGTTGGCTTAAAGCTCAACATTCAGAAAACGAAGATCATGGCATCTGGTCCCATCACTTCATGGGAAATAGATGGGAAACAGTGGAAACAGTGTCAGACTTTATGTTTTGGGGCTCCAAAATCACTGCAGATGGTGACTGCAGCCATGAAATTAAAAGACGCTTACTCCTTGGAAGGAAAGTTATGACCAACCTAGATAGCATATTCAAAAGCAGAGACATTACTTTGCCAACAAAGGTCCATCTAGTCAAGGCTATGGTTTTTCCTGTGGTCATGTATGGTTGTGAGAGTTGGACTGTGAAGAAAGCTGAGCACCGAAGAATTGATGCTTTTGAACTGTGGTGTTGGAGAAGACTCTTGAGAGTCCCTTGGACTGCAGGGAGATCCAACCAGTCCATTCTGAAGGCGATCAGCCCTGGGATTTCTTTGGAAGGAATGATGCTAAAGCTGAAACTCCAGTACTTTGGCCACCTCATGCAAAGAGTTGACTCATTGGAAAAGACTCTGATGCTGTGAGGGGTTGGGGGCAAGAGGAGAAGGGGACGTCAGAGGATGAGATGGCTGGATGGCATCATTGACTCAATGGATGTGAGTCTGAGTGAACTCCGGGAGTTGGTGATGGACAGGGAGGCCTGGCGTGCTGTGATTCATGGGGTTGCAAAGAGTCGGACAGGACTGAGCGACTGATCTGATTTGATCTGATGGTTTTCCCAGTAGTCATGTATGGATGTGAGAGCTGGACTATAAAGAAAGCTGAGCACTGAAGAATTGATGCCTTTGAACTGTGGTATTGGAGAAGACTCTTGAGAGTTCCTTGGCCTGCAAGGAGATCCAATCCATTCATCCTAAAGGAAATCAGTCGTGAATATTCATTGGAAGGACTGATGTTGAAGCTGAAACTCCAATACTTTGGCCACCTGATGCAAAGAGCTGACTCATTTGAAAAGACCCTGATGCTGGGAAAGATTGAAGGCAAGAGGAGAAGGGGACGACAGAGGATGAGATGGTTGGATGACATCACCGACTCAATGGACATGAGTTTGAGTAAACTCCTGGAGGTGGTGATGGACAGGGAGGCCTGACGTGCTGCAGTCCATGAGGTTGCAAAGAGTCGGACATGACTGAACAACTGAACTGAACTCTAAATACTCTTTTAAAGAAATGAGACCTCATTATTTTATATGAATGGTACTCATTGGGTGCTTAGTATATGCCAGATGCTTTTAAGCCTCACCTCCTTCCCAAATCTATATTTTTGTTATAACAATTTTACAGGTGAGAAAACTGATGCTTGAAGAGGTTAAGTAAGTTTGCCTACTTCATACCAATAAAATGTGTATTTATATTCCTATATTTCTGGCTCAAAGCTGAGCTGTTACCACCCAGGTAGAGCCATGGTGAGAGTATTTTCCATACTGAAAACTGAAAGTGGTGACATCACAGATATGCTTCAATCTTTGTAGACAGTGGTTCATGATATTTGCCATCGTGGTCTCCTGGCATGCCGTAGCCTGTTTTTTACTTTGTAGGATGCTATCAAAGTCAAATGGGGCAATCTGAGGCCTCACTTGCCAAGTCCTCTGGGCAGGAGACCCCAGCCTTCCTCTCAGGTACTGGGAAATTGTGGATCTATTTTTAATTATTCAGCAATAAAGATAAATCAGGAGTTCTCCTTTATCTCCCCTTCTCCTCCTCAGAGGTAACCTTTGAGACCAGTATTGGGTATTTCCTAGGAGACACTTCTTTACGCTTTTGCACAGATGATGCGTTTCTTTTCCTTAATACACATGGGACAATATTGTACACATCAAACTTGCAATCACCCTTTTTCACAAAATGATTTATCTTAGACGTCTTTCTTTGTCTACCTTGTACTTTTTTTTTTTTTCCCCTCTTGCATTTTTAACAGTAAACGCTCACTGAGGAAGTTCAGTGATGGGAGGGGGAGGAAGAATATCCAGTAAACCTAATTAAAGATTAAAAAAATAGTTACTTTGGAATCCAAATTTAGAAATGTTTTAAGATTGTGATTAATATCTATAACATAAAAGTTACCATTTTAACCATTATTAGGTTTACAATTCAGTGATATTAAGTCCACTCACGTTGTTGTACAATTATTACCACTGTCCATTTCCAGGGCTCTTTGTTTTCCACTAAACTCTGTACCCATGAAACACCAGCTCTCATTCCTTCCCCTTCAGCCCCCGGCAGCCTCTATTCCACTCACCGTCTGTGTGAATTTGACTACTCTAGGTAGCTCATATAAGTGGAATCATACAGTATTTGTCTCTTTGTCCAGCTTATTGCACTTCGAATCGTGTCTTTGAGGCTCAGCCGAGTTGTAGCAGGTAATAGAATTTCCCTCTTCTCAAAGTCTGAATTATATAGCCCATTGTACGTGTGTGCATTTATTTACCTATCCATCTGTTAATGGAAACTTGGGTGGTTGTACCTTTTTGCTCTTGGGAATAACACTGCCATGAACATGGGGGTGCAGGTTTTTGAGTCCCTGCTTTAAATTCTTTTGGGAAAATAACCAGAAGTGGAATTGCTGGATCATATGATAATTTTACGTTAACTCACTCTTTTTAAATACTGCACAACCTTCCACTGTGTACTTCGTATGTTTATTGGCAATTCAAGTTCTCTTTTCTGTAAATTGCCCATTCTCTGGTTTGATTTTTAGTGGGACTTTAAACAGTATTTATGTAATCCGGGTAGTCTTTATCTGTTGTATATATGGCAACTTAGACACATTTAAACATGTTTCTACATCATTCAGATCCAAGACCTTGTCCTTATCTCTTTGATTATTTAAGGAACAGTTATTGATAAGAGTTTTTATTGTTATAAAAATAAAAGGAGACAGGCAGCCATCTGGATGCAACACAGGGCCTGTTTCTTCGTAGGTGTTCCATAAATATTTACCAAATGATTAAATAATATACTTTTGAACAGCCCATGACTATGATCAGTCAAATCCAGAAACTGAACTAAATTCTTACTGATACATCAGAGCACAGTTTTCCGTAAGTTTAACTTTGTTGACCAGTCTTAGGAAAAAAAAAAAAAGCCAAGTGCCTCTGAAATAAGTAAATCATATTTCTGCTGTTTGATAAGCGCTCCAGGGAATCTGTATTTCCATGAGTTTTGCCAAAATGAGGCTAGTTCGAGATCAAATAACTCACAGACCAGAATAAAGAGTAGAAAAGGAACAGTGGTTCTTTGTTTTTCCACTTAATTTTTATTAATCTTTAATTAATTTTTAAAATTTGTTTTTAATTGAAGGATAATTGCTTTGCAGTATTGTGTTGGTTTCTGTCAAACATCAGCCATCGGTATACCTATGTCCCCTCCCTCTTGAACCTCTCTCCCACCTCCCAGTGGTTCTTAATCATACTTGGTCTTCATCAAAATCCTGCAAGGGAAACTTGATCACCCCATTTGACAGATGGGAAAGGCTCAGGATGGTGAAGTCACTTGCTGGAGGTCACACAGCTCATGGTAAAGAGCAGAGCTGGGAATTCATCCGTGTCCCATAAGCGACAGGCACTAAAATCTTCCTGACTGTTATCTTACCCTGTGTTCATGGTCCCCTAACACTGGATCTGAGTTATTGACAGGCACCGTGGCCAGAAGGTGGCTTTGCAGTGTATTGCCCTGGAAGGCGGGCAGGAGAGGAATCATGGTTTTGCTGGGTGTCCCGGATTGGATGTGGGGATGCAGGTTGGAGTGACTGCATGTCCTTAACCCTCTGAGGTTTACAGCTTCATTGATCGGGCCCCTCCTCTTCCTGGGACTGCTTCCCTGAAACCCTGCCAAATCCAGGGGCTGGAGGAGGTTCCTAAAGCCAGCATGAAGGCTCCAACTTATCATCCCTTGGGAATGGCTCTCCTTATCTCCTGGGGGATGCTGCCTCCTGACTGTAGCCCCCAGAGATCTCTGCATTTCCCAGCTCTGACCATACTGGGAGCATTCAGCCCATAACTTAACATGGACTTGCATTTATTCTTGTATTGGTCTCTAAACTTTGTTCCTTGTCACATAGGCAGACAAATAGTGATTCCTCTGGGGTCAGAGATCTGCGTTATGTTTTTTTTTTTGTACACAACTCCCTTTAAATACAGCTCTAGAGCCAAATAGTGACTGATAAAGTATATTTTCAGTGAACCATTTCAGATCCTCTGTAACCATAGAGTCAGCTGAGAATAATTAGCATGAACAACTTCTCAGAAGAAAGATGTGGAGAATGCTTCAACTTGAATTTTATATTTCTGGGAAGAAAGTTGTGTATCTGAAGCCCCACAGTATCATTTATTATTTTCCCAGTTCTCATCTTGACTTCCCAGGGTTCTTGTTGTTGTTCAGTCGCTAAGTCATCTCTGAGTCTTTGCGACCCCATGGACTGCAGCACACCAGGCTTCCTTGTCCTTCATTATCTCCCAGAGTTTGCTCAAACTCATGTCTATGGAGTCAGTGTTGGTATCTAACCACCTCATCCTCTGTTGTCCCCTTCTCCTTTGGCCTTCAATCTTTCCAAGCATCAGGATTTTTTTCCAATGAGTCAGCTCTTCACATCAAGTGGCCCAAGTATTGGAGCTTCAGCATCAGTCCTTCCAATGAATATTCAGGGTTAATTACCTTTAGGATTGACTGATTTGATCTAACTTCCCAGGCTTCCCTTGTGGCTCAGCTGGTACAGAATCCATCTGTAAGGTGGGAGACCTGGGTTTGATCCCTGAGTTGGGAAGGTCCCCTGGAGAAGGGAATGGCTATGCACTCCAGTATTCTGGCCTGCAGAATTCCATGGACAAGTCCACGGGGTCGTAAAGAGTCGGACATGACTGAGCGACTTTCACTTCAAACTTTACTTCAAACTTCCCAGGCTTAGGTGTAGCTAATTCTCCAGAAATGTCTATTCTAGGGCCTGTGAAAATGGAGAGTGCCCCAAGGGAACCCAAGATGGTGGTGGTGGAGGTGGTGGCAGTAGAGATGAGGGGAAGGACCCTTATTTTACTTGATGACCTGAAAGTTAATCTCTCCTTTTTCTAAAATATTTATCAATAATTATATTATTATTTTTTGGTCATGCCATGCTGCTTGTGAGATCTTTATTCTTTCACCAGAGGTTGAACCCGGACCTTCAGCAGTGAAAACATGAAGTCCTAATGACTGGACCATCAGGGAATTCCTATAATCTATCCTTTTGATGATAACTTTTTAATTGAAGTATAATTGACATATTTGTTTCAGGTATTGTTGTTGTCGTTCAGTTGCTGACTCTTTGCGACCCCATGGACAGTGGCGTGCCAGACTCCTCTGTCCTTCATTCTCTCCTAGAGTTTGCTCAGATTTGTGTCCATTGAGTCAGTGATGCTATCTAACCATCTCATCCTCTGTGGCTCCTTCTCCTTTTGCCCTCAATCTTTCTCAACATCAGGGTCTTTTCCAGTGAGTTGGCTCTTCGCATCATGTGGTCAAAGTTTTGGGGCTTTAGCTCCCTTCTGATGCATATTCAGGGTTGATTTCCTTTAGGAATGGCTGGTTTGACCTTGCAGTCGAGGTTTCACGTATACAACAGTGATTCAATATTTTTGTAAATTACAAAGTTATCACAATATTACTGACTGTATCTCCTGTGCTGTACATTGTGTCCCTGTGACTTACTTATTTTGTGACTGGTAGTTTGTACCTCTTAATCCCCTTCATCTACTTCACCCATCCTCCAGCCCCACTTCGTGGTTATAAGCATTTGGAACTATGATCCAAATCCTATAGGGACTTTCTCTTTGCTGAAGGTTGTGGATCATTTTTAAACACAGAAGAGCCAAGAAGCTCACTCTTGTGTCATGTGATCCGCCCGTGCCATCCTGAATCTCAGCCATATAGTTTTGTTGTGAGTTCTATTCACCCAGCTGCTCTCACCTTTGAAACTGTCCCCAGATGATCTACTGATACCTGTTTTGATTATAGAAGTTCTCACTGAAAGAAACGGTGCACCCTGATAATGGAATCCTCTCCTTCTCTCGTCGCTTCACTACAAGTCTTTAACAATCCAGCACCCAGAGGACTCTCCACTGGTGCTGTACCCAGAACTCAAAGGCCCTGTGAAGAACCATAATTAGTGTGAATAGGAACCTTTGACAACTGTGGAGGAAAGGAATGAAGACTAGTCTTATTGCCCTTGGCAACCAAAATACCTGACTCTATCAGGTACTTCCCTCTCAGGTGTGGAAGGCTCTTTGTTCTCACTTCCCAGGTAAGACCGGATGTGTCTATACCAGGGGGCCCCAAATTGTGGTCGTCAGCAGGCTGTGTGTGGAGAGAGGTTGCTGGTTTCACTCAAGGAAGCCAGGAAAGACTGATTCCCCTGTCACTGAAAATCTTTGTCCTCAGGAAGTGCTCAAAAGCTTGTGATTTGCACAGAGGTCTTTTGGAAGCAGCAAGGTTTGGGAGCAGACTTGCTCCCTGGCCATGATGAGAATCGATCAGTAACATCGTGAAGGGTTTGTGCTGTCCAATGTGGGAGCTTCAATGTGGCTATCAACTTTTAAATGAGTTCAAGGGAAATAAAATTCATCATTCAAACTCTCAGTGGTGGTCAAGTGGCTAAGACTCTGCACTCCCAATGCAGGGGGCCTGGGTTTGATCCCTGGTTGGGGAACTAGATCCCACATCTGCAAGTAGAAGACCACGCATGCCACAACTAAGACCCAAGTACACAAAATAAGTTAAAAAAATTCAGTCTCTCAGTTGCATTAGCTATGATGTTTTACATGCTCAGTAGCTTGTGTGGCTGGAGAAGGCAATGGCACCCCATTCCAGTGTTCTTGCCTGGAGAATCCCATGAATGGAGGAGCCTGGTGGGCTGCCGTCTATGGGGTCACACAGAGTCGGACACGACTGAAGTGACTTAGCGGCAGCAGCAGCTTGTGTGGCTGGTGGCTTCTGTACGGAACATTTCTGTCACTGTAGAACGTTCTATTGGACAGCATCACTCAAAGGCATACCACTTAACAGAGGCCACTTTACTGGTCCCAGGCAGCGGTTTAAGTGCACGGTTTCTGAGGGACCCAAGTGAGGCTACAGTGAGAATATAGATCAAGGTGTACGCAGAGCACAGGTGTGGTCATTGGAGTGAAAATGATACTTTCAATAAACATTTATTTCTTAAATATAGCACTCGAGTCAACGTCACTCAAACGAGCATCAGAAATCTCAGTACTTGTGCAAGATACTGGTTCTGTCATTTTCGCATGCCTAACCTGTAAGTTGAAGCAGGAAATAAATCAGACTAAGCTGTGATAAACTGAAAAGTGAACAATCATACAGAGTCACTACAATCTTCAGACAGGGGAATGCAGGATGATTTGCAGAGTAGGAGACACGCAAGCAAAATTTGATGAGTGATAGAAAGCTTGGCAAATAGATAAGGAGAATGTGCCAAACAGAAGGAACTGCACAGACCTGGAGAACTGTAAGAAGTTAGCTGGCAGAGCAATGTGAAGGGGAGGAAGGAGAGAAGCAGTCGCCACATTTTATGGGTCCCATGTAAAATGAAGGCTTCCCAGGTGGCTCAGTGGTAAAGAATCCGCCTGCCAATGCAGGACATGCAAGATGTGGGTTTGATCCCTGGGTCAGGAAGATTCCCTGGAGAAGGAAGTGGCAACCCACTCCAGTATCCTTGTCTAGACAATCCCATGGACAGAGGAGCTTGGCGGGCTACAGTCCATGAAGCTGCAAAGAGCCAGACATGACTGAGCACAGCATAGAACACATACGGTGCAAAAGGCAAATACAGGGCCCTTGTTCAAAAATTCTTCAGAATTTCAAGACAGCAACAGCTGAGCATTAAATCCATAATGTGCCAAAGCACAGCTCACGAGCCCAGGAGGCCATGCTGATGGCAGGAAAGGAAGTTAAAGGGAAAGACAGGCCTATACCGTCAAGGGCTTCTGGGTCAGGCTGTGGTGTTCGGACTGTGTCCTCAAGGCAGCTGAGAGCCTTAAGAGACTTTTAAGTGGGGCTGGGGCAAGATCAGGCTTGAGCACTGAAGGGCTTGGTGGGAAGGCTGGTTAAGAAGCCACTGAAATGGCCTGGGGAGAGAGAGGACGAGAATGGGAGAAGTAAGAGTGGACAGAGAGGAGATGAGATTCAGTGAACTTGATAACAGAATTTCAGGCTTGACGCCTTGTTTGCTGTGGTCCGGGCCAGGCCACCCTCCGCTGGGATCCTGTGTCCCTCTTTCTTTGCAGGTTCCCAGGCTTTGGGTTTCTGTGAGCCCTCTGGGAGCCAAAGGCTGAGGATGGAGGAAGATGGGAGGTGCCATACCCCAAGTCGCTCACCAAGCACCCTTTTGGGCCCCACTCCTCTGTTTGCCACATGAAGCAGAGGTTCCCTTGCCCCAGCTCTGGGGGCAACCAAAGCACCCGCCCCCCTCTCCACTCCAGTCCCAGACACCCCGCCTTTAGCAGAAGCTCAGTCAGCATTGTTTCCTTATGGCCTCCCTGGGATTTGCATTTCCTGACTTGGGGTTTTTGTGACATTCCAGGGGCCATTATCAGAGGGTTTCACTCTTTATTTCCTGAGGGAATCAGGTACCGTCCTTTTTCCGCGGGGTTGGAGATGGGAGTGAGGGAGCCGGTGTGGACAAGGCGTCCACTTCGAGCGAGTGGTACAGCTACATGGCGGGGCGCTGAGGGAATGAAAAATGAGCTCCTCCTCGGCCTCCGGGCCGCAGACAACGCGGAAGGAAGCCGGTGTGTATTCACTGCCCGGCGGTGTGTGCCAGGGCTCCTCTCTTTTCGTTAGGCGGTCTCTTCTCATCCTCATGACAATGCCTGAAGGTGAGCGCAGGGGCCCCCCTTTTGCACATGAACACCCAGCGGTCATTGGCAGGATGTGGATTAGAACTCTGGGGTCCCCCACCCCCACCCCTCTCTGGTCTCAGCAAACGCCGGGAACAGCCCCCAGTTCCCTTGGCTTCTACTTGACAGATGGAAAAACCAAACAGAGGAGGCACCAATGGTGAGCTGGTCCTGGGTAAAGCGAGGGGAAACTGTTTCTCAAGTGAGTGTGATTTTATTAAACCTTGCATGGAATGGATGTCTCCATTATTTAGCTTATTTAAAACAACAAACAAACAAGCAAAAAACCACCCAAACAACCGAACATTGGGAGTCTGGTCTGACTCAGACAGAGGGACAGGGGAGGCACATTTAGTGCATCTGAAGGGAAATAAAACCCCCCAGGTCACAGAGTGAAGTCGGCACAATTTTACGAATTGGGCTGCACTGGGTTGGGTAGTTCCAAGAAAAATCTTACAAATGACACAGGAATATTCTTGTTTGGTGGCCAGTCTGACGTGGTGCATCTTGGCACATTCTAGAAACCGGAGGGTGTGGTAGGGCAGGTGGGAGGAGAGAGAGGCCAGTCTAAGGGCAGGGTGGCTGCCGGCTTCTGGGGTTCAGAGAGCATCCTTTGTACCCGGAGCTCTAACAAGCAGGGAACACGTTGATTTTTGGGAGGGATCCATGAGGACCAGAGGAGTGAAAACCGGGGGAGCTATGTTTCCAGCCTCAGAGCCCTCTGACGAATGTTCCAGGTGACTACTAGCTCAGAAGCCAAGGCTGCTTTTTCAGGCTGGTCTCGTGTTTAAACTGGGATATTCATCTTTACAAGCAGGAAAGAGGTCTCTTGGATACAAAAGTTTGGCTGAGAGAAAAAGTCCACAACCTGTGGCTCTGGATTAAAGGGCTGGGCCTCTGGGGGTATCTTCTAGGCTGCAAAAAGGGCCAGGCTGCTGGAAGGGCACTTGAAACAAATAAAACAGTGACTCCCAAACTCACCCATATGTCACGTTCTTCCAGAAAAATACCCTCTGTAATTAGTTACAAGCTGTAGAGAATGAAATCCAATTTACCTGTCAAAGAGAAAGACTGAATTCCCCGCCCCCCGCCGCCCCCCACAACCCACAACCCAGATTGCTGGGAGCGAGTGTGGCCCCTTCCTTCCCCTGGCCCCACCTTTCTCCCCCCACCTTCTAGATTTGAGAAGACTGAAAAAAAATAAAATAGAAAAGTTGGGAAAATCCTCTAAAGACACACAGTGTTCCAAGCACAATCAGACCACTAATTACTGTTAAGCCCAAGCCCTTTTTTGTGTTCTGAGGGGGGCTTCAGTGTGTGGAGACCACTTGGATCTTTTCATGAGTTGGGGCTAACCCCTGAATAGCAGGTTTTTTTTTCTTTTCCTTTTCAACATTTTTTACTGCCTGCCTTCTTCTCCTTCATCTTCATCATCATCTTTTTCCCTCCCTTTCCTTCTTTTTCTTTCCTCCTGTTTTTTTTTTTTTTTTTCTTTCTCTGTTTTTCCTTTTTGCTTTTCTGATAGCGTTTTTCTTCTGGCGTTGTGTTTTAAGTCTCTAAATGAAACTTGACTGCCCCCACGGCCGGCTGGAGAAGCACAAAGGCCGCCCATTCCACTGGCTACAGTAACGCCATTGTGTGTCCTAACAATGCACTAATTGGCGGCGACAATTGTGGGGTTGGGGAGGAAGAGGGGGGCCGCTCTTTTCCAATCAGCCGGCCACTGAAATAAAGGGACGGGAGTGAGGACGGGAGGCCCAGGTTCCTGATGGAGAGGGGGAAGAGACCCACAGAGGGGGCACAGTGCTGGCGTTTGTGCTGGGCCTTCTCAATTAAAAATAAAAACAAAGGAGAAAAGAATTATTTTGAAAAAAAAAAAAAAAGTACAGACTATGCCACAAACAACTTCAGGGTCCTTGACCCGCTTCAGGGGGAGAGGGAGTGGAAGGGAACCAAGGTGAGGCATGGTGAGCGTCATGCGGAAGAACCCTTTGGGAAGGGAAACTTGAATCAGTCGACCTGCACATCCAACATTTCTGTGTTTCTGCAAACTGATGCAAAAGTGGGGGAGGTTGGTGAGAAAAGGTTCTGAGAGGAATACCGGACAGGATAGTTGAGAGGCAAGTGCTGAGGTTGGTGAGTGGTAAAGTCCTCGATTCAACCACATTTCTCAAGAAGGGGAAGCCAGCGAGGGAGAAGGCTTCCATTTATTGGATGGTGGTAGGTTTGTTGTTGTTGTTTAGTCAGTCAGTCAGTCATGTCCGACTCTGTTGTGACCCCGTGGACTATAGCCCGCCAGACTCCTCTGTCCATGGGATTTCCCAGGCAAGAATATTGGAGTGGGTTGCCGTTTCCTTTTCCAGGGGAATCTTCCTGACCCAGGATCGAACCTGAGTCTCCTGCATTGCAGGCAGATTCTTTACCACTGAGCCACCTGGATAAGGTGTTCATATACTCCAGAAGCTGCAGAAGGTGATTCTGACTTTTAAAATGGTCGGGAAGGGGGAGCTGAGCAAAATGGTAAACAAGAACAGAATGATAACCAAATAGTGCTGTTGAGCCCACAGGGCCTGCTGGAGAAGCCCCCCAAATCTCAGGACCCCAGCCCCTGGAGCCAGCAAGAGCCTCAGAGCCACTGGGTTCCAGCTCACAGCCCGGCTGTACACAGAATGAGCCACCTTCCCAGACCAGCCTCAAAAGGACCCACTCCTGGAAACTTTCCTGGCCCGGTGATATGGACCCACACGCTGTCCACGCTCTTCCCCTATACCCTGGATGCCTCTCCTCTCTTTCTGTGTGTCAGGTCCGGTGCTAAATGTCTTGTCTGCATTATTTCACTGAAATCTCACCACAGCCCCATAACCTGATGACTATTATTATCCCCAGAGAGAAGGAGATAACGACTTGCCCGATGTCACCGAGCATCATAGCTGAGGAGCCAGGAATCTAACAGTTGCAATAACAGCACTGGTAAACACTGCCCTCTTGGCTTCAGGGAGCACCTCTCTCCATTCACTCTATGTACATTTCGGGTTGGGGGTGAGGAGGCAGGGAGGCTGTGCTCCAGCATCTAACAGAACACTTGACATATGGGAGGCCTCCAAAAGGTTTGTTGACCAAAGAGGGCGGCAGGGAGGGCTCTCACTAGCAGACATTCTTTGTGTGCTTGTGGGTCTCAGACTTCAAGCTACATCAGGATCCCCTGTGGGGGAAACTGTTAAAATACAGGTCTCCCCTCCTGTCCCCATGTACCCCAGTCATGAATGAACTGAGAATGTGCACTTCTAATACATCCCCAGCTGATGTTGTGAAGCTGGTCTGGGGACCACAGTTTGAGAAGGGCTGCTCTAGTTCCCGCATGATGTTCACATTGCATCAGGGATTCCATTCCTGCCATTATCTCTGGTTTTGTTATTGTTGTTGGTTGTTTTTGTGGTGTGAGATCAGAAGTTTTATTAAGGAGGAATTAAGGGTGAAAAGTTTTGGCCATTGTTGTTGTTGTTCAGTCATTAAGTTGTGTCTGGCTCTTTGTGACCCCATGGCCTGCAGCACATCTGGCTCCCCTGTCCTTCACCATCTCCTGAAGTTTGCTCAAATTCATGCTCATTGAATTGATGATGCCATACAACCATCTCATCCTCTGTTGTCCCTTATTTGTCCTGCCTTCAATCTTTACCAGCATCAGGGTCTTTTCCAAAGAGTCAGCTCTTTGCATCAGGTGGCCAAAGTATTGCTGGAAAAACCATAGCTTTGACTATATGGACCTTTGTTGGCAAAGTGATGCCTATGCTTTTTAATATGCTGTCTAGGTTTGTCACAGCTTTGACCATAACGAGAAATAATCTTAGATTCTTTCCTACTTTAAAAAACAGTCTTAATCAAACAGTGATTTATATCTAATTTAAAAAATAAGATGATCAGTGATATGCCCAACTAACAACACCACAAACAATGACGTGCTTTAGAAAATATCTAGATAGAGTCTTTTATTTGGGAAGACGTCTTGGAGAGTTCTTTTCTCATCAATTTTTGTGCCTCTTAATTTTATGTCATGAATATTGTATACTTTAAAGTGAAATGCTCCTCCAGTGGAAGAATTGAATAAAGAGGATTTTAATTCTAAAGTCCTTTTGGTGAGGACATCTCGGCGGATGGGTAAGAAGTTGAGGAACCCACCCCTGGGGACCCCCAACGTGTTGGCTCAGGAGCTAGTGCCTTGGGTCCCAACATGGTGCCAGGGAACAGACAGGACCCTCTGCACTGGGGGAAACTGCCTCCCTGCAAATAAAGGGTTCTGTCTCCACTCAGTTCTCTAGGAACCAACCCTGTTTCTTGAGCTAGTCCTTTTAGTTAGTCAGGTATTCAGCATCCATTGGTAAGTCACTATCGTCATGTCAGGGGTGCAGCAGACTCCTGAAATGCCCCCTTTTCTCAATTAAAGGCAACTTTCCCTCCAGCTTTGGTGCAGCTTTCTGAATGGAGAGGTTGAGGATGATGCACCCTGGCAGTGCTCACTCTTGTGTGTTCTTGTCTCCTGGCTGCATGGGGTGGCATGAATAGGGCAGGGGGTACTGTCCTCCGAAGAGACTGGGACCTCTGCTCCCTAAAGAAGGAGAAATGGAAGCTGGAATGGGACCGTAGCCCTTACAGTGTGTCAAGCCTTCAGGAGGACCACCTGATTTTGTAAAAGCTTTACCGTCAGAACAAACAAAACAAAACAAGGTATTTGGGGGACCATGAGATAAATTTGATTTGGGATCGAGCAGCAGATGATAACAAGAAATTATTACTACTTTTGTTCAGTGTGTAATGGCATTGTGACTCCATAGAAGAAAAATAAACATCTTTTGTAGATGTGTGCTAAAGCACATCAGCATGAAATATCATTATGTCTGAGATTGGCTCTGTGATATTTTCTCAAAAAAAGAAGAAGAAAAACAAGCGTAGGTGGAACAAACAAGGCAAACATCGAATAATTTTTATTTTTAAAAAAGTTTATTATTATCTCCAAATATCCCCATGGTGGGCTGCATATGAGCTGACTATTGGGGTTCCGGGGGGACAGGTTTGGGGCCAGTGTGGGCAGAGCTAGTTCCCAGGACTTGCTGGTTGTTGGACCACATGTTGATTTTGATATACGTTTGCCACAAGTACTGGCACTTGGCAAACTCCATCAGTCAGTGCCAGGCCTCTGCTGTCCCCCTTCCCCTTGGTGTGGAATTGAACTTGCATGAGCAAGAGGTATTTCCTGAGATGTCTATCATTAGACATCTCCTCTGGGCACTGGGGCTGCAGTGGCTGCTTCCTTGGTGGCCTCACTCCTGGGCAGCAGTGAGCAAGCCATCTGGGGAGCTTGGCCCAGTTTAGAATTCACATTCACTTCCCTGCCTGTGCAATTGAAATTTATTTCCTCTGCAAAAGGCTTGAATCTCAGAGCAAAATACCTCCAGCTGGGCTTGAGTATGCGTGCAGTGATCCTAATGGAGAAAGATTCTGGTTTATTTTCCTAACAGCGTGCACCTTGTGGTCTCCTTGGAACCCGGCATTATTAAGAGTGTGCCATCACAATACAGTGCGGAAGCTAAGGCAATTTGGATGTCCTTGGGCCCCAAATTAATATGTGCTTTGTATAGTCTTGTAATCTGGAAGGCAATTTTCCATAACACAGTGAGAGATGTTCCTTTTATATATTTGAGATAATTTAGCTCAATGTTCATTTGAAAAAATGATGGTGCTAATAGCGGCTCTTCAGCTTCAGAACAACAGACCGTCCTGAGAGAGCACAGAAGCCACGGAAAGTGATTCTCATATCAGGCTGTCTGGAAGGGATTGGATAAAAGCTGGAGGAATTTCCCCCAGACCAACAGCTGCCTGAGATTGTATGGCAGGATCTGAAATACTGTATGAACCCATGAACTTGAACTGATTGGCTTAAAACCAATAGCTCTTAATGGAGGAACATGAGATAGAGTGGGGGGCGAGGGGGTTATTATGAATTTCCTGATTGTCCAGGTAAATTGTAAGTCATTGCACATAAATCAGAATTTCTGTATGCTCAGCTGTGGTAACAGTTTGTTCTTCCTGCTGGACCTTTCTGTCCAAGCTATGAAGGAATAGATACAAACAAGGGAGGATAAATGAATCTGCTGTGTGGGTTTTGCCTTGGGCTTCCTGAGTATTATGTACCAGGGGCCATTGTTCTCTTGGGGAAGGAATCCTCTACTCCAATCAGAATCCAATACAGTAATAAAAATCCACTTTAAACACCCCCCCCCCCCCCCCCCCGCACACACACACAACCTGGCCCCACTCAAGTCAATAATGTAATTTTTAAGGATGTTGCTTTAGAACAAGTCCCAAGTTCATTTCTACTTGCATCCTTGCCCTTTGGAAACACTGTCTTTCTACAATGATTCTCAATAAAGTCTTTGCTGTGGAGGTTCCCCCTCTGGTAAGCACTGTGGGAATGGAGCAGATCACATCTTTTATAAGACTGAACCATTTGTACAAGTGCTCCATCAATGAGGAATATTTGTCATCATCAAAGTTACTGACTTCATAAAAGGAGGAGGGGGAAGAACTAACTTTCCATTCACCTGCAACTGGCAGGTGGAGAAGGCAATGGCACCCCACTCCAGTTCTCTTGCCTGGAAAATCCCATGGACAGAGGAGCCTGGTGGGCTACAGTCCATGGGGTCGCTAAGAGTTGGGCATGACTGAGCGACTTCACTTTCACTTTTCACTTTCATGCATTGGAGAAGGAAATGGCAACCCACTCCAGTGTTCTTGCCTGGAGAATCCCAGGGATGGAGGAGCCTGGTGGGCTGCTGTCTATGGGGTTGCACAGAGTGGGACACAACTGAAGCGACTTAGCAGAAGCAGCAGCAACTGGCAGGAGAGCTTGAAGATTGTCAGTTCAATAGATGCCTGGATTCAGAGTGACTGTGGTTAAATTAAAGTCTATAGTTTTTCCACGAAGCCAAGGCAAATCTAGACACGGCTCAGGTTTTTCCAAATCTCCGAGGCCTTGCTGGGGAAGAAGCACCTAGTGAGTTTCCATTTAAACAACACTGTCTGGAGTGATAAGTTTCATGTTTGTCAGGTGGGCCTGACCTGGGCGCAGACTGTCACATGCATACATTTGAGGACAATTGCAGCATAATGAGGAGGAATGAAAAAATGAAAGGAAGGGTACAGGACTGTCTTTGTAGGCCAGCTTAGTCACCTGTGGCCATGACTTCTATTCACCCGGCTGTCTGGCAGTGGTATATACTGGATAAATAGACACTAACCACACCCCGGAAGAAAATGAAGAGGGTATAAAGTTCAGGTTTTATGAAAACAATGGCAATCTATGAGCAGCAGGTTCCAAAGTACTGGGCCTGTTCGGTGTCTGTTGGGAGGAAGGGAGACAACAGCTGTGAGCTGGAGGGCAACTAAGACAGCTCAGTCCCGCTACATACCTTTGACATCTTTCCCACTGTGGACTTCCAGTATCCCAAGCACTTGGCTATTTCAGGGAAACTTGTTTCATTCAGTCTGCTGCTGCTGCTAAGTCGCTTCAGTCATGTCAGACTCTGTGCGACCCCAGAGACGGCAGCCCACCAGGCTCCCCGGTCCCTGGGATTCCCCAGGCAAGAACACTGGAGAGGGTTGCCATTTCCTTCTCCAATGCATGAAAGTGAAAAGTGAAAGTGAAGTCCCTCAGTTGTGTCCGACTCTTAGCGATCCCATGGACTGCAGCCTACCAGGCTCCTCCATCCATGGGATTTTCCAGGCAAGAGTACTGGAGTGGGGTGCCATTGCCTTCTCTGTTCATTCAGTCTAGTGGGTTTTAACTTTTAGGACGCACAGGGCTCACCCAGGGAACTTTAAAAAAAAATACAAATACTCAGGCCCCATCCAGAAAGATTCGGACTCAGTTGTCTGCAACGGGATCCTGAGTATTTTTGTGTTACTCCTGTGGGAACCACCGATTAAAGTCATCATCTAGTGGCTTCATCAAAGGACAGGACTGGAAACGATTCAGGGAGATTCCAATCACATCTCCTGAGGGTGGGGAGAGAGGAACAGAATGGTGTCTCTTTCCACCCTTTGGAAATGACTTGTGATAATGCGAAAACTTCCTGCAGTTATCCAGTCACTCAGGTTTGCTGCCACTGGGGGAAGGCTAACCCGTCCTGTAAATCACAGGAATCGGGGCTCTGGCTGCACTGTCTAGTTTGGTTCAGTGAAACATTAACTTGTTTCTTTTTATTGTGGATTGTGGCAGGTTGCTCGTGAAGATGAGGTCCAGTTGTTCCTTGGACGGAATGGGCATGAGCTCCAGTGGCTTTCCTGGGGGTGGAGGAGGGGGAGCTGGGCATGAACTTGTTTAGGTGTGTCCTAGAGAGTGAGGCTCAGAGTCCACCTGCGGTAAATGTTTAACCAGAAGCACCTTTTCTGGTCTCTTCAATGTCTTTGAGTAGGTGAACTTCAATGGGGCTTTTGAAAGGTTCCGAGTGGATAGTTGTGCCCGTGGTCTTTTTTGTGGCCATGAGGGCCAGCCCTGGGGAAGGTCATGTAGATATTTTCCATCACCTCTCGGCTCCCAGAGGGCTGCTGTCCTCACAGAGATAAGTCCCCTCTACTTTCACTCTTTGCTCTCAAAGTATGGTCTTCATGGTCTTAGGGAATGACCAGTGGCCTTGCCTACCATCTGGCACTTGCTTCTCTAATTTGGAGACTGCAGTGGTGATGAAAGCTTGGGGAAAAGCTGGGATAGATGCTCCGTGTGGGAGCTGGGGTGGGTTTGTCTCAGATGAGAAAGAAATCATGGTCTGTTTCGGCCAATGAGGCCTAGAGCACCACATTTGCAATTTTTTCAAAGTTTCATTATATTTTTCATAAGCATAGGAAGCGCTGATGAGAATATTGAGGTTGAAGAAATCAGGAAAAAATGAAGTCTATAAGATTAATATTAAGAGCTATTTTATATATCTATATATCTGAATCATTTTGCTGTATACCTGAAACTGACATTGTAAACCAACTACAGTTAAAAAAAAAAAAGTAAAAATCTTAAGAACTATTTCAAGGTCCCAGTAGCTCACTTTCAATAAAGTTTAAATCTTGACTTTGAATTAACATCCAGCACTCATCTTGGGCTTTCACCACCCCCGCAAAAACAGCATTTGAATGGAGTTGTTATGAGAGGAGAAAGTACTTTCTGCATTGTTTATTGAGAGAGAGATAATTTTATACATCAGGAACTGGTGCACTTAAATTATATGACAGATGACTGTAAAAACTAGGGGTCTTGTCCACAACACAGTTTCTTTTTTTTATTATTACAGTTATTGATATTTTAAAAAATGATGTAAACAAAACTATGGATAACTTATGCCCAAACAAAAGGCAATAAAATCCAGAAAACAGAAACAATACATATATAAGTTACAGTAGATATTACAAATAGCTCAACACAGAGTGACAGAGTAATAGCCCAAGTCCCAAGTTTTAGACAGTTCTGTACAGCATGAACAGAAATAAGGGAAAATGACATCTATCTGACCCAGGAGCGTTAAGAACAAGTTGTGCAAAGACTTCCACACCCCACGTTCGATACTCTTCATTTACAACCTACACATTTCCTCTCTTTTTACTGTTCTCTAAAGATAGATTTTTTCCCCCCCTTGAATGTTCTAGGATAGGCTACTCACAATAGGATCCTGAGAGGTGACCAAATCAGAACCTAAGCCTCTGGTGGTGAAAGCCTAATGTAATAGCTTGCTGGACTGCCCTCGCCACATAGAAATGCCTTCACTACAATCATCCAAGAGGCCTCTCACTTCCCACTTGGAAGACAGGTGGCAAAATAAAAGAAACCCTTTATACAGTAAAGGAAAAGAAAATCCTTGTGTTTGGGTAATTTTTTTCACCTGAAAAAGGCTAAGTTCACTGACTTTACAGATTGGAATCTAAATAACCAGTATAATTTCTCTACCCATTGGCCTTGACATCATGACATTCCCCTGAGTTTGGTTCATGGAAAGCAAGCAAGCAAGCAAAAGGAGTAATTTGAGAAACAGCATAAAACAGAGTCAAAACATTATGTGGTTGTGTTTTTTGTGTTTCCTGGGTAAGTGTCAATGGCGCCAAGGAGTGTTTCCACTAGTCTGCTCTGACAATGTGCTTCCAACAGGAACCCTTGTACTCATGAGGTTAAGGCACCAGGTTAAATGAAGGTGGAAGGTCTGGCATGTGCATGGAATATGTGGGCTCCGAGCGTGCCTGTGTCGAGAGCAGCCAGCAGGGAAGAAGCAAGGTGATCCATATTGAGGCAAAGGACCCTGCAGGCTTCAAGTGGGTCTGCTAGTCTAGACTAGAAGCACGAGGCAGTACTGTAAGGCACTCCTACGGGGAAAAAGACATGAATACGATGGTCAGTGTGAGGAGCCACGAGCCCCAGAGGTCCACCAGCCAGTTTACCAGGCCTGAACCTGGGCTCAGAACTGCGGCAAGGAAGGTCAAGGGAAGGGAAGAGAGGCTGGTCTGCAGCTCAGCGGCCTAGGAGGGTATCTTACTGTGCTAAGAGTTGCCATAAGCGCCTGAATCTTCTACCTGGGTAACAACTGGCTTCACTGCAGACCTTCCTAACAAGAGGGCGTCTCTCTCTACAGGGAAAATCCAAACAAAACAGCAGCTGTCTCTTCACTCGGGGTTAACAGTGCCTTCCATTACCTTGGAGGCCACTGCAGGAGGAAAGGGCTCTATTGCATGATCCCTTGGAGCCCATTTAAAATAAAAGCCCTGACGACTGTGGGTGTGCTTGAGATGGTGTTCCACACTTTTCTTTTGACTTTTGTCAGTGACTTTTGACAATGGCTTGGGGTACTGGTACTTCACTGTTGAAACACTGTTTCCCATGATAGAAATCCCATTTGTCTGTTTAGATGAGCTGAGCAGGGCTTGTTCACCTGTCACTGGGTTCAAGTAGTGAAGTAGGGCAGTGAGTTCTACTAGACTGAGGATTGGAAGAACAGTGCAGAGGACACAACACTCAGAGCTGTTTTTAATGCCCAGGTGTTGGCAAGGACCAGGGAAGGGAAAACAGAGAGTGGTTCCAACAACTCAGTTCAGGCCAACGAGGGCACGTTCACTTCATTTTGCCCCAACTCTCTACTTTTCTCACATTGTCTTAGAGGAAGAAAAGTAGTAAGACAGGAACCTCAAGCAAATAAGGGGGCGGGGGGAACTGCACTTACCTCTCTTTACTGGGGGAAGTAAAAAAAATAAAAAAGAAAATCACCTTGTGTTGACTCCAGGCAGTATTAGAATCAGGAGCTGAAGATTTACTTCACAGTCTAGTTACTTCAGTCAAGAGCAGCCTGTCAGTGGAGGTGGGGAACACTGCCCCCACACAGCAACAGCAGCGTTGGCTTAACCCTAAATTAGGAGCCGAGTGTATCTTGGCTTCCTCAGATCATGCCTCTGTTTGCAGAAAATGCTCAGTTCGGCTTCACACAAGTCCTACCCTGATGCAACGATTTACGTGTGGCCCTTTCTGGCTCATGGGTAGAGACAAAGCCACAGGTTTGGAAGTCATGCCTTTTCGAGAAGGCATGGGAAGAAACTATCCAGTGTCGGTGTGCAGTGTGTACAGATGCACAGACAAAAACAGACAAAAACAAACGCTGGACCCCATGCAAGGGGACTCGCTGTAGCTTAGCAATGGTGGCCTCCGTGCAGCCAGAAGGAAGCCAGGCACAGTCCCTCAGCAGGGGTCTGAAGGACACCACTGGGTTGGCTGGAAACCACAAATCCCAAGTCCTAGCGATATTCCCTTCTTGGTGGAGGCCTAGTCTGGAAGAATCCAAAAGCGATTGCCTTCTCAGCTCATCAAATATTAAAGCTCCTAGAGAGATTACTCTTAAGCACAATGATCATGAAGACGACCATAATACCGTCCCCTGAAAAGGCAATGAGGCAAAGGGGGAAGATGGGAGTTTTATGTGGCTTTCACATACAGAGCTTTCAACTTGGAGAAAGAGCCACCCTGGAAAGAACATGACTCCCATCCCAGTTGACTGCTTTTTAAGTACTTTGCGGCCTTCCTGCTGCGGTGCAAACTGAGGTCTATTTTAGGAACCGGCTTTTTTACTGCAGGGTGAGATGCCAGCATTTCACCAGGCTTGGACTGTCCCACAATCGAGTTTCTGGCACGGTGAGGAGGGATTTCCTCAAGTGATACACCAGGGAAGGGGCCTTTCAAGAGAAAAGAGGTTCCCTGAAGTTGGCTGCCAGCCCTAGGAGATTAATGGGCCATTTTCTCCTGGGCTTTATGTACAAGATATTTAATATGGGATGAAAAATGGACTATGAGGGAAAGCAGGTATTAGCTTAGGTCTTAAGGAGGTGGTAATCCACAGATTTGCTTTCGTTTCGACAGTTTCTAAGTAGTGGAACAATTACCTACAGTGCACCAAGTAATTTGTTAGGGTCGAAAACAGTAAGGGCGTTCAGGTGTGCGCTAAGGTATCCTGGGTTGAAAACAGCAAATTTGAATTTTCGTGGCAGACCCAACTGCTAAGCCAGCTCTGCCCTGTCCGTTCATGTTTGGGGGTTGGTGGCTGAGTGTGTCATGTAGGCCTGCGGCTGGCACCGGCCAGGCTGTCGGGGCTCCACAAAGAGGAGGGAAATGGGCTGCTGGGGTATGCTTCCAGCTCTGGTAGCTGATGGTGATAGCACATTTATCATTTTTTTTCCCTTTCGAAAATAAGCAACAATGTGGGTGGGAAGTTCTCCTTAGAGGTTCACAGGGATTGCCACTATTCTGCTGGGCCTCGAAACAACCCTGGTAAAAGCCAAGGCCTTGGGAGCACAGACCCAGAGTATCAAGCCGACTCTCAGTGGGTCTGACCCTGGGGCCTGTGAGACAGGACAGGAAATTCTGTACATGCAGCCAACGTGCTAGAAGGGAGGAGATGGCCCTGTACTCTGGGTCTCCAATTGCAGTGTGCTAGGGATGGCTTTGCTGACAGTTGGAGTCACAGATACATTAATTACGGCGAAGGCAGAAGTAAGCTACAGTGACAGGGAGCTGGGGGCGGAGGGAGAAGGCACTTTGCCATCGGAGCACATCTGTTTTATAATAAGCGGGTCTGTAATTCTCTTGTGAAAGATCACGTTTTGCTATCTTCTCTGAGGCTGGAATATATAAATACTGTATTTCACGAAGGGGAAGAGGAAAGGGGAGATGATCAAATTTGTTTGCCTGTTTGCCAAGCGCTTGTTTGAGATTTTCCACCCTTTTTCTTTTGTGTGTAACAGTTTCTATAGAGTGGGGTGGGGCGGGGAGAGGGAGTCAACTTGTTTTTCTAAAAGTAAAACGTACCGTAAGGCGTCTCATGAATGGGGCCCCGGCCTTTTAATAAGTTTTCATGCCTTGGCTACAGCTACTGTATAATCAGAAGATAAATGCATGAGTGGTGCTGAGCTATTAACGTTGAAATGTGTGGTCTGGGGCCAAAGGAATGGGTGTGGGTTGAGAGGTGAAATGCTCATACCCAACAGTCTGCACAGAAGTGAGTCTGAAATGTCACATCTCCAAATGAACAGAAGCATCATGAGCTGGGATTGGAGGGAGCCAGGTGTGGGAAAAGGAGCAGTGGGGTTAAATGTCCCATGGGCTGTGTGAACACTGGTTCTCTAGGTCCTGCTAGGAGTATAGCTACTAAACCATGGAGGCTTTGAAGGCATCTGCTTAGAGGAATGGTAAGAATCTTCTCATATAACCTACTGAGAATTGCTTAAATATAAGCTTATTTTTTGATTCTAGAAAGAGTTAAGGTGGAAGGAATGGGAGCCATGCTTTCTGGTGCCCAGCTATCTGCCATTTTGGTCACCGTGGCCACTGTGCTAAGAGGGTGCTGCAGAGGGAGAATACCCCCCTGCCAAGTGCCTGAGCAACTCACTCTCATTCTCATTCCTTATTAGCTTAGCACTTTGCATCTCACTTCACGGTGGCAATGATGCATGTGCGTGTATATATATATATTTAAATAATATTAGATTTAATTCCTTAATTATATTTGTCAGTTTGGTATTTTCTTCATAGTCTAAAGTTGGTACTGTGAAGTTCCAAGGTGCTCTGATTTTTCAAAACAATTAAGAAAGTATGAAAGCAGACGTGGTGACATTGACAAATGAAAGGTAGGAGTGAAAGGGCAATGAAGAACAATAAAAATAAATAAAGTGTAATGAATAGGTGGGAACTCCCCACACAGGATTCTGTGAAAAGAAAACTGCAGATCCTGTCTTGGAATGTGTGGACTCTACACCCGACCTCCTGGTCTACACACTGATGTATTTAACAATCCTAAGCAATTTCCTCCAGCCAATTTAAAAAAAAAAAAAAAATCATCCTGTCACCCCTGGAACTCCTGGAAAACTGCTCTTCAGAGCCATGTTTCCAGCCTGGCAAATACGGTCATGTCTCTGGGCGGGTGTTGGGATTCGTACCAGCAAACAGATGGACAACATGTAGGTTACTGAGGTCTCTTGTCAGGAAAAAATGCTTTCTGAGATTAACTTCAGAACAATTTAGCTCCTCTAATAAATTAAGGACACACGCTTTCTGTCAGAGGGAGCCTGCACTCCTGATTTCCAAGCTGTTTAACTCAGCTTAGGGGATCCCAGCCTTTGTGAAGACACGGAGGTGGGAGCTGGGACATGGGCTCCTGGAAGGATCCAGGAGTCACTGCTGTGTTTTGAAGCTTTTCTTATGAAACTTGATGATGGGTGCTTGCCTCAGTTACCTCATCCTCTGTGAAGGCTAAAAATAAATAACACAAAAATAACTCAAAGCACTCTTCTGGAGAAAATGCTTTCTCCTATGTCTTGTGTAATAAATAGCTCCTGAGAGCCCACAATGTCTGAACTATACAGCCTTGTGTGTAAACCATGTTTGGCTTGGGGGCAAAGCAGCTGAAATTCATGGCTAAGTGTAATCCCGCTATTGGTAACCTCTTGAGCCACAAAGCTCCATGGACCTTTAAGACAATGACTTATACTGAACATACGTACAGGACGTATAGGTATGTGTGCATGTACATTTATAAATATATATATCTAGCTGAGGATGAGACATTAACTTCCCCCAGAGGGGTCTAACTGTCTAGTTTGGAAGCCACTGGGGCTGATGGATGGTTGAGAGGTCACCGCCCGGCCTTGGACTCCTGCTGAGTCAGGTGTTCTGGTAGGACAGCTCAAACATGTTGCAAGCCTCCTCCAGGCTCTCATCCATGTTCAACCTCCGCCAGAAAGACTTCTGCTTCATCTGCAGCTCTCGGCGGACACATCGCGGGCAGGGGACAGACTTCTCTTTGCATTCAGCATGGAAAACAGCTCCACAGCTTTCACACCTGCAAGAGCCAACCACGGAGATGATGAGTAAGGTTGAAGTGAGCAGGGCAGGAGGCTGGAAGTCCAGACCTCTGCACAGCTCAGGTCACAGCCTTTTATTCCTGACCCCTCAAAGAGACGTGACTCATAGAAGTGGGTTCTTTCCTTTTCCAAAAGACTCAAAGTTGAATTTCATTTGAAAAACATGTGGGTTTTTTTTTTTTTTTTTTCTGATTAGAACTACCTAGGGACAGGCTTATGTTTTCTGGGTGAAGGGGAGTCAGCAGTCAGTTAGCGATTTTGTGATCATGGTTACAATCGACAGAGCTCTAGAAGCTCCATGTGTTAGCTTGACTGAGAAAGAAGTGGGGGTAGTGACTCTAGGGTGAAGTGACAGAAAATAAGAGTGGAGTGCCCTGCCAACTGAAAACACTCCCAACACCAGTGACAGCCCCCGTGTCACAGTTGTGAAAATGTGGCTCCTCACTTCCGCTAACAAGAGCCAAGCGGTTCCCTGTCACTCCCTACCTTTATTTGACACTTTGCAAAGTGTCAAAATGGCATACTTTCAATTTCTGAATGATAGACTGTGGTCTGTTGCTCTTTTGAGTTTTGTTTTTTTAAATTAGAAACTCTCTCAAACCTTTCTATAGCTAGCTTCATAACACACGTGGGAACAGTAAAGCATGAGAGAGTGGGGGAGAGATCTTGTTTTTTAAGAAAAACAAAAAACACACAAATGCTGTAATTTATAGAGAGGAGACATTCCAGGTGGATGATGTTGTTTGGCTTGGTGGAAGCCTGTAGGAGTCTAAATGGCTTGTTTTTACTGCAAAGCCTTTAATAATGAGTAACTGACAAGCTTCCCTAGTGGCTTAGATGGTAAAGATGCCTGCAATGCAGGAGACCTGGGTTCAATCCCTGGGTCAGGAAGATCCCCTGGAGGAGGGCATGGCTACCCACTCCAGTATTCTTGCCTGGAGAATTCCATGGACAGAGGAGCCTGGCAGGCTACAGTCCATGAGGTTGCAAAGAGTCAGACATGACTGAGTAACAGTTTTCTCACTTTCAACTGACTAGCACAACTATAGCTGCTCCATTGGGTGGCTTACCAGTGGGGATTAAGTTCTCATCCTTCCTCACGTGAGTGACAACCTAGGACCTCATCCCAGGAGCCCAGGGAACTGGGCCTGTGTGATTTTGCTCCACCAACAGTGTCCATGCAGGTTCAATGATGGCTGTGAAGGAGCCAGTCCTCAGGGCTCAGCCTTATGACTCCTACTTTTCTTTGAGTTTCAGACCTGGGTGTGAGATGGTCTTTGGAGCACCACTCCCTGGCCTGCTATTGGCTCAGGATTCAGAAAGTTTGGTCAAAGGAGGATCTTCCCACCCACTCTGGTACCCAGGAGAGAAGGCAGGGACTTAGCGGGAGAGGCACTAGTGTGTGGGGAGGGGCTGTATCTACCAGCTTAAATCTGTATCTGTATCTATCTTAAATCTGTATCTATCTGTATCTACAGATTAAAAGACAGAAGCTTCACTGTACCCAGTGGTCTCTACCTCCAGCTCAGCTATCTGGTCTAAATACTGCATAGCAGTGGTTAGTAGTGCAGGCAGGGTAAGATGGCCTAATGCCAATCTATCTTCAGATCACATTCAGCCTATAGGACTGCCATGGATGGAACTGTGTGCCCCCCAAATTCCTATGCTGATGCCTCAACCTCCAATGTATCTGTATTTGGAGATGGGGTCCTCAGGAAGTAATTTAGGTTCACTGGAATCATAAAGATACGTCCTGATCTGATATGATTTGTGTCTTCATAAGAAGAGAACTAAAGAGGAACTAAAAGAGCCTCTTGATGAGGGTAAACGGTGAGAGTGAAAGAGCCAACTTAAGACTAAATATTAAAAAAAACTAAGATCATGGCATCCGGCCCCATTACTTCATGGCAAATAGAGGGGGAAATGGTGGAAGTAGTGACAGATTTCCTTTCTTTGGGTTCTAAAATCACTGTGGATGGTGACTTCAGCCATGAACTGCTTCTTGGCAGGAAAGTGACGACAAACCTAGACAGTGTGCTGAAAAGCAGAGACATCACTCTGCCAACAAAGGTCCATATAGTCAAGGCTATGGTCTTCCCAGTGGTCACGTACAGTTGTGAGAGCTAGACTGTAAAGAAGGCAGAAGGCCAAAGAATTGATGCCTTTGAACTGTTGTGCTGCAGAAGACTCCTGAAAATCCCCTGGATAGCAAGGAGATCAAACCAGTCAATCTTAATGGAAATCAACCCTAAATACTCACTGGAAGGACTGATGCTGAAGCTGAAGCTCCAGTATTTTGGTCATCTGATGCGAACAGATGACTCACTGGAAAAGTCCCTGATGCTGGGAAAGATTGAGGGCAGAGGAGAAGAGGCTGTCAGAGGATGAGATGGCTAGATGGCATCACCGATGTGATAAACATGAACTTGGGCAACTCCGGGAGATGGTGAGGGACAGGGAGGACTGGCATGCTGCAGGCCATGGGGTCACAAAGAGTCAGACATGACTGGGTGACTGAACAACAACAAGAAGGATAACAGAGAGCCCCTTCTCCTCCCCTGTCTGTACTCGGAGGAGAGGCTATGCAAGGACTGAGGCAGGAAGGCAGCCGTCTGCAAACCAGGAAGAGAGCTCTGGCCAGAAACCAAGCCCTGCTGAACCCTGACCTGGGACTTCCAGCTGCCAGCACTGTAAGAAATAAATCCAGTCTGTGGTATTCTCTATAACAGCCAAAGCTGACTAAGACAGTGACCTTGAGGAAGTTACTTCACTTCCCTGAGCTTCAATTTCCTTATCTGCTAAGTTGGGTTTCCATTAACATGTACCTCGTCTGGTGCTATGTGGCTCAAATGAGATCACAGATGCAGCGTTTGCACAGTTCCTGGCACCTGGTTAACACTTAATAACACAGCTGAGGCGGCTTCCTCCAGTGTCAGCAGCTACTTGCTGCCTTCCTGCAAGTCTTCATTTCAGCCTGATTTCACCTATGCCACCGTGGTGACCTGAGGGCACTCTGATCAACCCCGTCATTTCAGAGAGAGGAAACCTGAGGTTCTAAGAGGGGTAGTAGTTGTCTCACGAGGACACAGCGAGTGAAAGCCAGAGCAGAGACTAGAACCCAGGACTCCTGGCAGCCCAGCCAAGGCTTGTACCCGAGGGCTGCTTATCTAAGTGAGAGCAGTGCGTGATCACGGAAGGACATGTGGGGCTTCAAGTTAGAATCCTTGGGTCCAAATCTCTAATCTTTCTTTGAGTGACCTTGGGCATGGAATTTATATTCTTGGTACTCACAATGACTTCCTTCCTAGTCAGTGGGGTTCTCAGACGAAAACGGGTGGATGTATGTGGAAGGGCCGGTCAAATGGCAAGTGGTTTGAGGAGCAAGCAAGGGGGTACACCAGCTCCCATGGTGACACTGGCACCTGCCTTCTTGCCTGGAGCTGCCAGGCTGCCATGGTGAGGTCATCATTATCATCTCTCTGGCCTCAACCCCTCCCTCCTTCCCAGGAAGAGTGCAGGTGGGGAATGAAGGGCAAATGCAGGTGTCCTTGGGCCTCTCTTGTCTGGCCGGCTCCTCCCCGGTGGCCTTGTCCTCAGTGGGTCACACCTCTGTAACCTCCTACTACTGAAGGGAGATGAATGATAACTTTAATAAATTTCCTCCTTCCTGCCTCCTCGATCCTGCTGAGTTAGTCAGTGACTTACACACCTAGGGATGTTACCCTAGGGAATGACTGATAAGGAGACAACCGCTGGTTTCCTTCAGTACCACTCCCTGTCTCTGCTGATACCCCTCTCCCACCCCACTGTGAGTGGAGAGGTTGAGTCTTATCAGATACTTCTGGTGCAACAAACACCCATGGGGTGATGGAGGGACACCTGCTCTTTCTAGCCAAAGGTCACTAACTGGAAAATAAAAAAAGTGTAAGATAAATAAATGAATGATTTCAAAATAGAACCAAGTCCTATTTTTTTTTAACAATCTGTAACCCAGCAGGCATCTTTTGACCTGTATAAGTGGATAGACTTATCAATGACGTTCCCAAATTCAGAGATTGTACTGTTAAATTCCCCCTCCCCACCCCCTGCCCCGATCCTCCCTTTACAGAAAAGGAACAAGGGCAGGAGAAGGAAGGAGGAAGAGAGACTCTCACATAAGAGTTATGAGCTCTGTAGTAAAAATGTAGTATGCAGTGTTTACTTACATTAAATGTAATGTTTATTTACATTAAAAATGCAATATATAGGTATTAATTATAGGTATTCTCTGAGAATAGGACTTTACTAAAAAGAACCTTTCACGCTAAAAAGATTCACTGACCCCTTAGTTTTTACTGAATTTCTTAACTGTATTAAAAATACAAAATACAGTTAAACATAACTTTTAAGGAACATGTCTTTTATATAAGGCATAGCTACCAATGTATTTGTCTGGGCAGAAAATTGCTACAGATAATGAAAGAGCAGCGTCCCTTTGGCATTCCTCAGTGATACATCAAATGAAAGCCAGCACCTTCATTTCTGAGTCATCCAGTCCAGCAGTCAGCAGTGTTCTGGATTCTGCTGTGGCCCCTGGAGAACAAAGACTGTGTAGCCTCCCTTTGCAGTGTCGTGTCATGGAGGATGTGACTGCATAGACATATACTTGCTATAACCAGGGCCACGCAATAGATTTTCCTATTTTTTCTTGAAAGCATTCACTGCTTCACCTAATCCAGGGATCTCACCTTGGCGCTAGTGATGCTTGGGACTTACGGTTCTTGTGTTATTCCGAGCACTGTGGGCTTCCCAGGTGGCGCTAGTGGTAAAGAATCTGCCAATTTAGGAGACGCAAGAGACATGGATTCGAACCCTGGGTTGAAAGATCCCCTGGAGGAGCAAATGGCAATCCACTCCAGTATTTTTGCCTGGGAAATCCCACGGACAGAGGAGCTTGGTGGGCTACAGTCCACAGGGTCGCAAAGAGCTGGACACGACTGAGCAGAGACACCACCACCACCTTCTGAGCACTACAGTATGTTTAGTGTTATCTCTGGACTCTGCCCACCGGATGCTAGTGGCAAACCCTGCTCTTCCCGTCAATGCCTCCAGGCACTGCCAAATGTCCCTGGGGTGGGGTGGAGGGTAGGCAGTGGGAGGAAACCTTCTGGGTTGAGAACCATTGACTCAACCTGTCTGGATAAGGTATCATAGAGAGGGTACCCAGGGAGTACATAAACAGCACCCTCTCCAGGTAGAATGTGCAAGAATTTCCCGTGGGCTTACAGTGGCAACCCACTCCAGTACTCCTGCCTGGAGAATCCCATGGAGCCTGGTAGGCTACAGTCCATGGGGACACGACTGAGTGACTTCACTTTCACTTTACAATCAAATTAACCAATAAGGTCCAGTGTAGTGTGTTTATTCACATCATTTTCACAAATATATATTTTAATAATCATTTGATTAAAATAGCTGAAACTCACTTAGCATTAACCATCCTATGGTTTCTAAAATTGGTTTAGGCCATCATTTAAGAAGTCCATACCCATGGCACAATTCTGTGTATTGACTGTGCTGTGCTGTGCTCCGTCACTCACAGTCGTGTCCAACTCTTTGCAACCCCCTGGACTGTGGCCCACCAAGCTCCTCTGTCCATGGTGATTCTCTAGGCAAGAATACTGGACTGGGTAGCCTATCCCTTTTCCAGCGGAACTTCCCAACCCAGGAATTGAACTGGGGTCTCCTGTGTTGCAGGCAGATTCTTTACCAGCTGAACTACCAGGGAAGTCCATGCATTGACTAGCAACCCTCAACTTTCTATCAGCTCACTTTGATTTTTCCATTCTCCCCAAAGGCCATCTTGGTGACTGACCCTGCACCACATTTATCCCCTCTTTGGCCAAGAACTTCCAAGGTATTTCTCTGTGGTGTTCCTTCTTTGAGTCCTATCTAAGCCATCTAGAGAACCAAAACTAAATACTTTTCTATTTGCCTCATAAAATAAATCTCTTTTACCTAATTGTGAAGCAGTTCAGTTTCAGTGACTTCTGCAATGGAAAGGAGACCAGTAAAATATCAGTGAGGCCACTTACTGCAGAAGGGAGAGCACAGTGAGAGAGAGTAATCCTGAAATCCTGTCCCTAGTATCACTGGGATCTTGGAGAACTTACTTCATCTCAGAACCTCACTTTCCCCAGAAGGCTATGAGAAAGCTGGATTAGATGGTATTTAAGGTTCCTTAAAATCCACTCCAGTGTTCCTGCCTGGAGAATCCCATGGACAGAGAAGCCTGGTAGGCTGCAGTCCATGGGGTCGCACAGAGTCGGACATGACTGAAGCGACTTAGCAGCAGCAAGGTTCCTTACAACCTGCAGATTTTGTGCAGGGGAAAAAGAGCTACTCTGGGTTTTATCTTCTTCTTTCCAAACTTCCACGGCCCCAAGTCTGTGGATGAATGAGTGGGAATGTAGTCCTGCTGGTCCCTTCTCAGAAAAATCTCAGACTGACAAGCTGGGAATGAATGAGCCTTAACATGAGATGAGCCTTAAAGTGAAGAGTGAGATTTTAAATGTTATTTGCATTCATTAGTCAAGTGATGAAATAGCTGATATGTGCTAGTACATACAGCTCTGATCATCAGGAATTTGGCCAAAAGAGTTGACCCTGCCCTTTCAAATAAAATTTCAACTAAACATTAAGGACTTCTCTCTAAGTTTTCTCTCAATCTTCATCAGCATCCCTTTTCCCCAAGAAAAATCCCCAGAATTGTTAAATGTTGCGGGGTTTTTATTTTGTGGGGGTGAGGACTGGCTAGAGGCAGGAGTCATTCACCAGCCTGCATAGAAGTACTTACTTTTGTGTTTTAAACACTGGGACAGCCACACTGGAGAGGACCGGGTGCCGGTCAGTACAGTGTATGCCAGAGGATGTGTGAGGAGAAAGGAGTAACTCAAGGTTCGAGTCTGCAGAAGCCCTAGGGGTCAATACCATTAATGACTGGTGCGCCCCTCGCAAATTGGTCCCCTTCCTTGGAATGGGGCAGAGGAATATCTCCACCAGCTAGAGGAAACAGAAATCTCATTCTATGTCTTAATAAAGGCATCATCAAACGAGACTCTACTGTTGTTCAGTCGCTAAGTCGTGTCTGACTCTTTCCAAGCCCATGGACTGCAGAGGCTCCTTTGTCCTTCACTATCTCCTGGTCACTCAAAGTCATGTCCATTGAGTCGGTGATCCTATCTAACCATCTCATCCTTAGCTGCCCCCTTCTCCTTTTGCCTTCAATCTTTCCCAGAATCAGGGTCTTTTCCAATGAGTCAGCTCTCCACATCAAGGGGCTCAAGTTTGGAGCTTCAGCTTCAGCATCAGTCCTGATGAATATTCAGGGTTGATTTCTTATAAACAGCCCTAAAACTTGGCTTACTGACCTACAGCAAATGAAAGAGAGGTCCAGAACCTAGAAATTGAGTAGTCAATTGCCAAGAGATTGGACAGACAGGATGTTCTTATTACAAGCTATCAAATTCAAGAAAACTCACCTGTGACAAAACTAACAGAACTAAATATGTGCAGGGGAAAAGGCTTGCTTCTCGAATACTATGGCAAAGAAGCAAGAATTTCTGGCTGCTGAGAGTTTCCTGTTCTGGAATGCTGATGATGTGAAACCAACTAGAGACAGGCTGATGATGGCTTTGTCTGTGCCCTTCCAGCTTCTAGCTGCACACAGGGAGGTCACAGGAAGCCGCTAGAGGCCTCTGCCCCAGGTTGAGGTCACCGAGATGCTTCTACTCTGTGCATGTTGGGTTCCTCCCTGGCTGCATTTTTATTTTTGGCTCAGGCAATGACCTCAGATATTTCACTAGGATTGAAATTCAGGCTTAGCTTGGTTGGATCTCTGACAAGGGAAAGACAGGCCCACAGAGCAGGGTGAGCTCTGGCTGATTTCCACTCAGTGGAGCCCACGACGAAAAGGGTGGGGCGCAGAGTAAGTGCACATTATCAGGCATGTGTGTGCGGTTTGGGGTATGGCTGCTATGTAAGACGCCTCACAGGGTCACTAGTTATTATCGGTTTTTCTCAGAAACCAAGATGATTATTCAAATCTCTTAGCTAAGGGAGGCAGTTATTGGGGCCTGGTTATTTTCATGTTTGGGGTTGGTGTTTCCTTCTGTTCTTGAGTCAGTAAATGGATATCAGCAAACAATTTATAATTTGCTTAAATAGGAAACCAGCCAATATCATATCCAGCATGTCTGTGTGTGTGTGTATGTGTGCTATGCATGTACTTACATAGCTATATACATGCTGTTTAGAAGAACACACAGAATATGTTACTAAACATCCAAAGGTCAAATGAATTAAATATGATTTAACTAGATGATACAATCTAATAGATTCATTCTTTTGAATGAATGAATGAGCAAGCCTTGTGCTGGGATAACCAGAAATCCATTCCCCAGGTACCCCTCGGTTCTCGACCAGACCCCCGCCCCCCAAGCAGGTGGGAGCGGGGAGGGAGACAACAAAGGGTCTGGCTCCTTGGAGAGTGGGGGCAGGGATGAACTGCATCTGGGTCCATCACATTTAGGGTTGATAACTGTGATTTTTTTTTTTGGCGGGGGTGGGGTAGGGAGGTGGGTAGTGAAAAGGTATCCCCTATAGTTTGATTGGAGTTCTATGAGACTAGAAAAGATCAAAGATCCAGTGCCTTTGGCTAAATGTCAGGCAGATTTAGGCAGTTATGTGCTAATTTGTAAAGCTATCCCAGGAGTTCTGAATTGTAAAATGCACAAATTAGATATTTAAATCAGACAACACCTATATGACCCTTTGCCCCTATTTTTACATAAATTATCCTTAAAATAGCTGTCCTAGTTGTATGCCCTTTTAAAATAAGCCAGTCAGTAAATAGATAAACATGAAATGAAATAATAAAATAAACTGGTGGCTTCTCTGGTTCCAGAACTAGTAAATGGTGGGTCAACTTTGGCAGTGATTTCTGTCTTCTGACTTAATTCTAGCCCTCTCTCCACGTACTAGCCACATGGCCCTTAAGTCACTTAGTATATCCCCAAATACCTGCTAAGACTCAAATCTGGGAAGAACAATTGGTATGCCCTGAAATGATCTTTGTATTTACCTTTTAATCCCTGAAGTTAATTAAGGCAGGTTTTCCCCCTGATTACAGCCCACAAAGCATTTGGCTTTCACAGGTCTTGCACTTTTAGTTTGTAAACCCAAGCTCAGCTAATACCTTTGACAAGAGCTTTACTGAAAATCTTGGCTTTGAAAATAGAATGTAAACAAGGGTTAATTAATTCATTTGCTAATTTTGCTACCCTACTGGGGACAGTAACTCACCATTATCTTTAGTGCTAATGCTTAATAAATGCTTCTTGCTAATTTGCAGGTGGTGACAGGACTTCTCGGTAATACTCCACGTATGTAAAATCATAATAGATTTGACCTGAATGAAATATCTTTTTGGAGATAGGGAAAAACTGGAATTTCTGACACTTCTAAGTTTTTGTTTTTTTTTTTAAATGGTTCACCTGGCAGTTAATATCATTCTCAACAGACAAATGTCCATTACTTCAGGAAAATCTTGTTTTAATATTAGAAAAAGTAAACTGAAGGAGGATTTTAAAATTTTCTACAATTTTTGTGAACAGCTAGGATATATCACGATTGAAGCCATTAAAAAACCATAAATAAGAGCAATGGCTTTCTGTGAAAACCTCTAAAGTAGTTCAAAATATCTAAGAGTCCAAGAGATGTTTAGAAATATCTTGCTACATCTAAGATAAAGACAGTAAATATAAGAATAGTATTAGGCTAATGCAGATTTAAAAAAATATATACGAAGTTATCTTATGTATATAGACTGCTGTTTAATTTACCAGCCTACCTTTAAAATGTAAAACTGAAAAATTTAACTGTCAAGGTTTGAAGTAAAACCTCTTTAAAAGAAACAATAATTTATAAAGATAGATACCAAGATTCTGATGGGATTTACTAGTATTTAACATACTACATTTCAGTTCCTCAAGACACTTGATGGAACACACATAAAAGAAACTGTCAAGCATGGGTACATTAGAAAAATGCAAAAAAGTTCAGAAGGTAAATCTAGTTTAAACAGTATGATTAGTTGCTTAGGAATAAGTTAAATGATGTAAATTTAAAAGGAGAAAGGCATTAAATAAAAGACCCAAAGTGTTTTGTCATTACTTATTTCCCTATTTGTCTCTTCTCATCAATACAATTTTTTACAATACAGTATTACTTTATTTTCGAATACTCAATGTGTTCTAGGCCAATGGTTCTCAAAGTGTGGTCCCTGGACTAGCCAAACCAGCATCACCAGAGAATTTGTTAGATATGCAAATTATTGGGTTCTACGCCAGACTTACTGAACTGTAAACTACAGGGTGGGGCTTGTCACTCTATTTTAACCAGCCCTCCAGAGAATTCTGATGAATAAAAAAGTTCAAAAACAACTGCTCTAGGCCAGTCATTTCCAAAGGCAGTTGCTCTAGTTGATATATTAGACAAAGCTATTCTATGTATTCTTGGGGTTCCCTGGTGGCTCAGATGGTAAAGAATCCGCCTGCAGTTTGGGAGACCTGGGGTTTGAACCCTGGGTCAGGAAGATACCCTGGAGAAGGAAACAGCTACCCACTCCAGTATTCTGGCCTGGAGAATTTCACGGACAAGAAGCCTAGCAGGCTACAGTCCATGGAGTCACAAAGAGTTGGACATGACTGAGTGACTTTCACTTTTCATTCTAAATACTTAGAACAAAAATATGGACTTAGCAAAATGAAATAGGAAGTGAGGTTAATTACTGTTTTTACATAGGACTTTACATTTCATGTCTATTAATATTTTCCTATGGCTGATAAGTAAGCATCTCATTTTATTTTGCTTTTATCACAAAATGGAGTTGTTCTTATATTTATTGGCCATTTGCATATTTTTTCTGTATATTGGTTTGTGTCCTTTGCATTTCCTAATGACTTTTATAGATTTCTTTTTTTATATTCAGGAAATTAATGCTTTGTCACATGTGTGGTAATATCTCTCCAAGTTTCCTGTTTACATTTGCTTTTATCTGTAAAATTTTAGGCATTTAACTTTTAAAAAATGTATTTAAAAGCATTTCGCTTTCATGGCTTCTGGGTTTGTGTCAAGTTTAAAGAGAACTTCCCCATTTTAACATGATAAAAATATTCACCCTTCTTTTCTTCTAGTACTTTATGGGTTTTTGTTTTGTTTGTTTTATATATTAACATATTTGATCCATTTGGAATTTATCTTGACGTAAGGACTATGGTAAAATCCAACATTATTTTTCTTTCTCCAGTGGTTATCTGGTTCCCAGTTCCTTTTATGGAATGATCCATTTTTGTGTTACTAATTTGCTGTGCTACCTTTATTGTGCATTAAATTTCCTTATAACTTGGATTTATCTCCATGCTTTCTGAAATCCTATTCCACTGATTTATTTTCCTATGCGAACACTATACTGTTTTATTTTTTAATTTTATTTTAAAAAATATTTTAATTTATTTTTTGGTTGTGCTTGGTCTTAGTTGTGGCACTCGAGATTTTCAGTCTTTGTCACAGCATGTGAGATTTTTAGTTGCAGTATGCAAACTCTTAGTTGCAGCATCTTGGGATCTAGTTCCCTGACCAGGGATCAAACGAGGGCCCCCTGCACTGGGAGCGAAGAATCTTAGCCACTGGACCACCAGGGAAGTCCAAACAGTATACTGTTTTATAATACATTCGGATATCTGGTAAAAAACAGTCTCCCTTCAATAAACAACTTTAGAATTAATCTAAAGAGTTATAATTAACATAACTAATTAATTATAATTAATATAATCTAAAGAGTTAATCAATCTAAAGAGGGCTTCCCTCGTAGCTCCGTTGGTAAAGAATCTGCCTGCAATGCAGGAGACCTGGGTTCAATCCCTGGGACGGGAAGATCCCCTGGAGAAGGATGTGGCAGCCCACTCCAGTATTCTTGCCTGGAGAATACCATGGACAGAGGAGCCTGGCAGGCTACAATCCATGGGGTTGCAAGAGTTGGACACGACTTAGCGACTAAACCACCACCACTCCCCAAAGACTTATAAGATTCTATCTTGACTCTATTAAGTTCAATGCTGTCCATCTTTATGTTTTTTTTAAATGAAAAACTGTGAAGAAGGCTGAACACCGAAGAATTGATGCTTTTGAACTGTGGTGTTGGAGACTCTTGAGAGTCCCTTGGACTGCAAGGAGATCCAACCAGTCCATTCTGAAGGAGATCAGCCCTGGGATTTCTTTGGAAGGAATGATGCTAAAGCTGAAACTCCAGAACTTTGGCCACCTCATGCGAAGAGTTGACTCATTGGAAAAGACTCTGATGCTGGGAGGGATTGGGGGCAGGAGAAGAAGGGGACGACAGAGGATGAGATGGCTGGATGGCATCACAGACTCGATGGACATGAGTCTGAGTGAACTCCGGGAGTTGGTGATGGACAGAGAGGCCTGGCATGCTGCAATTCATGGGGTCGTAAAGTCGGACACAACAGCAACTGAACTGAACTGAAATGAAAAAAGTTGAAATATATATCATCAACCAATTAAATGTATATTATAATTTTATTTGTTGTTGTTGCTGCTGCTGCTAAGTCACTTCAGTCGTGTCCGACTCTGTGTGACCCCATGGACGGCCTCCCACCAGGCTCCACCGTCCCTGGGATTCTCCAGGCAAGAACACTGGAGAGGGTTGCCATTTCCTTCTCCAATGCATGAAAGTGAAAAGTGAAAGTGAAGTCGCTCAGTGTTGTCCGACCCCTAGCGACCCCATGGACTGCAGCCCACCAGGCTCCTCCGTCCATGGGGTTTTCCAGCAAGAGTACTGGAGTGGGGTGCCATTGCCTTCTCAGTTTTATTTAAAAAGAGATGCAGCAGTATAAACATATCAGGTAATCAAGGACCAATTCTGACTTTTTTTTCAGTCTTTAGATATTTGACATTTTGAACATCTCAGTTATTTATTTATTTTTATCTTTATACAGTGACAAAAGTATTAACTTTTGGTGGGTTAAACTAATAGACTGTGTACATGTTTATTAGATTAGAAAACATGGTTTAACTATTCAATAATGTATAAGGTTTTAGCCTAGTGTGCTTGAACCAAACGTGTTGAAAAAATAATCTAATAATGCGTAAAACATTGAATGAGAGAAAAATGCATGAAAAACATGCTTTTTTTTTTAGCAGCTCCTTTCATTCAGTGAGAACATTATTTGAAAATTTCACTTCCACTCTGCATATTAGTAAAAGCTGGATGGGGATGGAACCCAGGTCTCCCACATTGCAAGCAGATTCTTTACCATCTGAGCCACCCAGGGAAGCCCAAGAACACTGGAGTGGGTTGCCATTCCCTTCTCCAGGGGAGCTTCCGAACCCAGGAATCAAACTGGGGTCTCCTGCATTGCAGGTGGATACTTTACCAGCTGAGGTACCAGGGTAGCCCCTGAAACTGATAACATAGTAATAAAAAAGTGTTATGAATAGTTACACTATGTACACAAGTAATAAGCAGACACATTATTGCAGGAAGTCACTGCAAGTTGTATTTCTTTTAACCCTGTGAATATTCACTCTTAAGACAGGACTAGGGTGGAGAAGGCTAGAGGGTTGTGTATCAGCAAAGGAAACTCTCAAGGGGAGCAATGTGGTCATTCACTGGGAGAAGCCAGTGTGTGCCTTTCGCTT
Source organism: Bos taurus (assembly GCF_002263795.3). Lineage (NCBI taxonomy): Eukaryota > Metazoa > Chordata > Mammalia > Artiodactyla > Bovidae > Bos > Bos taurus. The sequence continues at coordinate 96,115,210 of NC_037329.1, forward strand.
AGGTCTGGTTAACAACGTGCTTGCTAACTAATAACTAAGCCTTTCAGTGTCTCTGGGAGGTGACTTGGGCAAGCCCTCTAGACCCCTCAGTAAGAAAAACTTAAGCAGGAAACTTTTGTGGGGTTAGGTGGGGAAAAGGGTTAAGAACTGCTCTTGGGTACTTCTAAGCATTAGGGTTTGCCCGATTAGATCTGTCTTTTTCATTTTTTAAAATTTATTTATTTTTTGGCTATGCTGTGCAGCTTGTGAGATCTTAGTTCCCTGACCAGGGATTGAGCCTGAGCCCCGACACTGGAAGCAAAGAGTTTTAACCACTGGACCACCAGGGAAGTCCCAGGTCTCTCTCTTCTAAATAGTGGACCTTACATAACTCTCAGGAAAGAGGAGGAAGGCAAAAGTCACCTTTCATGCTTGCTGCTTTGACATTCACATCACTTGTGTCCCTTAGCCCCTGGGCTGGTGCCTCTTTCTGACTGCATGAAAATCATGCCATCCCTCAGGTTAAATCAGGCTTCACTCTTCTACCCGAATGTCATCCTACCCAACTCCACCCCTTCTCTTCCCAGGGAAATTCTGCTTGTTTCTTCATTTCCATTTCTGAAGTTTTTCTTCCCAATCACTGATATAAGCTGCTTTCCTACCTAAGTCTTTTAATTTAAAATTTCTTTCTCTCCACCACCTTCTTCTAGAAAAAGAATGTGTCAACTCCCCTCTTAAAGAAGAGCTTTAAGATACTTCAACTTCCCCATGTTCAACCCTAACTAGATCTTTTAGCTTAAGTTACCTTACTTCAAATTAGTGGCTTCCAATGTTTCCAGTGCAGTCTTTAAACCAGTCACTGATTCATTATTTGCAAGTCAGTCTACTATGTTACTGGTTTTATAAAAGGCCATTTCCGTTTTTCACATGAATTATTTTTTAAAAAATATTTACTTGGCTGTTTTGGCTCATGGGATCTTTGTACGTTGTGTCACGTGGGATCTCTTGCACATGGACTCTAGTTGTGGTGCACAGGCTTAGTTCCCTGACCAGAGATCGAACGGGCATCCCCTGCACTGCAAGCCAGATTCTTAACCACTGGACTACCAGGGAAGTCTCATGAATCACTTCTTTTAATACTCTCTTTCCCTGTTCTCTCATCAAAAAAGTTCTTCCCATTAATTTTGGTGAGAGCACGTACCCCCACCCCCATCCATCAACTAGCTAGCTAAGGATACATAGTAAGTAGTCTTTTACCCTCACCCTCCTAGGATGCTTTGTGCCTCCCTCAAACTTCAGGCAAGTGCTGATAACACAGTGAGACAGAAAGAATACTGTACTGTTTGACAGCCTGAATCTCCAACTACCTATGGGAATGGTATTGTAGGGGATGCTGGCATCCATGGATGGTGGAGTGGAATGGGGAAGGGGAGTGTGTTGCAGGGTGTGGGGGCGATGTGTAAATGATTGCTAAGCTCCCCAAGTTCTATGCTCTGATACAATTCAGTCTAAAGAGCAACTTTTGTACAGAGTGCAAAGGTCTATGAACTGTGCCTTTAACTGTTTTATGTACTATGAGAGAATCAGGAACCAAGCAGATGATTATTAATGGTAGCTATAGGTGGCATAGGCAGATGTTTCCTGATGCAGCACTGAGTGGTTTAATATTCAAAATACTGAAAGGATTTCATAAAGATATAATAACGCTCATTAGATGCTGAAATAAGAACAAGAAAACAACTTTAACAGGATACTATTTGTACTTCTACAGTTGGATGAAAAAAGTCTCAAACCATCATGAACATATACTGACAAAACCAAGACACTACTGTACCTCTTGTAATTCTAAAGTATAAAAACAGTTCATTTCAAAACATATTGCTCAGTCTGAAAAGTCAACATTTTTTATATGGAAAGGTAAATACTCTTTCTCTTCTCCATTGTGTATTCAGGTTACTTATTTACAGTCCCACAGAGAAGGAAAAAGCACACACTAAGAAGTGACCTAAAAGATGTTTTGAAAATTAAGTTACCTGGGTAGCTTAGCAAAGCTCAAGTTTTTGACAGTGAAGTCTCCATTGGGCCAATAAAACACATCTGCCCCTAATATATAATTGAATGTTAGCAATCACTTGATAAAAGTCAGATATCTTGGCAATGTCTACATTTAAGCAGGCAAATTCCCTGAAATGAGCTTAAAAGCTGTTTAAAATAAAATAGGTAAGTACGGGTTTGAAAAACCAAAGTAAAATAAACCATTCATTCATAAATTATTTATTGAGCATTGATATTAAGAAGAGATGACAAGAATACACAGAAGAACTGTACAAAAAAGATCTTCACGACCCACATAATCACGATGGTGTGATCACTCACCTAGAGCCAGACATCCTGGAGTGTGAAGTCAAGTGGGCCTTAGAAAGCATCACTACGAACAAAGCTAGTGGAGGTGATAGAATTCCAGTTCAGCTATTCCAAATCCTAAAAGATGATGCTGTGAAAGTGCTGCACTCAATATGCCAGCAAATGTGGAAAACTCAGCAGTGGCCACAGGACTGGAAAAGGTCAGTTTTCATTCCAATCCCAAAGAAGGGCAATGCCAAAGAATGCTCAAACTACTGCACAATTGCATTCATCTCACACGCTACTAAAGTAATGCTCAAAATTCTCCAAGCCAGACTTCAGCAATATGTGAACCGTGAACTTCCTGATGTTCAAGCTGGTTTTAGAAAAGGCAGAGGAACCAGAGGTCAAATTGCCAACATCCGCTGGATCATAGAAAAAGCAAGAGAGTTCCAGAAAAACATCTATTTCTGCTTTATTGACTATGCCAAAGCCTTTGACTGTGTGGATCACAATAAACTGTGGAAAATTCTGAAAGAGATGGGACTACCAGACCACCTGATCTGCCTCTTGAGAAATCTGTATGCAGGTCAGGAAGCAACAGTTAGAACTGGACATGGAACAACAGACTGGTTCCAAATAGGAAAAGGAGTACATCAAGGCTGTAGATTGTCACCCTGCTTATTTAACTTATATGCAGAGTACATCATGAGAAACGCTGGACTGGAAGAAACACAAACTGGAATCAAGGTTGCTGGGAGAAATCTCAATAACCTCAGATATGCAGATGACACCACCCTTATGGCAGAAAGTGAAGAGGAACTCAAAAGCCTCTTGATGAAAGTGAAAGTGGAGAGTGAAAAAGTTGGCTTAAAGCTCAACATTCAGAAAACGAAGATCATGGCATCTGGTCCCACCACTTCATGGGAAATAGATGGGGAAACAGTGGAAACAGTGTCAGACTTTATTTTTCTGGGCTCCAAAATCACTATAGATGGTGACTGCAGCCATGAAATTAAAAGATGCTTACTCCTTGGAAGGAAAGTTATGACCAACCTAGATAGCATATTCAAAAGCAGAGACGTTACTTTGCCAACAAAGGTTTGTCTAGTCAAGGCTATGGTTTTCCCTTTGGTCATGTATGGATGTGAGAGTTGGACTGTGAAGAAGGCTGAGCGCCGAAGAATTGATGCTTTTGAACTGTGGTGTTGGAGAAGACTCTTGAGAGTCCCTTGGACTGCAAGGAGATCCAACCAGTCCATTCTGAAGGAGATCAGCCCTGGGATTTCTTTGGAAGGAATGATGCTAAAGCTGAAACTCCGGTACTTTGGCCACCTCATGGGGAGGAGTTGATTCATTGGAAAAGACTCTGATGCTGGGAGGGATTGGGGGCAGGAGGAGAAGGGGACGACAGAGGATGAGATGGCTGGATGGCATCACTGACTCGATGGACGTGAGTCTGAGGGAACTCCGGGAGCTGGTGATGGACAGGGAGGCCTGGCGTGCTGCGATTCATGGGGTCACAAAGAGTCGGACACGACTGAGCGACTGATCTGATCTGATCTGATCTGATTCTAGACGTAGAGGATGGAGCAGTGAGCAAAACAAGAGTCTGTTAAGAATCCTATATTACTTCTAAATGGTGGACTGAATCAACATTTGAATTTATATCTTAATCCCTTTGGGTGGATTGTATTAAAAAAAAGCAGTCAACTTCCCTGAAAACATCGTGACAAACTATCAAGAGACTAATACAAAATGGACCTGAAGTAAAGCTCTCACGAGCTCTTACTTCTTTGGTCAATAAGAGCTTAAAACAGTGTCATATGCCTGCTATGTAGAGGGGTAGGGGATGGCTTGTTGAAGATCACAAAGCAACTGAGTGGCAGAGTTAGGTATTACATCTAGACTTTCAAGTCATCAGTCCAATGATTTTTCTGAGGACTGCTGCTGCTGCTGCTGCTGGTAAGTCGCTTCAGTCATGTCCGACTCTGTGCGACCCCATAGGCGACAGCCCACCAGGCTCCCCCATCCCTGGGATTCTCCAGGCAAGAACACTGGAATGGGTTGCCATTTCCTTCTCCAATGCATAAAAGTGAAAAGTGAAAGTGAAGTCGCTCAGTCGTATCCGACTCTTCGAGATCCCATGGACTGCAGCCTACCAGGCTCCTCCGCCCATGGGATTTTCCAGGCAACAGTACTGGAGTGGGGTGCCATTGCCTTCTGAGGACTAGCCTGCCTCTATTTATTAAATGGATCTTCACAATTTTAGAGCCAGTTACATTTTTTTTCGCTGTAAAATTACCCATTAGTGAAAATATATAGGTTAAATATGACTATTTTCCTGGTTCTACTATGATGTGATAAAAAGACTGGATGCAATCTCAGTTTTATTAAAAATATATATGCATACATGAGTATGGAGAATTCTCTTCATTATATTTTTATGTACTTTAAGCATTTTCTATAACGAACATCAATCACTTTTACAGTTGGAAAGGTAAAACAGGAGTTTTAAATAACTTACCCCTACTCCAAACCACAAAAAATTAGGTTAACTGAAATGCTTAGAGAAAAGATGATTAACACAGTGTTAACCAGACACATAACCAGAAACTTGGTAAGAAATGTGTCTGGGGGAGACAACAGCCATCTATTCAAGTGACCAAATGGCTTCAAAAAACAATAGCGGCCTCACCAGCTAGGATTGTGTTTACAAATGCATGGTGTTTATCAAGTGGCTTAATGGCATAAAGGGTCAGGTCAGCCCTGAGGATTACACAAAAGTCTTGCCTGTATCAGCAGACGTTCCGAAACATTTCAATGTGTGAATATAGGAGCCACGAGGCCAAGGTGAAATGTTATTTACCAAGTTACTCTTTGACCAAAGTTTAAAAGCCGAAACAACGAGCATTGTGCTCCAGTTTTTATCAAGGAGAACCTTTACTCACTCAATAAATACACTGAAGAGCAGGCAGTCATGTAGCCTAAGAGGAGCAGAATTCCATCTTGTAAGTCAGTCTCCTTCTTCTGCCCCTCACAAAATCTGTACGCTCTCTGGGCTTCAGTGTTTCTACGCTAAAAATGTTGACATGGTCTCTACAGGTCCTTCCATCTTTGTTAGTTTTGATTCTAGAATGCAGGCAGGGGAGTTAGAGAACTATGGAGAAAGTTCTTTAATATGCTCTTCTTCAACACCAGAGGGAGAGAGAGGGTGGGGGGGAGAGAGAGAGAGAGAGAGGGAGGCAGAGGGAGAGAGAGAGAAAGAGATAATAGAGCAAGAGAGAGAAACACTAAGCAGATGCAAACCACCGGTTCCTCAGCAAAGGCACCTAGGAGGAGTCATCCAAATTCCCTCGAGCTGCTGGGAGAATCCCACACCTCATTACAATACTTGCTGAGTGGCTGCGTCCCAAGAAAAGCCACAGAAAGGAAATATCATTAAAAAAGCGTATATGCATTGGGGGGAAGCTGTTCCCTCCCTAACACCCGACTCAGCCAAGGCTGTTGTTCCCTATTGTTGAACAGGATGTAACAGGACTGCCAAGCACAGCCCAGGAACCTGCTAATTAGGTGCACCGACAGTGTTTGTTTTGGAACCATTTACCAACAGAGGAATGTGTCAGGCTGATTAGTGAAAAAAGGGTATGTAATGTATGTGTATTCGAGTCCAGATGAGGGCATAATCCAGGTATTTGGTCTGTTTGTGCAGGGACTCACAGAAACTGAAGGCTGAGCAAATAGGAAGCTACGAGGGAAGACCAGCGTCTGCGTGGTGCTTCTCCCGCCTCCTCCTGCGGAGTTTTCTCCTACTCCCCTGACTCCCACCAAAAGATTCCTGCCCAAACGTGAAACTCTCATGAAATGACAAAACTCTAATGGGTTGCCCAGAAAAATGGAAGAGCCTTTGTAAGGTCGCTGACAGATTCAGAGTTTGATAATTTTCTAGGCACGGTAAGTGGCAACTCAGGCAAAGCCATCTCCACGATTACCTTCCATGAACAAATCAAAGGAAACTAGGGCGATGGGAAACACAGCTCTTAATGGACTGTTGAAGATGTGCTAAGAACTGCCCATCTCAGCATCTTCTGTGTGAAGAAGTAATTCTATACTTCATAACAAAGCAGTTTTCTTTCTCTAGTTTTAAACAAACCTTTTAAAGGTTGGACTACAGTTAGTTACTTGAAGCTTCATGTCTTGATGAAGCTTAAAGAAGGGCAGAGGGTGCCAAGACAAAGAACAAAGTCCATGCCCCAACAAGTTCAGGTCCTGAGGGGCAGGATGATGTGAATTGCAATGAGATGCAAAATGACAAAGGCCAATTCCAGAGGTCAAGGTGTTGGGAGGAGTCCCTGTGCTCTTTGGTACAAGCTAGACATTTCTGGAGTTTGGCCAAAATGGATGAAAGTGATGGGGCTTGAACTGAATTCTTTAGGAGACTTTTTTTTTTTTCTTCTTCTGTAAGCTAACCTGACAAAGGGCTTGCCAGGTGGCTCAAAGAGCAAAGACTCTGCCTGCAATGTGGGAGACCTGGGTTTGATCCCTGGGTTGGGAAGCTTCCCTGGAGGAGGGCATGGCAACCCACTCTAGTATTCTTGCCTGGAAAATCCCGTGGAGGGAGGAGCCTGGCAGGCTACAGTCCATGGGGTCACAAAGAGTTGGACACCACTGAGAGACTAAACACAGCACAACCTGACAAAATAGATTTCAAAAGTGAAAAAGAGGATAAGGCCTCTTAGAAACTCACTCACTATGGGCTGTTCCATTCGGCCAGTGTTTGTTCTCAATAGACAACTGTACGGAATGTTCTGTGAATGTGTGCAGACTGGATGTGGTGTCAGAGTATGTTAACTCAACCGGTAAGAGTTTGCTGTTGGTAAGTTCAGGGTCCTGTATGCAATCGTGGTTTCTTAAAGGAGGGGAGGAAGTTGCTAACTACTAGCTAACACTCAGTCTGCTTCTCCAAGTCCCTAGTGCTTCAACAAAACATGTAACCCTTTGAGAAGACTAACCAGGGAGCCGCAGATGCCCTAACACAGGAAGAACACATGCTCGGCGATGCCTTCCCAGGACAAGGGCATGTCATCACTCTCCCTAGGCCAACACTCACGCCAGAGAATTACTTGAAATGATAGATCAGCTGCTTCAACCTTATGTAGAAAGCTGCAGTGTTACTTCAGACTTAAACTATGTTCCTCTGAGTGTTAGTCGTTCAGTCATGTCCGACTCTTTGCAACCCCATGGACTGTAGCTCGCCAGGCTCCTCTGTCCATGGGATTCTCCAGGCAAGAATACTGGAGTGAGTAGCCATTCCTTTCTCCAGAGGATCTTCCCAACCCAGGGATTGAACCTGGGTTTCCTGCATTGTAGGCAGATTCTTTATTGACTGAACAACCAGGGAAGCCCAATGCTCCTCTAGCTTCATAAGTATTTTTTTCCAGGTTTATTGAGATACAGTTAACATATAATATTGCATTAGTTTCAGGCATACAACATGATAATTTGATGTAGGTACATGTTGCAGAAGGATCACCACAATAAGTTTAGCTAACTCCATCACCTTACATAGTCACAATTTTTTTTTTCTTGTGCTGAGAACTTTTAAGATATATTCTCTTAGCAACTTTCAAATATATGATATAGTATTGCTATCTCCAATTCAATCTCTGGATTGGGAAGATCTTCTGGAGGAGGAAATGGCAACCTACTCCAGCATTCTTGACTGTGAAATTCCAAGGACAGAGGAGCCTGGTGGGCTATAGTCCACAGGGTCGCAGGGTCAGACATGACATAGCGACTAAGCCTGCTGCTGCCGCCACCACCATGCTATACAGTATTCATCTTATAAACGGAAATCTGTACCTTTGACCCCCTTAACTCATTTTGCCCACTGCATACCCGCCACCTCTGGCAACTGCTAATCTGTTCTGAGTTTGCTTTTTTAGATCCCACATTATAGGTGATATCATACAATATCTGTCTTTCCCTGTCTGACTTTTTTCACTTAGTGCCAGTATTATAAATTCTCTTAACTAATCACTGCAGATGGTGACTGCAGCCATGAAATTGAAAGATGCTTGCTCCTTGGAAGAAAAGTTATGACCAACCTAGACAGCATATTAAAAAGCAGAGACATTATTTTGCCAACAAAGGTCTGTATAGTCAAGTTTTTTCCAGTAGTTATGCATGGATGTGAGAGTTGGACTGTGAAGAAAGCTGAGTGCCGAAGAATTGATGCTTTTGAACTGTTTTGTTGGAGAAGACTCTTGAGAGTCCCTTGGACTGCAAGGAGATCCAACCCATCCATTCTAAAGGAAATCAGTCCTGAATATTCATTGGAAGGACTGATGCTGAAGCTGAAACTCCAATACTTTAGCCACCTGATGTAAAGAGCTGACTCATTTGAAAAGACCCTGATGCTGGGAAAAATTGAAGGCAGGAGGAAAAGGGGATGACAGAGGATAAGATGGCTGGATGGCATCACCGACTCAATGGACATGAGTTTGAGTAACCTCTGGGAGTTGGTGATGGACAGGGAGGCCTTGTGTGCTGCAGTCCATGGGGTCACAAAGAGTCGGACACGACTGAGTGACTGAACTGAACTAATCAGTTTTTTAAAAAAGCTCTGTCAGTATTCTTAATGAACACACATAACATACTTGGGAGAGCTGAACCAAACAGTAAATAGTTATGGGATGTTTACTATATGAAACCCACCAAATTCATGTGGTGGTGGTTTAGTCACTAAGTCATACCCGACTGTTAAGACACCGTGGACTGTAGCCTGCCAGGCTCCTCTGTCCATGGGATTCTCTAGGCAAGAGTACTGGAGTGGGTTGCCATTTCCTTCTCCAAGGGATCTTCCTGATCTAGGAATTGAACCGGGGTCTTATGTGTTGCAGGCAGATTCTTTACTGACTGAGCTATGAGGGAAACCAAATTCATGTATTAATGTGTAATGTTCTTATAGTACTCTACATCAAAAGTGAAAATGAAAATCAAAATGTTAATTGCTCAGTTGTATCCAAATGAGTCACCCTATGGACTGTAGCCTGTTGGGCTCCTCTGTCCATGGAATTCTCCAGGCAGGAATACTGGAGTGGGTAGCTATTTCCTTCTCCAGTGGATCTTCCCAACCCAGGGATTGAACCAGAGCTTCCCTTGTGGCTCAGACGGTAAAGAGTCTGCCTGCAATGCAGGAGACCCGGGTTTGATCCCTGGGTCAGGAAGATCCTCTGGAGAAAGAAATGGCAACCTATTCCAGTACTCTTGCCTGAAAAATCCTATGGATGGAGGAGCCTGGCAGGCTATAGTCCATGGGGTCACAGAGTCAGACGTGACTGAGTGACTTCACTTTCTTTCTTCTTTTCCGGCACTGCAGGCAGATTCTTTACCATCTAAGCCACCAGGGAAGCCCATTCCATATCTAAATACAGCCCCAAATGGGAGTGGGGTCATTAAATCTTAAAGTGCAATGTTTTCCATACTGGAAAACCTGTGGGGATGGCTTGTCTGTGGCATGAAAAATTCAACATGGCTGAATGGATCAGATTGAAAGGATGGAATTGATTTATGATAGCTGGTATATTTTGTTAAGTCTTATGTTAAAATGCATGCAGAGTATTATCTAAGAGGAAGCATTTATGTCCTTGTGATGTGGAAACATTTCAAGATTGAGAACTGGTACCTTCACAGACATGTGTGAAGCAGGATGGCTTCCTTAGCAGCATTCTGTCCTTAGTAACAAAAGAAGATCAGTGATATGCAGAGATATTGGAAAGAAAGCTGGATAGAAAGTAATTTTAAGATTAAAAAAAAAAACACACACCTAAGTTCTGGGTCATTCTGTGGGTTTATGTGACTTTTTTGCTTTTATACTGATTGCTTTCTCTTACATCTTAGGGCTGTTATCGGTCTAATCTTCTGATTTGTCTTTCTGAGAATTTAGAGCCCTTATTTCTTACTCTCCATCAAGAAGGCTGTGTTTTGTCATTCCTCCTTCCTCAGGATGTAGACCTGGACCTTTGTTTTCACAGAAGGTCCCTCTCTCCTAGAGCTGAGCTCTCTTTTCAGTCCTCTACAGGGGTAAATGCTGGATTAGGCTCAAGTAAAGCAGTTTTGTGATTCTGGATCTTTCTACTGTATTCAAAATCTTGCAACCTGGATTTCAGTGTTTTCCTATTTAAAGGAGAGAGGTATGTATTTAATCTGGAATGTCCCTTCCTAAACCTGATAAAGGCAGGCCCTCATTCCACAGGTACCCCCGGCTGAACATGGCCTGCCCTGGCTGCACAGAGGGGGAAGCCTGGCTGTGGTCCCCTTTCCCAGCTCCCCCGCCCCCTCAGGATAGCCCTTTGGGGGTTCACAAAACAAAGGCAGAGCTTTCCCCCAGCCCAATCTAACTCCAGCTCACTGCTCCAAGTATAAAAAAAAAGTCCAGGTTGGCAAATAAAGGGAAAATTGTAAAGAACAGTTTTGTGGGGAGGTTTCTTTAATAACAGGTACATACGATTTTCAAATTTCTTTTAGGGGGTATGCTGCAAAAACAGTTTGAAGACTATAGGTACAGAAAAAACAGTGATGTACAATGAAAAAAGCACAGATTTTAGAGTCAGATATATCTGGCTTCACGTTTTGGCTTTATCTCTTGGGCCAAGTTAATTGCCTCCTCTGAAACTAGGTTTCCTCATTATAAAAATGGAGGTAACAATACTTTCTCAGAGGACTGACAGAAGAATTAAATGATGAGATATGAAAACTGCTGGCACTAGTAAGTATTACTGCGATTCCCCTACAAGCCCAGAATAGTGGCTATGTCAGCCAGAGGTGCTGTTCTAAAAATTAATACTAGGGTTTTACTTCTAAATTACACATTTGTGAAGTTTCCTTCTGCAGAACAATTCATTTAATAAGGAAAAGAAAGTCTTAAGAGTTGACCAATGTTTGATAATGTTGTTGTTTAATCACCAAGTCACGTCCAACTCTTTTGTGACTCCATAGACTGTAGCCCGCCAGGCTCCTCTGTCCATGGAATTTTCCAGGCAAGAATACTGGAATGGGTTTCATTTCCTTTTCAAGGAGATATTCCCAATCCAGGGATCGAACCCACGTCTCCTGGACTGGCATGCAGATTCTTTACCACTGAGGCACCTGGGAAGTCCTGGTGATATAGCCATAATCAAATAAGCATGTTAGAACTGGGTATATGCTGATACTGAAGTGCATGAATCAGTGCTTTAGAGCTCAACGTGGAGTTTTCTCCTCTGTTTAGAAATTGTGGAACATCTTTCTACTCACAGTGCATGTCATTCTCCTTAGTGGAACCCCAGGTCGACCTCCTCCACTGTGGCTCCTCCCACGTGTGAACACAGCTGCCTGGTGGCTTGTCTGTCTCTTACTGGAGACTGTCAACTATTTGTGAGCAAGGAGCATGCCGGGTTCACTTTGTGTCTCCAGAACCCAGCCCAGTGCACAAACATAATATGCTCAGTGAATCATTTATTGAAGGAATGAATAGTTCTAATGCTTGTGGAATGTTCTTTACTGAATTGTAATTATGTTGTTCACATGATAGTTGGGTCTGAAAGGATATTAAATATAGTTCTGAGGGCACAGGGGTGTTGGATTTAGCAAGATGGTTTAGATATGTATGTGGTAACAATTTCACTAAAACTAAATTTCTAGGATTTTCACATATAGATTTTTAAAACATATTTTACTATGGAAAATGTCAAACATATTCAGAAAGTAGAGAGGATAGTATAATAAGCCCCTGCACACCTATCACCTAGTTTCAATGATTATCTCGTTCATCTATATTCATCTTCTCCCTCCCACCATCAGATTATTTTGAAACAAATCTGATTTATCATCACTTCATCTGTAAAGATTTCAGTTATACATAGATTTTAAAATTTATCCCACTATTCAAATTTATTTTTATTTATATATGTGTATGTTGCTCAGTTGTGTTCAACTCTTTGTGACCCCATGGACTGTAGTCTTCCAGGCTCTTGTCCATAGAGTTTTTCAGGCAAGAATACTGGAATGGATTGCCATTTCCTTCTCCAGAGGATCTTCCTGACCCAGGGATTGAACCTGGGTCTCTTGTACCCCCTGCATTGGCAGGTGGATTCTTTACCACTAGCGCCAGCTTTACTTAGTACATCTTTATAGCTATGTTTTAAATCTGCAACTCTATTTCTGATTACAGTTTTCCTTCAGTAAATCTTTTATTAGGGTTTGTTTGTCCTTTTCCATTGACATGTATAATCCACTCCCAGCATTTAAGTGGAAATTGAACACCATGAGAAAGCTCGGCAGGTTCCTGGCAAGTATTATGAACCTGGAGTTCCAGGAAGGCTCAGGGCTCCTTCAAACTCAGACATCTGTGCAAGCAAATTAAGGGAACTGAATCTAAGGGAGAAACAGAGGATTCCGACTGTATTCCTTCCTACAAGGTAAAGGCCTTATGAGCCCATGGCTGTGCAAATGTGGTCATTTTGGTTGTGAGAATCCAGCATCTTGGATCATGACAATAGGTATCTTAGAGGAGGGGTTCTTTCTCCTGCATGTGACTCAGAATCACATGGGGAGTCTTTGAAGATACTGATTCTGGGGATTTAAAGAAGCCAGATCTCACAGGAGATTCAGATGTGCAGTGAGAGAGGAGCACCTGCGTCCTGCAAGAGACAAGTACCGAGACTGAGGGCTTTAAACGTGTGTGCACCCCAGCACCCTGATTTTGGTTTCTAATATTCTCTATTAAAAAGGAACCGGGGCCCCCTGAAGAAATGGCTGCTTCTACGATTAGGGCAGGAATTATATAAGATGAGCTGGGAGCATTGGGCAGTGCTAGAAAGTAAGGAACTGCTCAACACCAAAACCTCCATAATCACTGTGATATGCCAAGGGGACACAGGAGCCAACTGAAAGAGTTAAATGGCTAAAACTGGAACGGTTTGAGTAACACAAGCAAGTGGTTTTGGATAACCCAAAGTACAAAATAAATACTTTTTATTTATTTTATATATTTTGGGCTCCCTGGTGGCTCAGATGGTAAAGAATCTGCCTGCAATGCAGGAGACCTAGGTTCGATCCCCTGGAGACGGAAATGGCAACCTACTCTAGTATTCTTGCCTGGAGAATTCCATGGATAGAGAAGCCTGGTGGGCTACAGTCCATGGGGTCACAGAGAGTCAGACACAACTGAGGGACTAACACACACACATAAAATAAATATGCATGAGTCCATACTGATATGAATAAATAATTGAAAAAATAAATGGGAAAGAAGAAACAAATCTCTTAGGCAGAAGAATTCCAAATGACTTTGTACATATTCCACTCATATAAGTCCCCACTGCTTAAGTGTGGGTCAAACACACTGACTTCCAGAAGGAAAGTATAAAAAGGAGATGGGAGTGGGTGGGGGATGAGTAACTTTGATGTGGAGACACAAAAACTATAGTGATCAGTCATGTTCATAGTATGTACCCATGATATGATATCATGATGAAATGACACTACCTCTTTGTTCTTCCTCCCAAACCCATAGAACCTGGTATAATCATAAGAAAGACAACAAGTATGACCCAATAGAAGGACTGTACAAAATACCTGACCAGTACCCTGCAAAACTGTCAAGGCCATGAAAACAAAATCTGAAAGACTGGTACCACCACGAAGCAGAGAATGATGAAGCAATTAAATGTAATGTGACATTCTGGAACAGAAAAGATGACTAGGTAGAAACTAAGGAAATCAGAGAAAAAAAAAAGCCTAGGGATTTCAGCTAATAATTGTATATCAATATTGGTTCATAATTGTAACAAATGTACCATACTAATGTAAGGTGTTAATAGTGAAAACTGGGTATGGAACATAAAGGACTTTTCTGTACTATCTTTGTGATTTTCCTGTAAATCTAAAGTTGTTCTAATAGAGTTTATTAAAACTTTTCAGCTTTGACCTCTGAGCCAAATGTTCTGCTGAATGAACTGTTTTAACAGGTTTTATTTTTTAGGATAGGGCTTCCCTGGTGGCTCCGCAGTAAAGAATCCACCTGCTAACACAGGAGATATGGGTTTGATCCCTTGGTCAGGAAGATACCCTAGAGAAGGAAATGGCAACCTGCTCTGGTGTTTGCCTGGGAAATCCCATGGACAGAGGAACCTGGCAGGCTATAGTACACAAGGTGCCAAAGAGTTGGACACAACTTAGCAACTAAACGACGACAACATTTTTAAGGTTTAGATTTACAGGAAACTGAGTAGGTAGTACAGAGTTCCCATATTATGACCTCCAGTTTTCCCGATTCTCGACATCTTGCATTAGTGTAGTAGTTTGTTACAATTAATGAACCAATATTGGTATATTATTAACTGAAGTCCACAGTTTAAAATAAAGAGTTATTCTGTGTTGTACGGTTCTATGAATTTTGACAAACGTATAATGTCATGTATGCACTATTACAGAATCATATAGAATAATCTCATTGCCCCCAAATTTCCTGTGCTTCACCTATTCATTCCTCCCTACTCCCTCTCAAGACCCTGGCAATCATTGATTTTCTTATTGTCTGTATAGTTTTGCCTTTTTCAAAATGTCACATTCTTGGAATCATACAGTAAGTAACTTTTTCAGATTGGCTTCTTTCACTCAATAATATGCATTTAAGTTTCCTCCATGTCCTTTTGCGGCATAATAGCTCATTTCTTTTATCCCTGAATAATACTGCACTATATGGATAAACCACAGTTTCTTTATCCATCCACTTAATAAAGGACAACTTGGTTGTTTCCAATTTGGGGCAATTAGGAATAAAACTGCTATAAATACCCATGTGTAGATTTTTAAGTGAACGTAAGTTATAAACTCATGTTATTTAAAGGTATATTGTTATTTTTCAAATATTTGGGTATTTTGCAGGTATCTTCCTATTACTGATTATAGTTTAATTTCATTATGGTCTGAGACCATATTTTGTATAAATTCTATTCTTTAAAATTTGTCCAGATGTGTTTAATGGCCCAGAATGTGATCTCTCTCTTAGTAAATATTCCATGTGAGCTTGAGAAGAATGTATATTCTGTTTTTGGATGGACACATGAATTGACATGGATGTCCATTAGATTCACTTGGTTGATAGTGCTTTTCAATTACTATACATTCACTGATTTTCTGCCTATGGGATCTGTCAGTTACTGACAAAGGGGTGCTGAAGTCTCTAGCTATAATAATTATTACTTGCTCAGTTGTGTCTGACTCTTTGTTTCCCTATGGACTGCAGCCCACCAGACTCCTCTGTCCACGGGATTTCCCAGGCAAGAATACTGGAGTGGATTGCCATTCTCTTCTCCAGGGGATCTTCCCAACCCAGGGTCTTCCACATTGCAGACACCAGGGAAGCCCAACTATAATAATGGATATACTTAAATATAATTGTGGATTCATCTGTTTCTCCATGCAGTTGTTGGTTTTTGCCTCATGCATTTTTGACTCTCTGTTCATACACACTAAAGATGGTTTTTTATTAAGAACTGATCCAGTTATCATTATATAATGCCCCTCTTTATCATGGTGTAAAGAATTGGTATTATTTCTTCCAATATTCAACAAAAGTCACCAGTGAAGCCATTTGACTTCTTCATGGGAAGAAGAAGAAAAAATTACTATTTCAATTTCTTGTTGAAGGCCTATTTATATTTCTATTTCTTCTTGAGTCAGTTTTGGTACTTTGTCTTTCTAGAAATTTATCCATTTAATCTAAGTGGTCTAACCTGTTGGCATGAAGTTGTTTATACTGCCTCTTAAAAATTCTTTTAATTGCTATACCTTTTTTCTTTCCTGATACTGGCAATTGGTATCTTCTCTCTTAATTTTTTGGTCAGCCCACCTAAAAGGCTATCAAGTTTGTTAATCTTCTCAAAGAACCAATTTGTGGTTTCATTGACTTATTGTTTTTCATTTCATTGACATCTTCTCTAATCTTAGTTCTTTCTTTCCTCCTGCTTGCTTTGGATTTACTTTGCTTTTCATAAGTTTCTTAAAGTGGAATTTTAGGTTATTAATTTGAGACCTTCTTTCCTCTTTTCTGATATAGGTGTTAATAGCTATAAATTCCTCTCAAAGAACTACTTAAGCTGCATTCCATACATTTTGATATTTTGCATTTCATTTTCACTCATTTAAAAATATTTTAGGGATGTCCCTGGCAGTATTTAAGACTTCACCTTCCAATGCAGGGGTTGCAGGTTCAATCCCTGGTTGGGGAGCTAAGATTCTACATGCTTCACAGCCAAAAACACCAAAACACAGACCAGAAGCAATATTGTAACAAATTCAATAAAGACTTACAAAACTTATTTTAAAAATTGATACATTAAAATGGTGAACTTAATGCTCTTTAAAATTTTTTTTTAATTTCTCTTTTGGTGGATTTCTTCTTTGACACATGGGTTTTTAGAGTACATTATTTAATTTCCAAATACTTTGGGGTTTTTCAAAATTTTTTTCTACTGGAGATCTTAATTCCATGTTTCAGAGAACACATCTGGTATGGTTTTAATCTTTTAAATTTATGGAGACTTCTTTTATGGCCCAGAATATATGGCATATTCAGTTGGAAGTATTTTAATTTTTACTTTTTTATTAAACATTTTTTATTGCAGTATAATTCACATAAAACTCACTCTTTTAAAGTGTAAAATTCACTGCTTTTTAGTATATTCACAAGACTGTATAACCATCACCACTATCCAATTCTAGAACATTTGTATCACCCCCCCCGCCCAATAAATCCATGCTCATTACTAGTTATTCTCTTTCCCCCTTCCCCAGGCTCTAGGCACCTACAAATCTACTTTCTGTCTCTATAGATTTGTCTTTTGGGTACATTTCATATAAACAAAACATACATGGCCTTTTGTGTCTGGCTTCTTGCGCTTAGCATAATGGCTTCAAGGTTCATCCACTCTGCAGCATATACTTCATTCCTTTTTAGATGGGATAATATTTCACTATGTGGATATATCACATTTTGTTTATCCAATCATTAGCTGATAGGCATTTATATTGTTTCTAATTTTTGATTACTATGAATACTGTTGCTATGAACATTTGTATACAAGTTGTGTGGTATACATTTTTAAGAAGTATATAATCTTTAGGCTAAGTATATAATCTTGAGCTAAATAACAGTACTCAGGAATCTGGATGCAGGAGTGTGTGTGTGTGTGTGTGTGTGTGTGTAGGGAATCTTATGTTTCTGTGTCTGTCTTTCTGTGTGTAGGACCTAGATGTTTACAAATAGTCTTTGGGTTTAAGAAGAGGCCAGAAGGGCTGAGTGGACTCTTAATATCTTAGCTTTACCACACATGCTTCAGCTCTCCCTGGCTAAGTGCCTCACCTTCTATTCTGAACCACAGAGTAAGTGAGCCCAGCAGGGTGGGAAATGAGCCATGACATTCATGCCCAGAGAAGCCAATGCACTTATGCACAAACAATGTATATTCCTATTATGCTTTTGGAATAAAAGGAAAAGTGATATGTATCATTTTATGACTCAAGAAACAGGCAACAGGAAAAACCCCACTCTTAAGTCAGGGGAAAAAAGTCATCCATCAATCAATGGAAGTGATGATACCCAAATATTACTTTGGTTAGAAAAATAATCCCACATGGACTCCCACTTTTCTCTCCTTTGGATCCTAAAACTTTCATCACTAGACTGTGGTGCATCTATAGAGAAGAGCATGTGGTGAGCTAGACAGCTGTTCACCAGTGTCCTCTGCTTTTCTTCCTAGTCATCCATCCAGTTTGGGTCTTCCTCTGAGACTACAATTTCCATAGCCTATCACTTGACCCTGGGATGGTTGTGAGAATTCTTCCACCCCCATCTTTATTCTAAAAAATGAAGCTGAATACTCTCTGTTACCAAATAAGGCAGATCTAGACTGTGGTTTTTTTGCAACTTTGTTGTATCATTCTGGATAAAGGAAGCATGGTGAGTTGGAAATAAATGTAGGAAACCAAAGGGTAAAAAATATTCTCAAGGAAAATGGGAAATCTGATGCAGAGGCAGAGACAGAGACACAGTGCTTGACTAAAAGTTGGCCTGATCTGGCCCAATAACACCACATGTGACATATTCAGGTATACTGTTATAAGACAAGAGATTCTGTACCTGCTCGTTGAAATATCCTCAAAAGGGTAGAGGATCTCTCCATTGTTACAGATTTCACAGATGAACCCCTTCTGGCTACAAAGACTGCAGCTGTACACATGCGAGGTGGCAAATTTAATGACCTTGCCCAAGAATGGAGCCAGCTTTCCCTCTATTACCTGCAGAAAGAGAAACAGAACAGGGAAGAAAGCAAATTTATTGAGAACAAAAAGTCTTGTAGATGCAGGACTGGAATTCCTTTCCTTTACACAACAGGAAAACCTCTAATTATAATTTCTCAGCAACTCTGAGAAAGAAAAGACATAGTATTTTTGCTCCAAAAGAACTCTCTGGCTTAAACCACTGGGGGTTGAAAAATGAAGATGTTGAAAGTTCTCTTGTATTGCTCTTTTTCTGTAGTGTGTTGTAGCAGATAGAGGATCAACAAACGGGGAAGCCTACTTTCATAGACACAGTTATGGTGTAGTATACGAGGAGTGTGGCGGATTTCCCAAAACAGATTGAAAACATACAGGGTAACTACTGATGTAGAATTTTATGTTATGTTATATATTCAATAATATCTGTTTCCTAATGAGTTAATAGAATAGTTTTTTTTTTTTCACCAGCTCACCTAAGAACATGTAACAAATGTGGAAAAATAGGTTTCTCTTGCTGCTGCTAAGTATCATAATAACAGACGTTGCAATTTGGCAGTCTGAGGACTATATTTAGCCTGAAGATGTTTTTTTTTAAATCTCTTAGTGTTTAAAAAAATGAGCCAATTTAATAATTGGGGGGGGTTTACATAAAAATTCAGATTTTTGGCTTCTTTTGAAAAATCATTAGATCTGGCAAAACTAGGCCTGGATTCCAACATGATGATGATCCCGGCTGTGAGTAGAGGCTGCTGGCTCCTGCTAAGACATGTGCTCTTCAACTGACACTTGACTCCATGAGGCCCCAGTGTCTTGTCTTGAGTCTGCCTACCTCCCACGGCCCCCTCCCCTCAAACATTCATGAGTTTGGAGCCTATGGTTCATCAGAGCCCCCCTCACTTAACTAATAATGCACAGGCTTCAAAGACTTTAGCAGTTCCTATATTAACAAGATAAAATCTGCCTTTATTTCTCTCTTACTGAGGCATGTGCATATACATGCTGATTTTGATATAAGAAAAAAATGAAGATTGAATTTAATTTGGAAATAGCTGGAAATAGATGGATACTTTCAAATGAATCATAATTAAAATGAGAATTCTACATAAAAATAACATCTGAGAGCAGTAAATCATACTTAAAGAGATATTACAAGGTTGCTGCTGCTAAGTCACTTCAGTTGTGTCCGACTCTGTGCGACCCCATAGACAGCAGCCCACCAGGCTCCCCGTCCCTGGGATTCTCCAGGCAAGAACACTGGAGTGGGTTGCCATTTCCTTCTCCAATGCACGAAAGTGAAAAGTGAAAGTGAAGTCGCTCAGTCGTGTCCGACTCTTAGCGACCCCATGGACTGCAGCCTACCAGGCTCCTCCATCCATGGGATTTTCCAGGCAAGAGTACTGGAGGGGGTGCCATCGCCTTCTCTGTTAAGGTAAACAAATAGTAGTGGCTGATAATACAAAAGTAAAAGACTATAAGGAATATAAAAATGTATTCTGCAATTTCTTTACACACTAACAATGAAATATCAGAAAGAGAATGTAAAAAACCACCCCTTTTAAAACCACATCAAAACAGTAAAATAAAATACTTACGAATAAACCCCACCAAGAAGGTGAAAGACTTACATACTGAGAACTACAAAACATTAATAAAGGAAATTGAAGATGATTCAAAGAAATAGAAAGATATCCCATGCTCTTGGATTGGAAGAATTAATATTGTTAAAATGGCTATACTACCCAAAGTAATCTACAGATTTAATGTGATCCTTATCAAATTAACTGTGAAATTTTTCACAGAACCAGAACTGATAACCCTGAAATCTATTGGCCCTTCCCTGGTGGCTCAGACAGTAAAGAATCAGCCTGCAATGTGGGAGACCTGGGTTCAATCCCTAGGTTGGAAAGATTCCCTGGAAAAGGGAAGGGCTATCCACTCCAGCATTCTTATATTCTGAGAACAACAAAACATTAATAAAGGAAACTGAAGATGACTCAAAGAAATAGAAAGATATCCCATGCTCTTGGATTGGAAGAATTAGTATTGTTAAAATGGCAATACTACCCAAAGTAATCTACAGATTTAATATGATCCCTATCAAATTACCCATGACATTTTTCAAAGAATCAGAACAGATAATACAAAAATATCTATACACAATGATAAAAAGCCCAGATTTCCCAAAGCAATCCTGAGGAAAAAGAACAAAGCAGGAAGCATAACTTTATCAGACTTTAGACAATACTACAAAGCTACAGTAATCAAAACAGTATGGTACTGGCACAAAAAGAGACATATGGATCAATGGAACAGAATAGAGAGCCCAGAAGTAAACCCACACACCTATGGTCAATAAATCTTGACAAAGAAGGCAAGAAAATAAAATAGGAAAAAGACAGCCCCTTTAGCAAGTAGTGCTGGGAAAGCTGAACACCTGCATGCAAATTAAATTTGAACACACCCTCACACCATATACAAAAATAAACTCAAAATGAGTTAGATACTTAAATATGACATAATACTCCTAGAAGAGAATAGAGGCAAAACATTCTCTGACATAAATTGTACCCGTGTTTTCTTAGGTTAGTCTCCCAAGGTAACAGATATAAAAGCAAAAATAAACAAATGGGACCTAATCAGACTTATAAGCTTTTGTACAGCAAACAAAACCATAAATAAAACAAAAAGATAACCCATAAACTGGAGAATACATTTGCAAATGATGTTACCAAGAAGAGCTTCAGTTCAGTTCAGTTGCTCATACCTGTCCAACTCTTTGCGACCCCATGGACCACAGCACACCAGGCCTCCTGGTCCTTTAACTCCCGGAGGTTACTCAAACTCATGTCCACTGAGTCAGTGGTGGCATCCAACCATTTCATCCTCTGTCATCCCCTTCTCCTCCTGCCCTCAATCTTTCCCAGTATCAGGGTCTTTTCAAATGAGTCAGTTCTTTGGATCAGGTGGCCAAAGTATTGGAGTTTCAGCTCCAACGTCAGTCCTTCCAATGAATACCCAGGGCTGATCTCCTTTAGGATGGACTGGTTGGATCTCCTTGCAGTCCAAGGGACTCTCAAGAGTCTTCTCCAGCACCACAGTTGAAAAGCATCAGTTCTTTGGTGCTCAGCTTTCTTTATAGTCCAACTCTCACATCCATACATAACCACTGGAAAAAACATAGCCTTGACTATACAGACCTTTGTTGGCAAAATAATGTCTCTGCTTTTTAATATGCTGTCTAGGTTGGTCATAACTTTCCTTCCAAGGAGTAAGCATCTTTTAATTTCATGGGTGCAATCACCATCTGCAGTGATTTTGGAGACCCCAAAATAAAGTCAGCCACTGTTTCCACTGCTTCCCTATTTGCCATGAACTGATGGGACAGGATGCCATGATCTTAGTTTTCTGAATGTTGAGCTTTAAGCCAAGTTTTTCACTCTCCTCTTTCAACTTTCATCAAGAGGCCCTTTAGTTCTTCACTTTCTGCCATAAGAGTGGTGTCATCTGCTTATCTGAGGTTATCGATATTTCTCCCAGCAATCTTGATTCCAGCTTGTGCTTCTTCCAGCCCAGTGTTTCTCATGATGTACTCTGCATATAAGTTAAATAAGCAGAGTGACAATATACAGCCTTGACGTACTACTTTTCCTGTTTGGAACCAGTCTGTTGTTCCATGTCCAGTTCCAACTTTTGCTTCTTGACCTGTACACAGGTTTCTCAAGAGGTAAGTCAGGTGGTCTGGTATTCCCATGTCTTGAAGAATTTACCACAGTTTATTGTGATCCACACAGTCAAAGGCTTTGGCATAGTCAATAAAGCAGAAATAGATGTTTTTCTGGAACTCTCTTGCTTTTCTGATGATCAAGCGGATGTTGGCAATTTGATCTCTGGTTCCTCTGCCTTTTCTAAAACCAGCTTGAACATCTGGAAATTCAGGGTTCACATATTGCTGAAGCCTGGCTTGGAGAATTTTGAGCATTACTTTACTAGCATGTGAGATGAGTGCAATTGTGCAGTAGTTTGAGCACTCTTTGGCATTGCCTTTCTTTGGGATTGGAATGAAAGCCAACCTTTTCCAGTCCTGTGGCCACTGCTGAGTTTTCCAAATTTGCTGGCATACTGAGTGTAGCACTTTCACAGCATCATCCTTTAGGATTTGAAATAGCTCCACTGGAATTCCATCACCTCCACTAGCTCTGTTTGTAGTGATGCTTCCTAAGGCCCACTTGACTTCACATTCCAGGATGTCTGGCTCTAGGTGAGTGATCACACCATTGTGATTATCTGGGTCATGAAGCTCTTTTTTGTACAGTTCTTCCATACCATTTCTGTACTGTATAGAGCCCATCTTTGCATGAAATATTCCCTTGGTATCTCTAATTTTCTTGAAGAGATCTCTAGTCTTTCCCATTCTGTTGTTTTCCTCTATTTCTTTGCATTGATTGCTGAGGAAGGCTTTCTTATCTCTCCTTGCTATTCTTTGGAACTCTGCATTCAATGGGTATATCTTTCCTTTTCTGATTTGTGTTTCATTTCTCTTCTTTTCTGGAGAAGGCACTGGCGACCCACTCCAGTACTCTTGCCTGGAGAATCCCATGGACGGAGGAGCCTGGTAGGCTGCAGTCCATGGGCTTGCGAAGAGTCGGACATGACTGAGCGACTTCATTTTGACTTTCACTTCTCTTCTTTTCACAGCTATTTGTAAGGCCTCCTCAGACAGCCATTTTGCTTTTTTGCATTTTTCTTGGGGATGGTCTTGATCCCTGTCTCCTGTACAATGTCACGAACCTCTGGCCATAGTTCATTAGGCACTCTGTCTATCAGATCTAGTCCCTTAAATCTATATCTCACTTCCACTGTATAATCATAAAGGATTTGATATACGTCGTATCTGAATGGTCTAGTGGTTTTCCCCACTTTCTTCAATTTAAGTCTGAATTTGGCAATAAGGAATTCATGATCTGAGTCATAGTCTCTTCCCAGTCTTGTTTTTACTGACTGTATAGAGCTTCTCCATCTTTGGCTGCAAAGAATATAATTAATCTGATTTTGGTGTTGGCCATCTGGTGATGTCCATGTGTAGAGTCTTCTCTTGTGTTGTTGAAGAAGGTGTTTGCTATGACCAGTGCATTCTCTTGGCAAAACTCTATTAGCCTTTGCCCTGCTTCATTCTGTACTCCAAGGCCAAATTTGCCTGTTACTCCAAGTGTTTCTTGTACTGTTACCACAGTCAATTTTAGAACATTTCCTCCACTCTCCTCCAAATCCCCACACCCATTAGCAGTCACTAATCTTTTCTCCCTAACCCATCCCACAAGCAATCTCTACTTTCTGTCTTCATAATTTTACCTACTCTGGATATTTCATGTAAATAGAATAATATACATAATATGTGGTGTTCTATGACTGGCTTCTTTCACTTAGCATAATGTTTCAGGGTTGGTGTTGATTTTTTAAAAAAAATTATTTATTTATTTTTGGCTGCACTGAATCTTCATTGCTTTATGTGGGTTTTCTTTAGTTTCAGTGAGTGAGGGCTACTCTTCATTGCAGTATGTGGGCTTCTCACTGCAGTAGCTTCTCTTGTGGAGCATGGGCTCTAGACATGCAAGCTTCAGCAGCACGCAGGCTCAGTTCTTGCAGCTCGAAGGCCCTAGAGTGCAGGCCCAGTAGTTGTGGTGCACCCGTTCAGCTGCTTCACTGCATGCGGAATCTTCCTGGACCAGAGGTCAAACTTATGTCCCCCACATTGGCAGGCGGATCCTTATCCATTATGCCACCAGGGAAGTCCTGATTTAATAATGAAATAAGATTCTGGTTTTATTTATGGATGATAGCCTTTTTCCTTGAATCTATCCAGCATATATACTAATCAGGTTTATACATTACTTTCATTGTGTGTTATCTCTTCCCTCAAACCTTTGGTTGAATTCTTATTTTACCATTAGTAAAAACTCTTCATTCATTCATTTCAGAAAATTGCATTGAATTTGCTGAATTCCATGCATAGTCGGCATTGAATATACTTGGCTATTGATAGAAGCAGGAACTAGACAAAACTGGAGCTTATATTTTGCCTCGTGTACAAGTGTCTCCATAGGCTAATTCAAAACTGTCTATCCAAATTCATTTTCCATTCCCTTGGTATTTATGTTCTGTTGTGAGGGAACTCTTCCCTGTGTAGCATATGCTTGTTCTTGCTTCTGTGCCTTCGCCAATGTATTTCTTCTATTGGGAGTTTCACTTCTCTTAACACTTACTTAAATGTCACCCAGGATTCATGGCTCAGATCTATTCTGGCTTGATCTGGACAGTCATCTTTGGCTACTTCACCTGCCATGGATCTCTCGTGCTTCATATAACTTATTTTTATAACCACACAATTTAATATGGAAATTGATGTTCTCCTGTATTTTTTGCTATCCTTTAACATTTGATTGTTTTGCTTTTCCAACTGTGGATTGAAAATGTAAAAGTGGAGGTACTAAGTGGTGATTTTGCCCATAAAAGTAAAATGGTGATTTTACTTATAAAAATGGCAATTTTATGTAAAGCAACCTAAAAGAATGTAAATTGCTTAAAGGCAGACTGAATCTCACACTAGTCTTAAATACCCTCTCTCTGCCAGGCATCTAGGTTCTTGCTGAATGATTGAGGATGTTTTCCAGTCTTTTTCCTTTGCTGAAACAGTCATATCTTTGCGCTATTTTTGTGTCACAACATTTTGAACCATTCCGCTGTGTGATTTGGGGAGGAGAGTGAAGAACATGTGAACTCGGTGGCAACTCAGCTAATTAGAAACCCTTTTTGCTTCTTTACACTTAAGTAATCGGTCTTCCTATTTGTCAGGTGAGGTTCAGGGCCATGTTTCAAAGTGCTGAAGTTGCTGGAATTTTTCCCTTCAGAAAAGCGAGGTAATACTCTGTAAGTTTATTTTAGAATTGACAAACATTTCTTTAATATTACAGGGAAGAAAACTTTACACTGATTTCAAAGGGTAAAGGTAAATTTTAGGAGATTTAATCTTGTTTTGAATATAACAACTAGCAATACTTGGAAGCTATTCTTGCTTCTGGTCTAGAGGCTTCAGCACTAACAGAAGCAGGGTCCAGGTATCTGGAGCTCATATCTCACAGCGATATCTTTACTTGAGATACTTGCTTAAAAAGAAGTAAGATATCCTACCATCTCCTCCTGCCCTCAAGAATCGTGCTTTTCATTCCCACTTTCCTAGCCAACCTGGTGGGGTGTTGAGGTTAGGACCATATTCCACAAACATCAGGAAGATGGAAGCCTCAAAGAAGACCAAAGCTTGAGGAGCCTTTCTTTTTCACTTTTTCCCGGTCACAAGTTAATATAACTTTACATCCTTCCATCACAAGTCACGAGGCCATTCAGCTTTAGCATTTAGAAGACTGGTGGTTTGTAACCAGGCCCTCATTTGGATATGTTATAAGTGCTGGTGAAATAGACCTCTGAGATGAAGTTTAGTTATCCTAGGCTTAGTTATTTTCCCCAAGTGCCTGTTAAAGTGAAGAAAATCATGATAAAGTAATTAGCAGAAAACATAGGTAGCTCTTCATCCATCTCCTCAATCTCCCTCATCTTCTCCATACACCAAATTGTTCTATCTCCTTGAGAAAAAGGCATATGTCCAAAACACTGAAATAGTTTGCTTCTGTTTTCCATTAAACTTAATTTCTTGTATGAAAGAAAGTCCTAGTCTGATTAATCTGGAGGTACTGCATGTATGATTATTCCAGGGGTATCATAGGGACTTCGTGTTCAAAGAACATACACTTCCATTTGTAACTTAAAATTATGTGTCTTTTTTATTGCACTGTACAATAAAGACAAATGCAATATCAAGCTGATACCTTCTTCAGGAGTTTTCTATTTTTGACTTTCACATTCTCTCTACAAATTATTTTCACTCTATCAACTCAGGTACTTCTAGAACTCAAGGAATAGTCAAATATCACTTTCCATGATCCCATAAACTGACAAATACACCAAATATGCTTACCCTTCTTGTGTGACAGTAGCCCACGAAAGCTGCTGGTTGAACTTCCAGCTCAAGGATACAAACATTTTCCCCCCTCTTCTATTCTGGTCAAGATGGTCAGCACTGGAATTTGAGGCCTATGGCTTTCTTGCAGACTAAGACAACAGACTTTATTTGATTTGCCTTCTTGCAGAGCAATCAAAAATCACAATTAAGTTAAAAAATAACCTAGTGCTGCCTTCTCCAAACCACAGTTTGAGAAACAGCTGCTCATTACTCATGTGTGGCACCAGGAAATTGCAGTGTCATGTTCAAGGTCTGCAGCCAATAGAGATCTGTGGGATTGGGAAAAGGGCACAAATGATTCTTTTATGTCCGTTACCTTCACTCCCTTGGCACCATCACAAAATTCAAAATCTACACTGGGAGAAAGACGGAGCACTGGGGGACTTAGACAAGAAACAAGAAAGAAAAATCTCCTTCTCATTGAATGTATGCATCAACGAATTCCTTCCCCCTGATTTGCAAGTTACCTTCCATTTCAATACTGGCATTCCTCCGCCATTGTGTAGCATCTAGATTCTGGACAACTGTTGGGAAGACTTTGATGGGGAGGGCTGCTGCACTTGACAAATGGCCCCTCCTCTGAAAGTCTAACCAAAAGACCCCATTCATGTTCAACAAAGCCACCTGCCACTCACTAGTAACAAGCAAGCTTGGTGAAATGGAAGAATCAAAATTGTCACACACTGTAAAATGATTTCAAATATAATTTCGTTTGCATTTGCTTGGCCAGAGGATTCTGAAAGACAGCACTCACTATTTTCTTTCTGAGTGACATTTCTTAGCGTTACCAGGTGGGGACAGTGATGGTTAGTGATCTAGGCCTGGTGAGTTCCTGAAGATTTAGGAAAAACAGTTTGTGGAGTCTGCTCAAGTTTGGAAAGCTAACACACGCAAGAATAATTCTGCATTCTCATTTGATTCTAAATTTTACTCCTTTTTTCTTAAAAAAATTGATATGTAATGTTATATTAGATTCAGGTATACATTATAATGATTTGGTATTTGTATATATTGCAAAATATCACCACAGTAAGTCTAGTTAACTTAATTTTATTCCTCTTAGTAATAAATCCTTAAAAACAGAAAATAAAAAGAGTACTACCATATTATTTTTCTTAAAAACAGAAAATAAAAGGCATAGGGGATTTTCCTATTTCAAAAAGTTTGTTAAAATCCCATTTCTCCATAATTAGCCTTAAAGCTCCTTATCATGGCTCAATGCTGGGATGTTTGCAGAAAAACAGGAAACTGTGTCTTCTCTAATTAGCTGCTCCACACCCTTCTTTATCCATTATGGGACTGTTCTAACAGGACGAAGGTTCTGGCTAATCAAATACTTCACTCATGGTGGATTATGATGTCAACATTGGGCTCTTATCTGATTCTCTTCCAAGGGTGACAATCTCTACTTAGATTCTGGAAACTATGTTATAATTTGGGTTGTCTGGGGTGACGTAATTGGGTCAATTTGTAAGTGGCCATCACCATTCCTATCAAGCAAATGCAAACGAAATCAAATTATACTTTGCATCCTGGTAGAAACTATCTCAGGGACTAAAAGAATTTCAACTTTCTCCAATGGCTGAATGGTAAAGCTGAACCCAAGAACATAAATTTCTTAATTCACAAAAACATATAGGATGGGGTCTACTTCAGTTTTTCCACATTATGGAAAGTGCCTCAATGGCTATAGGCTCGTGAAGCCATAACCTCATGGAACATCAGTAGAAGCATTTGCAAAGAGTAAGTACAATTATGTGGCCCACATATTCTGAGCCCCAAAGCAGGCCATATGGTCTCATATAAATGCATGTGTACTATTTACGGGGAAAGTAGATTAAGATATTTTAAGTTGAGACAGTTCAGGAAATTCTTATGGTATGATCAGCAGAATCTTACTTCTCTATTGAGTTAATTAGCTATGTGTCTAATATAAATCTGATTTAGGTCACAACTATTCATTTTGGCCCAGTTATGTCATTATTACTCACTGAAAAGTATATAAGGAAAGGCTCTAAGTCAGCAGCCCCCCAAGCTTTTTGGCACCAGGGACTATTTCATAAATTTTTCCACAGACCAGAGATGGAGGTGAGATGGCATCACTGACTCAATGGACATGAGTATGATCAAACTCCGTGAGATAGTGAAGGCCAGGAAAGCCTGGCATGCTGCCATTTATGGGGTTGCAAAGAGTCCGACACGACTGAGCAACTGAACAACAGTGAGAGGTTGGGTAGGATGTGGTGGGAGGGGGATGGTTTGGGGATGATTCTCATAAGGAATGAGCAACCTAGAGCCTTCACATGTGTAGTTTACAACAGGGATCATGCTCCTATGAGAACCTAATGCTGCCACTGATGTGACAGGAGGCTGAGCAATGTGAGCAACGGGGAGCAGCTGTAAATAGAGATGAGCTGCTTGCCGCCGCTCACCTCTTGCTCTGTGGCCCAGTTCCTAACAGGCCATGACCAATACTGGTCTGTGGCCCAGGAACTGGGGACGCTTGCTTTAAATGGTTTCTTTAACTTGGCTAAAGGAGCCCAGAGAGGTGATGGGGAGCACCCTGGTAGCTCAGATGGTAAAGAATCTGCCTGCAATGCAGGAGATTGGGGTTCAATCCCCGGGTTAGCAAGATCTCCTGGAGAAGGGAATCACAACCCACTCCAGTATTCTTGGAGAATACTGCCTGGAGAATCCCATGGACAGAGGAGCCTGGCAGGCTATAGTCCACGGAGTTGCAAAGAATCGGACACAACTGAGCGACTAACATACACACACATACAAGGGAAAAACTAAGGCCCAGGGAGGTGATGGGGAGCTAAGATCACCTAGCTGGGTTATGTCAGGCCTTGGCACCTCCACTCCCGTCTCCTTAAGTATTCTTCACTGTTCTCAGAAGGGGCCCTAATGAGGGCATCTAGGGTCAGAGTGCAGCCTTGGGGTTTGGTTCAGCCTGAGAATCCTGAAGTCACTGGATACGCACGGAGCCATCATACAGAAATGGAGGATTTCTAAACCGACTCAGTCCCTGCGTGGAAATAAGACGCGCAGGCTAGATTGGTCCAGGCTTACTCCCACAGTTTTGATCTGAACTGGATCTGTCTTTGGCTTATGTAAGGATTTATTTTCTAACATATTTACTCCTTGTACAAAAATCTCTTAAGTAGTCACATCTTGTGTAAATTTCTAAACACGGAGTATCATTCTTATTATTGAGTGAAGGACTGAGAAATTCATGAATTAAAGTAACATGAACTTCAATAAAAAAATTAAAAAAGATAAAGTAACATGAAATTCTATGATGAAAATGGACTTATTAACTTAAACCCTAGGCTATTTACCAAGAGAAGTAACTTTATTAAAGGAAGAAGCAACTACGGCTGGAAAAAACCAAAGCAAACTAAATCAACTCCCTGAAAGCATGTATGTAAGAGAAAGTGAAGAAACAGTGCTTTTCAGAGGGACCTGTTGAGGACATCTTACCAACAACAAAAGACCCCATGTTTAAAGAAGTAGAGAAATAGAGGAGAAATTAAAGCAATGTTACCTGATGATGCGTGGGAATGACCCACCAAGGGTTAGGAGAGACATAAAAGGTAGAAAGCAAAGAATGAAAGGAGAAGTATGTAAAGAATGGAGTTAAAAAAAAAAAAAGTTTTTTTTTTTTAAAGGGAAAAGCAACTGAGACGCTCACAAAGAGAAAAAAGGATCGAAACTGATTTGAGATCTGAAATGGGAGCTAAACATCTTGACTTCTTTTCTCAGTTCTGTCCCCACTAAGCTGTCTGACCTTTTTAATAAGTCCCTTAATTTCTCCATGCCTCAGTTTCCTCACCTACAAAATAAAGTGATCATACTAAGTTATTCAAAACTAGATGATCAATAAGGATTTCTCTCAGCTTGAAGATCCTATGATTTTGTGACTAACAGACAGGGAAAACATCAAAAGAAGCTTGTTGAATACCCCCAGGAATGTAGAAAGGAAATGTCTGGGGAGATAGATAAAAGGTGAGTTTAACCAGACTAATTAGAAGATACCCAAGGAAATTTTCAAAAGAAGTAAAATAATGTCACCAGCTTTTTATTCCTGTGCTTTCTGAGCGCCATTCAAAGAGAGAGTTAATGCTTTTCAGGAATCATGCCCTCCCAGGTGTGCAACCAGATATCAGTTTTCCTGATGAAGTCTGCAAATCCTTTGCTTTCATCAATGCATTTAATTAGTTAATGTTTAGATAGCACTTAGGGATGAAAAGTACAATATAAGTGCCCAACATTATTATTACTTAACAGCTTTTATGAGACCATCAGTGCCTAAGATTAAATGAGAAACAAAAATGAGTTCCTGACTAGAAGGTTGTGATCTAATAAACTGCTGGGTCACTGATGGGAGGAAAAACAAACCCTGCACATAAGTGGAAATAGGTGTTCTTTATTAGCTTGCATGCCATTGTCTTTAAGAATGTGGGCAGTTTTTTATTCTTTGCCTCAAGGTGTCAATAAGTAGCAAACCACCAGTCAGTACTGATTATAACGTCACACATCCTGTTTTTCAAGATTATCTGCTGTGTTTGTGGTGTTTATGCTGTATATCTGTATACCCAGGATATGGATTCAAATACATATGGAAATGTAATATACAGTGAAAGTGAGGAGAAAGAAATTATTTAGTAAATGATGGTGGGGCAACTGTTTAGCCATCAGAGAAAAAAAACAAAGCTGAATCTCTAATTCACTTCATAAAAAAATGTAATTCCAGACAAATGGAAAATTTAAATATAATAATAAACCATAAAGGTATTTTTAAAATTATAAACATATTAGAGAAAAATATTAGATAAACACTTATGTGAGTAAATATTTTATAACCTTAGAAACCATAGAAAAGTGATAAATCTGAATATGTAATATTAGAAAATTAGTTACAATACAAAATACCATTTACAAAGTCACATGACAAAAAGTTGGGAAAAATATTTCCTACTTAGATAAAAAGAATACCAATTTCCTTAATATAATTTAATTATAGGTTAATGAAATAAAAAGGCAATTAACAAAAAGTACATATGGCCAATATAATATAAAAAAGATACTCAACTTTACTTACAACGAAAAAAATACAAATCAAAATCATAGTGTGAAGTTATTTTTTATTTATCAGGATAGTTAGGATTAAAAATATTGTTAACACAGAAAGTTAATGTGGATATAAGAAAACAATCATTCTTAAGACACTGAATGGAAAAAAAAATTGGTTTCTCTCCTTTTCAAAAATCAAGTGGCAATATATATCAAACTGCAAAGCATGCATACCTTCTGACCTGGTAGTCTCATGTTAATGAACTTACCCTACAGACCCATTCACACAACTGTACAAGAACATGTATGAGTGTGTTCACTGCAGTACTGATTCTAACAGAGAAAAACACCACAGGTTAAAATATCAAGGTAACTCTATATTATGTATCTAATAAAAGAGTGAGGTAAAGCTTTATGCATACTGAATGGGCACATGTGCCCAATGTCCACAGTATACTCTTAGTTGGAAAAGGCAAAATGCAGAAAGGTAGGATAGTTTGATCCCATTTGCAAAGAAATAAAAATATTCACATGTGTATACAGGAATGTCTGGAAGAAGACAGACCGACTATAAAACAAAAGCTACCTCTGCAGAGTGTGATGTGAAAAAGAGAAAGGCAGATGTTAAAAATAGAATTCTGCAATTATCAGAGAAATCAATACAATAATAATCCCATTTACAATTACATCAAAAAGAATAAAATACCAAGGAGGTGAAAGACCTATACACTGAAAACTATAAGACCTTAATGAAAGGAATTGAAGATACAAGTAAATGGACAGATATTTCATGCTCATGGATTGGAAGAATCACTATTGTTAAAACATCCATACTATCCCAAACAATATACAGATTCAGACCCTATCAAACCCTATCAAAATTCCAACGGCATCTTCTACAGAAACAGAACAAGTAATCCAAATATTTGTATGGAGCCACAAAAGACCCTGAATAGCCAAATAATCTTGACAAAGATGGAAGCATCACACTCTAATTTCAAAATATAATACAGAGCTATATTAACCAAAACAGTATGGTACTGGTATAAAAACAGACACATTGATCAATGGAACAGAAATAAACCCACGATATATATTGAATTAATTTATGAAAAAGGAGCCAGGAGTATACACTGGGGAAGGGGGAGCCTCCTCAGTAAATGGTGCTGGGGAAATGGAACAGCAAAATGCAAAAGAATGAAACTGGAACACTATCTTATACCACTTACAAAATTAACTCCAAATGTATTAAGAACTTGAATGAAAGATCTAAAATCATAAAACTCCTAGTAGAAAACATGGACAGTAAGCTCCTTGACATCAGTCTTAGAGATGATTTTTTTTAATCAACACCAAAAAGCAAAGGCAGCAAAAGCAAAAATAAACAAGGGAAACTATATCAAACTAAGAAGCAAAGAAAACCATCGACAAAAGGAAAAGACAAAATCAAATGGGAGAAAATAATTACATATCTGATAATGTTAATATCCAAAATATATAAAGAACACATACAATTCAATAGCAAAAAAAAAAAAAAAAAAATCTGATTTAAAAATGGGCAGAGGATCTGAATAGACATTTTCCCAAAGAAGACATACAGATAAATAGTTACATGAAAAGGCGATCAACATCACTAATCATCGGAGAAATGTGAATCAAAATCATAATGAATCCTCTGGTCCCTTCAGTGGTCCCTTCCTCTCCCAGTTGAGCAGGCACTTGCTCCCAGCACCCAAAGGCACCCAAACTCCTCCTGGTGCCCAAATGGCTTCCTCTCCCCCAGCAGCCCCTCAGTCCTCCCAGAGCAAGTGAAAGGGAACACTCAGTGCACTGCAGGTGGGAATATGAAATGGTGTAGCTGCTTTGGAAAACAGCCCAGCATTTTCTGAAATAGTTTAAAACAAAGAGGTACCATATCCATTCCTTTGTATATACTTAATGATAGGAGCATCAAGAACACAGGTCCACAGAGACTTGTACATGAGTGTTTATAGCAGCATTATTTGTAACAGACAAGAAGTAAAAACAACCTAAGGTCCATCAGCTGATGAATGGATAAAGAAAATGTAATATATATCCATTCAATGCAATATTATTCAGTCACAAAAAGGAATGACTTAACTGATACAGTCCACAACATGAGTGGACCTTGGAAATACTATAATAAGTCCCCTTCAGCACCATCCTTCAGCTCCACCATTTCCCACCTCCTTTCCTTCCTTCAGTCAGTAACTCTTCTTGCCTATTCACTCGATGCCAGCCCCAGTAGGTCAGTTGTTATACTTTACTACTGTACTTTTCAAGATACTATATTGTAAGATTAAAAATATTTTCTTTAAAAAAAAAAACAACACAATGAGATACCACCTCACACCTGTTAGAATGGCTATCATAAAAAAAGACAAGAGTTGGTATAAATGTGGAGAAAAGGGAATCTTTGTGCATTGTCGGTGAGAATGTAAATTGGTGCAGCCATTATACAAAATGTTACGGTATGGAAGACCCTCAGAAAATTAAAAAACAGAACTACCATATGATACAGTAATGCCAATTCTGAGTATTTATCCAAAGAAACCAAAACAAAAGACAGATGTACTGCTATGTTCACTGCAGCATTATTTACAATAGCCAAGATATTGAGGAGGTCATGGCAACCCACTCCAGTATTCTTGCCTGGAGAATCCCATGGACAGAGGAGCGTGCAGGGCTATAGTCCATAGGGTGTCAAAAAGCTGGACATGATTGAAACAATTTAGCACACAGCACAAGATATGGAAGTGACCTAAATGTCCATTGATGGATGAATGGATAGAGATGTGAGGCATGCATGTGTGTGTGTACATGTTTGTGTGAATACTGTGTGTGTGTGTGTGTGTGTGTGTGTATTCAGCCATAAAAAAGAGTGAAACCTTGCTATTTGTGATGACATGGATGAACCCTGAGGGCATTATGTTAAATGAAATAAGTCAGACAGAGAAAGGCAAATACAGTATGATCTCCTCATATCTGGAATCTAAAACAAAACAAGCTAGCTTATAGTTACATAAAACAAATTGGTGGTTTCCAGAGGCAGTGGGTGGGGAGTAAGTGAAATAGGTGAAGGGAGTTAAAAGGTACAAACTTCCATTTATAAAATATATAAATCATGTGGATATAATTTACAGCATCATGACTACAGTTAATGACACCATATTGCATATTTGAAAGTTGCTAGGAAAGTAGAAGAAAAGAAATTCTGTAACCTACTGTGGTGACGATCATTTTGCAATATATACAAATAGTGAATACTCCATTGCACACCTGAAGCTATCATGTTATATGTCATTTAAACCTCAATTTTTTAAAAAAACCTATCACAGATACTCACACAAAGATAAATTCTTAAAACTAACAGAATAACAGTAAGAGTGGAGACGGAAGAAAAATTTTTAAGAAAAAATTGAGTGGTGACATTGGAAGAGCACGTTTGGTGACTGTGTGAATGATGTTTGTGATAAAGTTAAACTCTGCTGATATTTGACTGCAAATAGCTTTTAAGCCTCGCACCTGCTTCTTGTGCCCCACACCTGGGTAAGCTGATAAGGAAGCCCAAACACCTACCGGAGATTCAAACCACCCACTCTCCTGCCTTCTGATGGCAGTCCTCACCTGGCCCACTCTCAACCACAATAAAAGCCCCAAGCCAGTGTGCTTTACCTGCTCTCTGCAGCCATTCTGGACCAGCCTGAGACTGCTCTGCTCATCCCAGAGACCTCAAATTATATGTAAGTAATAAACCTTTTCATACCTTCAAAAAATATATATGTATATAATTCTGTATTTTTTAATGTTTATATGAATACGTGTTGCCGCTTCTTATAGTAAATGCTTAAATTGTTGAAAGAGAAAACAATGACAGTGCCATAAAGCCTGGCTTTAGAAATATGTATACATTAATTTGCATATTATAAACATTACAAAAATGTATAAGAACCTTCATTTTTTTGGTTTTATATGACCTGTGTTTTCACTTATCCCCATAACATGTTTATTTTCACAAAAGTTCTTGAAAACTGCCTATCAGTGAACCTGTCATGGCCAGATCAGATTCAATGCTTGTATCCAAGGAGACCTGTCCGTCTAATCAGAATGTTCTCTTGACTTATGGGTTTTTAGGTTTGGGAAGGTAACACTGCCCTGCTCAATTAGAATGATTTATAAGATATGCATAGTGTCAATAGCCGTATCTAATTCTAGGCAATTTAAGGTTGGTTTTTGTTTACATAATTATCACTGAATTCTGGACATTTAATCTTATCTTTTTAAATACTTAACTGGGAGTTAGTAAGTAAGCAGTTGGTTAGGATGAATATTGCATTTTTTACGAATGGCGTTTAAATGTTTTAAATGCCCTTCTCTAGCTCTGCTGGGTCTCCTGCTCTATCAGAATTGACTCACCCCCTCAACGCTTCATCCCTGGAGGCACATTACTTGATCTGGATCACCTGGTTGGTCTTGCAATTCCTACAGTTTTAGATTGTGTTTTTGCAATCAACAGGAGAAACAGAATTGGTATCAGGTTTTAAGAATCCATTCCCCAGCTATTCTGAGGTCACAATCATTCCACGTCTCCCAGTGCACCTGCGGGTGAAGTGTGTTGCCCGTTTGAACACTCTTACCACTTCATCTGGTGTCAGTCCGAGAAGGGTCAATGTGCTGACTAACCTGCTTTAGACGTGGCCTTAAGAAAGAAATGAGAATGGTGGTTTTACAACAGGAGGACATTCAAAGATAAGATGAGCTTCAAAGAGAAAAGCACTCTGAATAGTATTCCCACCTGTGACACATTTAGAGGCTCAGTAAGACCGAAATGGAAAAGTGCCCTAAGGTAGGAAGCCCTGTAAAAGAGCAGACTTTACAGAGGGCCAAGGGCAGGCAGGACTTGGATGCAATCTCAAAATGACAGAATGATCTCTGTTCATTTCCAAGGCAAACCATTCAATATCACGGTAATCCAAGCCTATGCCCCAACCAGTAATGCTGAAGAAGCTGAAGTTGAACAGTTCTATGAAGACCTACAAGACCTTTTAGACCTAACACCCCAAAAAGACGTCCTTTTCATTATAGGGGACTGGAATGCAAAAGTAGGAAGTCAAGAAACACCTGGAGTAACAGGCAAATTTGGCCTTGGAGTACAGAATGAAGCAGGGCAAAGGCTAATAGAGTTTTGCCATGAGAATACACTGGTCATAGCAAACACCCTCTTCCAACAACACAAGAGAACACTCTTGGACATCACCAGATAGTCAACACCGAAATCAGACTGATTATGTTCATTACACCCAAAGACGGAAAAGCTCTATACAGTCAGCAAAAACAAGACCAGGAGCTGACTGTGGCTCAGATCATGAACTCCTTATTGCCAAATTCAGACTTAAATTGAAGAAAGTTAGGGAAAACCACTAGACCATTCAGGTATGACCTAAATCAATATGATTATAGAGTGAAAGTGAGAAACAGATTTAAGGGACTACATCCGATAGATAGAGTGCCTGATGAACTATGGACTGAGGTTCATGACATTGTACAGGAGACAGGGATCAAGACCATCCCCATGGAAAAGAAATGCAAAAAAGCAAAATGGCTGTCTGGGGAGGCCTTACAAATAGCTGTGAAAAGAAGAGAAGCCAAAAGCAAAGGAGAAAAGGAAAGATATAAACATCTGAATGCAGAGTTACAGAGAATAGCAAGAAGAGATAAGAAAGCCTTCCTCAGCGATCAATGCAAAGAAATAGAGGAAAACAACAGAATGGGAAAGACTAGGGATCTCTTCAAGAAAATCAGAGATACCAAGGGAACATTTCATGCAAAGATGGGCTCGATAAAGGACAGAAATGGTATGGACCTAACAGAAGCAGAAGATATTAAGAAAAGGTGGCAAGAATACACAGAAGAACTGTACAAAAAAGATTTTCATGACCCAGATAATCACGATGGTGTGATCACTGACCTAGAGGCAGACATCTGGAATGTGAAGTCAAGTGGGCCTTAGAAAGCATCACTACAAACAAAGCTAGTGGAGGTGATGGAATTCCAGTTCAGCTATTCCAAATCCTGAAAGATGATGCTGTGAAAGTGCTGCACTCAATATGCCAGCAAATTTGGAAAACTCAGCAGTGGCCACAGGACTGGAAAAGGTCAGTTTTCATTCCAATCCCAAAGAAAGGCAATGCCAAAGAATGCTCAAACTACCACACAATTGCACTCATCTCACACGCTAGTAAAGTAATGCTCAAAATTCTCCAAGCCAGGCTTCAGCAATACGTGAACCATAAACTTCCAGATGTTCAAGTTTGTTTTAGAAAAGGCAGAGGAACCAGAGGTCAAATTGCCAACATCTGCTGGATCATCGAAAAAGGAAGAGAGTTCCAGAAAAACATCTATTTCTGCTTTATTGACGATGCCAAAGCCTTTGACTGTGTGGATCACAATAAACTGAGGAAAATTCTGAAAGAGATGGGAATACCAAACCACCTGACCTGCCTCTTGAGAAACCTGTATGCAGGTCAGGAAGCAACAGTTAGAACTGGACATGGAACAACAGACTGGTTCCAAATAGGAAAAGGAGTACATCAAGGCTGTAGATTGTCACCCTGCTTATTTAACTTCTATGCAGAGTACATCATGAGAAATGCTGGGCTGGAAGAAGCACAAGCTGGAATCAAGGTTGCCAGGAGAAATATCAACAACCTCAGATATGCAGATGACACCACCCTCATGGCAGAAAGTGAATAAGAACTAAAAAGCCTCTTGATGAAAGTGAAAGAGGAGAGTGAAAAAGTTGGCTTAAAGCTCAACGTTAAGAAAACTAACATCATGGCATCTGGTCCCATCACTTCATGAGAAATAGATGGGGAAACAGTGAAAACAGTGGCTGACTTTATTTTTTTGAGCTCCAAAATCACTGAACATGGCGACTGCAGCCATGAAATTAAAAGACACTTACTCCTTGGAAGGAAAGTTATGACCAACCTAGATAGCATATTCAAAAGCAGAGACGTTACTTTGCCAACAAAGGTTCGTCTAGTCAAGGCTATGGTTTTTCCAGTGGTCATGTATGGATGTGAGAGTTGGACTGTGAAGAAAGCTGAGCGCTGAAGAACTGATGCCTTTGAACTGTGGTGTTGGAGAAGACTCTTGAGAGTCCCTTGGACTGCAAGGAGATCCAACCAGTCCATTCTAAGGGGGATCAGTCCTGGGTGTTCATTGGGAGGACTGATGCTAAAGCTGAAACTCCAGTACTTTGGCCACCTCACGTGAAGAGTTGACTCATTGGAAAAGACCCTGATGCTGGGAGGGATTGGGGGCAGGAGGAGAAGGGGACGACAGAGGATGAGATGGCTGGATGGCATCACTGACTCGATGGACGGGAGTCTGAGTGAACTGCGGGAGCTGGTGATGGACAGGGAGGCCTGGCGGGCTGCGATTCATGGGGTTGCAAAGTGTCGGACATGATTGAGCGACTGAACTGAAGGGCAGGCAGACGGTGATCCAGCATCTAATACCCTTCTTCACAACACCCAGATGGCCTGCCTTTCTTGGTTTCAGCATCTTCACACTCCTGGGCTGGAAGAAGACACAGACTCTCCTCTACATTCATTCGCTACTGCTACAGGCAGCTCCAGCAAAGAGAAACTATCCACAATTCAGAAAATTGTATGAGTTCTAGAGGTTTGTTTTCCTTGGGCTTCCTGTCCTTCAGAAACATGGTTCAC